>NC_087072.1:1697492-2297492 GCF_026151205.1 Bolinopsis microptera | reverse complement strand
GATCTTATGTTAAACACATTCACCCGTAAAAATGAGATTACAAATTGAAAGATGTGATTTCCACCAATAAAGCAATATGGCCGCCGTAAGAGGTATTTGAGCTCCGTCAAAATCATCCAGTTGCGATAGTTGGGAATAGTTAACCAATACCCAAATTAGTATATGATCTCATGACGGAAATACAATTTACAGTGTGTGATATCAATTATTACTATAGTTTTACTGCTGTATTATGCCACTGACACTAAATCCGTGTGAACGATATTCAAAGCTGGAAATTCGATTACAATAAATTGAGACCATAAATTCAGGAAATTCACAGCATCCGCTGCATACCTAACAATACACATTGCACGGGTCGAAAATTACTGTATTATTCAAAGAATCACAGAATTACAGGCGTCTGTATTTTAAAATGTGGGAACTTTAACTGGCAGAACAGCGCATATCACACATAGCCAGGATAGCATTGTAATTTGTTACTCTACACACGTCTCGGGAGGGTGATATCAATTTACAGTACAAAACCATTACACACACCTTGTACTAAAAGATGTACTACAAACTTGTTCATCACTTATCAAAGTATATCTAGTGTGTGGTTTGATAAACGTCACAGAGGGAACATCACTTATCAAAGTATATCTAGTGTGTGGTTTGATAAACGTCACAGAGGGAACATCACTTATCAAAGTATATCTAGTGTGTGGTTTGATAAACGTCACAGAGGGAACAAGATGTGTTACCGGCTGATAACTAGTGTAAAGTAAGACTCTTCATGTAGTGTTGGGGATTGAGCGTATCTAATGTCTGAACTGTATTGTTAAACGTTTTATAGGTAGCCAGATGGTTTAATATACAGTCAAAACAGCACTTACACGACTACAAGCGTATCATGATGTAATGGTCTCAATACTCTCTATATTGTAGCCGTGTCAGTCTTTTGTAGGAGTTACTATATAGTTCATAATGTTCATCATTGAAACATTTTATGACTCGGTCATTTTATGATACACTCAGAAAATAGTTCACAATCAGATTTACTTATTCTGTATAAATACATTGTACTCAAAACAATTTAACCATATTTGTACACAACGAAATACAGTTCACTTTTACATACTACTTACAATACTCAAAACCACTACATATAGCAAGCAAGTTGTTACACTCTAAGTGTAACAAACTGTATGTCACCACAATGTCACATAATCCCATATGCTGACATCACTGAAATTGCCCCCAATATTCCAGCTCTGCCCCATATTCTCCCACATTTGTGGAGCAGATTATACCCCATATGGACCCAGGAACATGGCTATATTAGAGCTCAACAACCCCCACCATCCATTAGCGGGTTTATTTGGAAAATCAAATACAGACTGTAAACCTGTAACCGTGTGATTGTGTGAAGGTATAATGGTTTAAACGGTGTCTGGAGTTGAACACAGGGGGTCTCCCCCGTCACTAGACAACCAAATCAACAACAGAGAGCAAGTAATTATATAGATCAGACTATCAACAAACTATTTTCAGAAAGAAAGAGAAGCAACGACTCCTCAACGAGCTCCAGTATGTAAACATGACCAGTCTCGCAGAGAAAAACATTAAGCTGAATGTCATATTGTCATGTGTCCCGAGTTTGACACCTCATGCACATTCAACAGTACCTCTCAAATGCACACCACTCGCAAAACATTCGGCTGATAATTCTCATTCCGGTAGTGGTTCCATGATGAGGCGGCTCATTGGGATTTCAGAGAGATAACAGGTAATTATACCCTTCATTGGGATTTCAGAGAGATAACAGGTGATTATTGGGATTTCAGAGAGATAACAGGTAATTATTGGGATTTCAGAGAGATAACAGGTAATTATACCCTTCATTGGGATTTCAGAGAGATAACAGGTGATTATTGGGATTTCAGAGAGATAACAGGTAATTACAGGTAATTTTATACAGACACTATTGGGATTTCAGAGAGATAACAGGTAATTATTGGGATTTCAGAGAGATAACAGGTAATTATTGGGATTTCAGAGAGATAACAGGTAATTATACCCTTATACAGACACTATCGGGATTTCAGAGAGATAACAGGTAATTATTGGGATTTCAGAGAGATAACAGGTAATTATTGGGATTTCAGAGAGATAACAGGTAATTATTGGGATTTCAGAGAGATAACAGGTAATTATTGGGATTTCAGAGAGATAACAGGTAATTATTGGGATTTCAGAGAGATAACAGGTAATTATTGGGATTTCAGAGAGATAACAGGTAATTATTGGGATTTCAGAGAGATAACAGGTAAGTATACCCTTATACAGACACTATTGGGATTTCAGAGAGATAACAGGTAATTATTGGGATTTCAGAGAGATAACAGGTAATTATTGGGATTTCAGAGAGATAACAGGTAATTATTGGGATTTCAGAGAGATAACAGGTAATTATTGGGATTTCAGAGAGATAACAGGTAATTATTGGGATTTCAGAGAGATAACAGGTAATTATTGGGATTTCAGAGAGATAACAGGTAATTATTGGGATTTCAGAGAGATAACAGGTAATTATTGGGATTTCAGAGAGATAACAGGTAATTATTGGGATTTCAGAGAGATAACAGGTAATTATTGGGATTTCAGAGAGATAACAGGTAATTATTGGGATTTCAGAGAGATAACAGGTAATTATTGGGATTTCAGAGAGATAACAGGTAATTATTGGGATTTCAGAGAGATAACAGGTAATTATACCCTTATACAGACACTATTGGGATTTCAGAGAGATAACAGGTAATTATTGGGATTTCAGAGAGATAACAGGTAATTATTGGGATTTCAGAGAGATAACAGGTAATTATACCCTTATACAGACACTAAACAGAATAGTTGGCAGAATAGTTGGCATCGCTTGGATAGAGCATAGACACGATTGTACAGAGTAATAATAGTTTTACTACTGAGAATCTGCAGAAAGCTAACACCATCCAATCAAATATCATTTCCACGTGCACAGTGACTATCTACAAAGTATTCTGCAGACTGACTACTGGTAACATGCTCCACAAGAAGGGAACTGTTCCCGTATCTAGCATAAAAGGGAGGATTCCAGCTTTTAAACAATGATTAACTGTACTAATTAATCACGCCCCTGTGATCCTTAAGGTTAATTTGATAATTGGTAACTGCTGCTATCGCATTAGTTAACCCTGTGTTAAATGTGAAATCAGACACGCAACGTAACTCGCCCCTCTAGTATTTGCATGTTTTCACAACAAACCGTGAGCGTTAGTATCCATGTCCGTGTAATTTACTAGGTTACTAGGTTACTAGGTTACAAGGTTACTAGGTTACTAGGTTACTATGCATGTTTTCACAACAAACCGTGAGCGTTAGTATCCATGTCCGTGTAATTTACTAGGTTACTAGGTTACTAGGTTACAAGGTTACTAGGTTACTAGGTTACTATGCATGTTTTCACAACAAACCGTGAGCGTTAGTATCCATGTCCGTGTAATTTACTAGGTTACTAGGTTACTAGGTTACAAGGTTACTAGGTTACTAGGTTACTATGCATGTTTTCACAACAAACCGTGAGCGTTAGTATCCATCAGGAGGTGACCGGGGTTCCTCCTGGTATCCATGTCCGTGTAATTTATGAATGAATGAAACCGTAAAACGGATTTCAACCACACTCGGATTAGTTTTAAGTCACTTAGCCTGTGTAGTCACAGACTACAGATGGGCAGTGGGCACTGTTAGATGGTAGTAACACAGCGGTAACGCTGCAAGATAGATTACACCTGCTTCTTCTGACATCACTCAATGAGACTCAATGACACATGATTTTTTAGAATAATTACTGGACAGGAAGGAGCACAGGAGCGAGGTCTGGTTACATTACTTTATCAGTCAGCAGTTATTGCAATTCTTCATGAACTGACACCTTGTAAATTTTAAAGATTGAACAAGCACTATAAAGGTTGCAACAAAGAGACACATATGAACGGAGAGGGTGGTGGAAGGTGCTACTCCACTGCAAGTTCTACATGGAACTCTAATCCAGTCTAGTTTGGTAAACGGCGCAACAATCAGCATCAATTATCGGGCGTCTCATTTATACCCTACAAACTGTACTGATACTATATCTTTAAAGTTTATAAGCTGATGATACGATCTATATCTGCGATATCTTTGTAAAGTTCAATAATTATCTTGGATCATCCCACAGTTACATAACACGGTTACTTGATTACAGCCATTAAATATCATTGCTCTACACTCTGCAGGTCGGATCCTTGAAGTTTGCATGTACTTATATTGTAATTAACATGTTCGTATTATTATAAGGCAGGACACGATGAGAACAAAACAAAAGAACCCAGCTTGTTGATTCATTATTTAAATGAGATAAGTGTCTCAAGCGTTCAAAAACCTACAAACAGCTAAACAGTCGATACGATAACACTGTCTTTTACTAAACAATTGTCTTGAACCATTTCACATTTACAAGAGGCTCTTATTTGTTTACAGCTACACAAAAAGAGAGAGAGAGAGAGAGCCTAGTAATTAACATAGAATTTCTCATCATAGCACTTTCGTGAATAATAAACATTGTAAAACTGTTTAATAGATGCGATCACTGTGCAACGAGTTAGTATTTCCGCAAAATGGAACTGAAAAAGTACATAATGTCCTTTTTGTTTCATTGCCGCTGTCACGGCGTTACCATTGCGTCTATACAGCGTATTCAATTTGCATAATTGCCTTTCAAACACAATATACCCGTTCAGTCCCTTTTTACGTAGGCCATGATACATATGTAGGTGTCCGTATTCAAATAGTCCCTTTATATGATACTTTTCAATGTTATTCAGTTTTACACTGGATAATATTGTTGTGTCTTGTAAAGGAGCCAATAGTAATACAGCAAAACAAAACAGAATATACAAAACAAAGTGCAACGGTTCATTATTTTATTATTATCGTTGAATGATCCCCATGAAATATTGAAGAGTGTACCAGCATTCATCAGTTAGAAGCTTGTTTTGACAATCATTGTCTACTCGTTTAGTCAAGTGAAGAAAAAAATGGTTTGCTAATGTCAATGGAATAAAAACATGATGATAATAACATGATAGAGAAGATCAATCCTAAACATGCACGGAAAACCATATGTGTAATGAGAGGCAGAACCTTACATTTTACAATGACTTATTCTCTCACAATTTTACAACTGCGGTTTTGTTATAATATGGTCTATTATCAAATTATTATGGGTCAACTAGCATATTACATAGTGATAAACTGTTTTATTGTCCCTTCCATTTACTAAAGGCCACAAAGACCTCAAAGGACAAGGTGATTGATAATTATTGATAATTAATCGGTAAACTAGCCTATTGTAATATTATTTTTACCAGCTAGCAGACCTAGAGTCGCCAAGTGATCTGACCACTATATACGACATCAAGTAGTTAACATGCATATTATTATTATAATCATATTACCATAATATACTGTAAAAACGTTTTACCATACCTTCCGTTTATGATATTAAATTGTTCTGATAGTTATCATAGGCTGAGTACTTGACGTTGACAAATTATATTAAAGTCAGCATGGTTAAGTTGAACATGTATAATTGCAATTTTGGCTTTAAACAGTAATTACGATAAACCCGTGCACTGTTCAGTCCCATTTTATGTAGGCAATACATTTGTAGGGGTCCCTGTCCCTAGTCGTAAAGTCCCTTTATATAATACTTCATACAATACTTCAGTTTTACACTGAATAAGCTGATGACTAGTAGTCCTGATTGGGATTCAGAAACTATTATCCTGTAAGAAACGAGAAGAGAAGGGACGATGAACCTAAACCTTAGTGCTCTTTGTACCGGATAGTCGATACCTTATAGTTATACGCAGTAGCCAGTAATAAGTAATTACCATCAGTAATGAAACATTATAGCATAGGTTAGTAGTACACAAGCCCTTATTGGCTCCATCCCATGTACAGTGAGGCTGATGTTTACAAAATCGATTACTGTTTTGTAAATCGGTTGCTCAGCCGATGGTTAACATTTTAGATGTATCTAAAATACGGAGAAATCCTCTGTACTTACCTCAAGTACTCAGTACCTATTCTTAGAAATGTAGCTAAAGCATGACAAGGTTTAATGAATAATTTTCTGAGACCTGTGGCATGCCATCTTGCCCCGTGCTTGATGATTTCACCACATTCATGTACACATGGTAAGAAGAACACAAACTTGAATAGCTTCCACATAAAGGTTACCCTGCTATGCCGCGTGCCTACAGTCTAGTCTCTATTGCAGTATGCAAATGTCTGGTTGTGTAAGTTTAAACACGTTCACTCCCTCGTAATCAGGGTGTTGACTGTTAAGTACATGATAATGATATGGGTATATGAGGTATACAATATTGGGGCCCTGGCAATCTGGTACAATAGGAGTACACAGTACAAGCTCCAGGGCTATTAGGTGGTGTACACGTGAAGAGGACGTATTAATAAGGCTCTGAAAGGGAGAGCAGGCTCACATCCTCACCCTTACACTCACTATACTTGTACTTACTACTGTAGTGTCACTCTGAAGCCGTACTGGAGCACGTGTTACTATTCCCTGGGGACTTGAAACGACAGAATGAAGTTCAACACACTGTAGTACAGGCTGTTTGTGTGTAAATGTAGTGTTTGAGGTTTTGCAAACCGGAAATACGGCGTTGTTTGTAAATGGAAAACCATGAAAACTACCATGTAAACAAAGAAATTATTAAATTTAAGAAGTAAACAAAAACTTGATTTACAAATCCACGTTTACATGATAAAACATATATTACATATTTATATATTATATGTTGTCAAGTGAACGACATATTATGTATTTAAACTTGCTTGTACGGTTGTCATATTACACTAAAGACCACATTTTTGCAGGCTCAATTGCAGCAGCTTTAAAATAAACCAGCAGTTTAGCATTAAACGTTCTTCAGAACGAAGAATGCATCCCACAGACATGAAATTTGAGATGGTAGTTTGAAGTGAAGATTTTAACTTTACCTCTTAGCTGTCTGATCTTGTTCTTTTCATAGACTTTCTCCAGATTCTGAAGAGAACTCTCGGACAAGGAATGATTGTCAACTGAGTAACCATAGTGCATCACTCCTCTGCTCAATGATAGAACATGAGATATACCTTAGAATCGTTAGAAGCTTAGTTACATAATTAGTTACATAATTAGTTGCATCATGGCGACAATATTGTTCAATGTATTGCTAAACACTTTTAATCAATAAGTTTTTCACATTCCTTCAAACATAAATTGTAAAAATCGCTCATAAAATCGCTTGAAAAATCGCTTGTAATGAGGGGAAAGTAGTTTTCAGAAAGACTTTGAAAACAGTTCCTTTTGTCTTTTTGGGAAAAGGAAATTTTTTCCAAAAATTTGGAGAATTTTAAAAAATCACCAAACTTTTTATTGTAGCATTATAATCAGCATTATAATCATGATAATAGTAATATAATATGCTAGACAGATCATTGATCATCGAACTATTTAACCAATTAAATAAATTTGAATTTTGAGCGAACGTAGAATTGCGCAGTTAGCCTAATTATATCTTTTTGGGTAAGAGTCAAGAACAATTGTGACCCATGATGGATGTTACTGGAGTCCCCAATCATATAGTGTGGCTTGTATACCTTCATTATAGGATGTGGCCCTCTGCTCTGTTTTTATATTGAATATTATGTTTAACACTTAAATATTATTTTTGTTTGGATAATGAAACTACAAACTTAATTGGTTTAGTTTGATATCTATATGGATGGAGTTTGGTACTAAATTTAGAGGAATTGCATCATGGAATTCAAGATTACAGCTAGACGTATCATCAATCATCAGTATTTAGAGGATAAGAAAGAGTTTGAATTATTTAACTTTAACGAATTTACTACTAAATTTGTTAGACGGAACGTCAACTTGTGCCGTCACAGCAATAGTACAGGGTCCAAAGTAACCTACTGGCGCCAGGATGATTGTGACTAAAGATTGATGTTACTGGTACCCCTTAATATACAGGGTGACTTCAGTATACCTTAAACTATTAACTTATGAATTGAATTATAACATTTTGCAACACAAAAGAATATTCTCATGGTTCTATATCACAATAAGACACATGCAAACTAGTGGCGTAATGGAGGGCCCCGCCGATCTCGCTGTGCGTTTGAATGTGGGACAATTTGAAAAACTTAACTAACTTTGTTTTACTAAAAAAAATTGTTTTACTTAACTGGTGACTGGTGTACTAGCAAAACTGTGCATTTTGCTTTAGAAACACACTTTTTTAGAGATTTTACTGGCGATATTCTAAAATCACATAATTTGTTGTCAACAGGGGCACTTTTTCAGCAAGGAGGGGGGGCGACAGGCAATGTTACGCCACTGATGTGAAAGTCTCTTTATTTGGTTATCTTGATACTAGCATTTATCGTTTTCCCCTAGAGGCCTGGTAAAGAGGTTTTACTTTATCATGAAAATGTCTAATAAGCTTACTACTTAGTCAATACTTCATGCCGCTTCAATCGCTGAGACAGAGTGAATGAAAACATCTCAGGGAGGCCGAAAAAAAAGGTCTTCATGGGATCAGTGAAAACTCTGTTACGGCCATGTAGGAGTGAAGGCCTACCAGTGAAGAGGTTGAGACACGAGCATGGGATTGTAATAAACAAGTCAGTGAAGGTAAATTAGTACCAGAAGAGTCATTATGTTTGAAGAATGCTTAGAGACGATGGTACAGATCGAGGAGAAAGTTTAGGGATGTGGTGAAGCAAATGTATAGATTCTTGTCGCAGGCTACATGAGGACCATAATAGTCAGCTCAGGATGACAAGAGCATCAAAAAAGGAGGGATTACATTCTAGTATAGAAGCGAAAAGTGATTAGGAAAGACGGCCCCTAAAGACCAGTAATAGTCTAATGTGTAAACAATTAGAAAGGAAGTTACCATTGAGAATTTATATGTTTCAAGGAACTTTAAGACGGCTCATAGCCAGAAATATAGTAAATACGAGTTCCCAAGTAATTTAGTAAAATCAATTTACATTTTTGTTTTTTTCTAAAACTTAATTTGATATTGAATTATAGCAAACGAAAAACAACATGAAACTGCTACCTCCCTTAAAGCCTTCGAAGCAGATGTCACTGCAATCAAGAACAAAGTAGATGACTCTAAGGCCTGCCTACAGTCTCTCCAGCTTAATGACCGCACCACCCCATCCAGAAAAAAGCCATCACCTCATCCTCAAAACCAGAACCACCCAACCCACAGCCCTAGTAGACAAACGCGAAAACCAAAAAAGGTTCTACTCCTACATGACTCCCAGATGAACAACTTTCTACCTGAGTCATTTTCCTCTGGGTTCAAGGTGGAAAAAATGAAAGTAGGCTCTTATACTTGTTAAATCAGAGAAGCAATGACACACGTTGATAAGTCAGGAAAGAAGTCAATAGATATACAAAGACCCCACGGCTAACAGAGACATCATATATATAACATACTCCTGAAATATAGGGAGTTAACTCACATTCAAATATAGATACAAACATATAAAATATAATAGGAGAATATCAAGTTCACAATCTCCCTAAACTTTCTCTCAAATATTAAAAATGTTTAAATATTAAAAATCCCTAAAAACAACATACCCAAGTATCAAACTGGGCTACCTTTAAAACACAGATTCTGCCGTGGGTCAATTCAATCAAAACAATAGAATTATATCAAATAATTCATTCTCATTCATTCACACTTTTTATTTTAAAAGTTCAGTTCTAACTTTCATTATACATTACAGTTTAATAGTTCAATTCTAACGTTCATTACACATTACATCAATTACTGAGCTTACAATACAGAGTACTGTCTCAGTTCACTAGGAAGTGTCCCTTTTTCTAACACCTCACGCAACAAAGACGAAGATGCACCAGCCTTTGTCAAACAGTCTGCAAGCTGGAGATTTGTTGGAACCCACACATAACGTACTTCATTTCTGTTGAATCGTTGTCTTAGACAAGCCATGGGAATCCTCAACCCTTTGTCTTCAAGGGTGTTTGTTGTTTTCACAGCATCAAAGAGAGACTTGCAATCCGTTATACAGACTATAGGAACATCTATTTTCACAATTTCATTCCACTGCGCTTTAATCAGCTCTGCAGACTCCAGGCCGTCAACTAATGCCCAACTTTCAGCAGCTAATGTGCTCTTACATACTTTCTTTATCTTTCTACTCTGCCATGTAAGTGGACAGCACTGACCAGATCGGTCAACCATCAATACAAGATGCCCACCTTGTGAGGATCCATCAGCCAGGTTACCAAAGGAAGCATCACTGAATACAACCATTGTTGTGTGTTGAAGGTCAAGTGAAGGAAACCTGATTGACAGTGGGTTTTTCTGCATAAACACAATTGTCTTGTTCACCAGTTTCAGATCTTTGATCGTTCCCGAAGCATAGGAGTTGGATGCAATGCATGTGCCATACGCAATATCTGGTCGTGACTGTGTTGCTGCCCAGAGCAGCTGTCCTGCTACTGATCGCAACTGACTTCTTTCTGCCTCATTGATTGGACATGCATTCAGTTTTACTTTGTTCTGGTCGATTTTGATTCTGCTCACTTGATTTACATAACCCAGCTGTGATATTTTGATTGCCCTGTAACTTTGACTGAGATCGAGCCCAGTGTACGTAAAGGATGTATCGACTTCCATACTGAGCTTGTATTTCATTTTTAAGGCACCAATGACCTCTTTGATGAATATTTCCAGTCCTCCAAACATAAGATCATCAACATGGATCACTATGATCCCACACGGCTTATCATTTCTCTGTAAAAAGAAAAATGATTCATCGTACACTGACACTGTTACACCAAGCTCTACTAGGGTATCTCTTAGTTCGACATACCACATTCTTGGACCATCGACCAAGCCATAGATGCATTTGAGGAGTTTCCACAATTTTCCAGATACCTTAGCTTCATTTGGTGGTTTAATGTATACTGTTCTTGAGATATCTTTTCCCTGTAGAAAAGCAGCCTGTACATCAATGTGCTGCAGTTTCCAATGCTCTGCTTGCAAAAGAGTAATTGCCAATCTGATTGAGTCCCTACTGCATGTTGGGGAATCTGATCGTATTGCTTGATTTTTCTCCTGATAGCCTAGAGCAACTAACCGTGCCTTGTACACATTCGTGGTATTCTTTATCTTCTTTGTGATTACCCACCTCACACCAATCGTTTTCTGACCTTTATCAGGAACTTCCTCATAGACTTTATTGGTACAAAACTTTTCAAGCTCTGCCTCCTTAGCATCAACAATTGCTTGTTCACATGAAGCTGTAACGCTTGTAAACATAACTTCATGTTCCTGCTCCTCTTCTGTATCTTCGTGCCATTCCTCTGTTAACTCAAACCAGTCGACACAATGAGTTTCTTCCTCCCCATCAAGCTGAATGTTCAGGCAGTTTTTGTATTTTCCTCCAGCCTTACCTGCTCTACTAAGGATGTAAGCCTTCTCCCAGACATCCTCTTCTCCCTCTTCAGGGTACTTGGGTTTGTACATCACAGAAGTTTTCGTCTTAGGCAGGTTTTTATTTCCATTACCATTAACACTGGCTGTGCTTACAGGAGCACTAGAAGGAGTATCTATTTCATCAGTTATTTGCGCCTGAGCCAATGGCAAACTGTTATTTTCATCTTGATTTCTTTCTTCTGTTCTTGTCATATTTTTCTCAAAGTCAGATAATTCATCATCGTTCGATTCTGAAGGAGCTTTGACACTGACGGGATCACTTTTGTCCTTCAAATTACCAGTTTCTTCTAATTCAGGGACATATGTTGGCTTAATGTGACAAGGATGTACCTTGATGATTTGAAATCCATGCTTTACAACAAACGTCTGACCATCCCGACCTATGACAACACCTGGTCCATGCCAGGAGTCACTGTTGTTTCTTTTATAGAAAATCTTTTCCCCTGGATCGAGATGAACATCATTACATGTTCTGACCTGGCTTTTCAAAGCTCTCATGATCTTGGAACTATTCTCTGCTCTTATAAACCCCTCTCTGGCAATCCTCATTGCTCTTAGATGATTCTCTACAGTTTCACTACAGACACTACTACTCGATTCCATTGCAGGAAGCTTACTGTCTATCACATTGGGGAAAGATGGATTTCTACCCATAACCAACTGCATGGGTGAATACCCACCCGTCATTTGTAAAGAGTTTTTAGCACTAAGTGCCCAGCTCAAAGCTGTTTTCCACGAACAATTCGAATCTTGCTTTGTCTTTATCATACTTTCAGCTAGAACTTGATGATGGCGTTCAACCATACCATTGCTAAAAGGACTTTCAGCTGCCGATTGTTGTGATTCGATATTGAATCTCTCACACATTTCTACATATTCTGCATTAGAAAACTCCCCTCCATTATCGGCCATAAAACGGCGGGGAGGCCAGAACTGTGCTATCCACCCAGAACAGATTGCCTCTACAATTGTCTCTTTTCGTTTATTTGGAACCAACAATGCAACTGAATATCGTGTAGCACAGTCAATCATGTGCAGAAATGTTACCTCTCCCTGGACCGTTTTCAAGTCCATAGCTACACAATCATTAAACACTGTTCCTCGTGGGAGACCAACAACTGGTCTGGGCTTTGGCTTAGAGTATCTTTGACACACTTCACACTTTTGGCATACATCCTCTAGTACCTCAAGAAATAATTTAGAGTCAAAACCTGCATTCTTTAGGAGGGTCTTTAGTTTGTACATCGGTGCATGGGCAAACTGTCTGTGGAGTTTAAGTGCCTTTTTCGCCATAAGCTTTTTGTTGTTCCCACCAAAAGTTTCATCTGTAACTGTGAGAAATACTTTCACACTGGAGTCCACAAGACTCCTCTTTTTGTTACAGATAGGCACACAATAGTGTCCAGATTTGCACTCCAAAAGGGGTATTTTCTCTCCATTGAACTCGAGAGTATCTTCAAGAAAGTTAAGGATTGCACCAACCTTTTTTAATGCAGGCTTGCTCAGCAGAAGAGGAATATCACATTTGACAACATTTGCCTCAATCAAGATTCTTTTGCTTCCGATTCTTCCAGGAATTTTAATGAGCTTATTTGACACAACTGACTTACCATCTCCAAACGTGAAAGGTGTCTGGCAGCTAGTTGAAGACATCATGATCTCTCTCTCAGCATCATCAAGTGTTTCTATGTACTGGCTGACCCAATTCTCGCCAACGACAGATTTTGTACAACCTGAATCGATAACTGCACAAGAAAGAGTCTCAAAAACTAGTGAATTCACTTCACTGTTTTGCTGGTAAAGCACAGACTCTGGATCAGTCACTGTAGTAAGCAATGTTATGTATGTACGTGAC
Source organism: Bolinopsis microptera (assembly GCF_026151205.1). Taxonomy (NCBI): domain Eukaryota; kingdom Metazoa; phylum Ctenophora; class Tentaculata; order Lobata; family Bolinopsidae; genus Bolinopsis; species Bolinopsis microptera. Next base: position 2,284,016 of record NC_087072.1, on the reverse strand, counting down.
AATGAGTCATCTACTTCCATCTCAGCAGGTTGACCTTGAACCAAGAAATTTCTCGATGTCCCTTGTTCAGATCTCCAATTTGGGTTTGGTGCTGCTTGATTAGTACACTCTCTTGAGTAGTGACCATTCTTCCCACAGTTGAAGCAATTGATCTGAGATCTGGGCCTCTTACCTCTCACATACGGATTCCCCTGATTTCTAAGAGTTCCCCTACTCCTCATGGGACCTCCTCTATCTTGTCCTCTACTCCGTCTGTAACCATGGGAGGTAAAATTACATGACTCTTCTGGTTCAGTCTTGATACAAGACCCCGTCACTTGGTCAAGTCCTGATCTGTTCACATGTACAGAAAAAATCTTTGATATCGTTGAGATCATTTCTGCATATGTAAACTCTTTAACCGTTGCCAGTGCAAGATCCACTTTTTCACTTGACAGATTTGCACTGTTTAGAACTCTATATGCTAGTATTGCATCTGGCAGTTCCATCTTGTGTTTCCTCAGGTCTTCATACAACTTAGCGAATTCAGAAATAAATGCCTGAAGATTCATACCCTCTTGACGTTCAAACTTTTCAAATCGACAATATGCTCGATATGCCATGTGAGATGAGTCCTCCTGGTATATAATACTGTCCAGGCGTTTTATAACTTTGTCCAATCCGTCATCAGCAGTTAAGACGTCTATTCCTAACGATCTCACATGGTTCTTCACCGGTCCCTCAGACAATTCCAAAAGGAATGCAGTTGCCCGACGCTTCTTTTCGTAGGATGTGAAAGTATTCCATAGGTCAATATCCAACCGCCAGTCTTCATAATTCTGACCTTCCTTGTATGCCGGTGGGGCCTTTTGTGGTCCAACAGCTTTCCTTTCTACCACCTTATCTTCACCTGTCATTTTTGAACCGCTGCCTGCTACCAATGTTAAATTAGAGAAGCAATGACACACGTTGATAAGTCAGGAAAGAAGTCAATAGATATACAAAGACCCCACGGCTAACAGAGACATCATATATATAACATACTCCTGAAATATAGGGAGTTAACTCACATTCAAATATAGATACAAACATATAAAATATAATAGGAGAATATCAAGTTCACAATACTGACATGATAAAAGAGCACTGTATGAGAGATGTCATTAAACAGCCAGAGGTCGACTGTTACATTCTCCAGCTTGGAGTCAACGACTACAGATACAGAACCTGCTCTGTTAATAAAGCGATTGAGGATGCAAAATCAGTCATCGATAAACTCCTCTCGAGCTCCAGTGCAAAGGTTGTCATCTCCCTACCCACCCCAACCCCTGGATTAATCAGTGAACTTACCAACCAATTTGTCTCAGAAATAACCCAATTTGTCTCAGCTAAAAGAGGGTTAAGTGACTTTTACCGCCGCCTATATACTGTAAACAATACTGGGAACTTCTCCCGTGCCATCTCTGCTGCTGAGTCATCCCAAGACTCTCCTAACCCGTTGAAGGAGGACCAACTTCATGTCTCAGAGTATGGTTTGAAAAAACTTTGTTTGAATATTAAACTTGGCCTATACCGTGCCTTTGGTATGAGATCCCATAGAAAGCAGCCCCCTACAGAGCGTTAGATTAACCCTAAAATTCAAGAAAAAACAAGTATCACGAGATCAAGTCGCTGTGATGTCCTGGAACATCCAGGACAGCACAGGAGACGGGTCTAACAAATTTGAAAATAGCGAATTTTTGTCAATCCTCAAACAAGCTAACATTCTTTGTCTTCAAGAAACAAAGAAGCAAGTTAAGATTGAAGGATACCTCTCTTTTAATAGCAACCGCAAAAATTCACGCTCAGGGGGGTCTGCATTCTTGCTGAAAATGACCTAAGAAAAGGTGTCTCTAGTGTGCTTTGTAATGAATCTGATGACATTATTGTTGTTAAACTGGACATGAACTTTTTTAAACTTGATTTTGACCTATTTTTGGTATGTTATTATATTAGCCCTGCATACTCGTCCTATGTCAAGAAGAATCCAGATTATACTGCTAATACCTTCTCTGCTCTTGACTCTATCTGTACCAGACTACGTCAAAAGGGAGAAGTTATTATGTGTGGCGATGCAAATGCAAGAACTGGAAAACTCCCAGACTATATCCTTTCCTGTAATGCACCTGCCATCCATGACATCTATAACGACATTGGACTCGAGCACGACATAGAAGAACCAAGAAACAATTCTGACCTTACAATATCTGAACCCCACTGCCAACACTTCCTTGACATGGTTATAAATAACCAACTCAAAATTCTCAATGGTCGTACCCTTGGGGACACCACTGGAAAAATGACCTGTCACAAATACAATGGAAGCAGTGTGGTTGACTATTTTGTAATCACCTCATGGGCAAGAGATCATGTAAACTCTCTCCAAGTAAAAGAGTTTACATCATACTCTGATCATTGTCCATTAGTCTTGAAACTCACTACATTTGAACCATTTGTCGCAAACTTCCAGCTCCCAGACTTTTCTAACTTTCCTTGTGGCTATAAGTGGGACAGCAACACCTCCCATTCACTATTTAAAAAAGCCCTTACCTCGCCCGAAATTATCAACAATCTGGAAAGCATTGTGACAAATGAATTTAGCAGTACTCTGGAGGGCAATCACGAACTGAACGATGCAGTCATAAAATGTCTCCACAGTGCTGCTGATATAGCCCTAAAAGTGAAAAAGCCTCCCAAAAATTCTGCCCGTAAAAAATGGTTTGACCCACAAGTCAACTCCTCGCGGCGGAACCTTAATAGGCTAGCAAATCGGCTTGGTAGTAAGCACTGTAACAGTATCCTCAGACGAGAATACTTTAAGCAACGCAACAAGCATAGCAATTTTGTAAACAGTAAGAAAGTAGCTTTCCTTAAGAAGCTAAATGAAGCTATAGAAGAAGGTCACATACTCGACTGGAAAAAATTTAAACGGCTCAAACAAGAACATGACACTAGCCCCTTACTTGACAAATTTGATTTAGCTAGCTTCCATGACTTCTTTGCATCCCTTTATAAAAAACCAGACCAGGAGCCAGATCTCACTCACCACAATCACAAACATTACCCTGAACCACCAGATCTGGATATCCTAAATAAGCTCATGTCAGAATCTGAAGTGACCTCTGCCATCAAAAATCTCAAAAAAGGTAAAAGTTGCTCAAACGACTTGATATCCAACGAGATGCTTCAGAGCGTGACTCCGCTTTGTCTCAAAGCCATCCTCAAAAACTTCAACCACTCACTGGTCTCCGGTTACTATCCATGGCACACCAGCATCATTACTCCTATTTACAAGTCTGGCAACCCTTTCAGCCCGGACAACTACAGAGCAATAGCTGTTGGTAGCTGTATGGGTAAACTGTTTTCTAGCATCTTACTTGAGCGTCTCCTGCACTTCAAAAAGCTCTACTGCCCTGACCCAAAAGAACAACTAGGGTTCTCGAAGGGTGCTCAAACAAATGACCACGTTTTTACCCTTAAGACAGTCATTGACAAATATACCAAGGTTAAGAAAGCTCGCCTCTATGCATGCTTTGTTGATCTAAGAAAGGCCTTTGACACTGTATGTAGGGACCTCCTTCTGCACAAAATCACATGCCTTGGAATAACTGGAAACTTCTTCAATTGCCTAAGTGATATGTATAGAAACTCAATAGCTCATATAAAAATCTCCAAACTCTTGTCCCCTAATATTGACATTGGAAAAGGAACAGAGCAGGGACACCCCCTATCACCGGACCTTTTTAAAATCTATATCAACGACTTGTCATCTCTCCTGAAATCTGTTGGTGATTATCCTATTCTAGCTGACGTCCTAATATCACATCTGCTCTGGGCTGACGATCTTGTCCTACTTGCCCTAAGTCCCAAGGCCTTGCAAGACAATATAAACATCCTATTCGACTTCTGTAACTCTATGGGCCTTGAAGTAAACATTAAAAAAACCAAGATTCTCATATTCTGCCCTCCTAAAAGAAAACAATCCTATGAAACATTCATTTTGGGAGGCCAGCCCATCCAACACACCGAAAAATACTGCTATCTTGGCATTATATTCCACAGAAATGGATCTTTTACAGCAGCAAATACTGAACTGAGGGCCAAGGCTCTCCGTGCTCTCTATGGCCTCAAAGGCAATATCGTCAAAGATGCCCTCTCTCACCGTTCACTAAACATTCTATTTGACTCTCTAATAAAACTGATACTGCTCTATGGCTGCCAAATCTTATGTCCTCACTCAAAAACCATGAGATACCTCTCCGAAACAGATAGCAAAGCCAACCCCCAGCATACTCTCAGGTACATCTCACAAGACCACTATGAAAGATTCCACCTTAAGTTTATCAAGTGGTCCTTGTCTGTCCATTCAAAAGCATCAAATATAGGCTGCTGGGGCGAAAGTGGGCGCCACCCCCTCTTCTTTGAAGCCTGCAAACTTGCAATAGATTTCTATAGTCGCCTTGAAAGCACTGAAAATGAACTTCTCTCCGCTGCATTTCACGAGCAGATTATGCTGGGCCTTCCTTGGTACACCAACATCTCTAATCTTCTCACCAAATATAACTTCCCCCACTCATCCTCTTCAAAATCCAAGCTCTCTACCCAAATCAGTCACAACATGAGGGAAGAATTTGTGGATACCTGGAAATCTGCCAAGGCATCCTCACCTAAATTAGAATTCTACAATCAAATTAAACATGATTTTGAACCAGAAACATACTTAGGAGTGGTTAAGATCCCCGATGCTCGGAAAAGCATAACAAGGTTTCGTATTAGCTGCCACAATCTTTACATTGAGAGGGGCCGTTACGAAACCCCCCTAGTACCAAGAGAACATCGATGGTGCACTTTTTGCTTTTTCAGCAAGGGGCTTAAGCCTATTGAGGACGAAATTCATGTTCTAACTGACTGTTTACTCTACTCCTCAATTAGAGAAAAATTTAACTTCCATCCCGAAAATATTACTGACCTAGCCGGTTTGCTATCCGATAAAAATATAGAAAGGCTTTCTAAATGAAGTAATGGCATTATACATTGTTTGTTATCGTATGTATGTTGTGTATAGTGTTTGCTGACTGGGTATATGCTATATATTTTGAGGCTCACGACGTCTCGTCCCATGGGTGGAGTTGTAGGCTGAGTATGTGTTCAAATCTCCTTACTTCGTATGGTGAAACATTGAAAGGTTTGCCTTAGCCTTTGGGACGAGTGTTTGCCCACCGGGGATCCAAATATATGATTATCATGGACATTACTTTGACACATAAACTAATCAAACGACTTAAATGATTCCAGAAAATTTTACTAACTGCATTTAGCTAGTTTATATAGTAAATACACACGATCGCAGAATAGAGGAGCACAATTGGGTTCCTTGTTCTGCGACTGTGTTTCCTCGGTGGGCCGACAGGTTTTTGTTGTGTAGTAGTGCTGGGGAAAAAAACGCTTTAACTATCAATGAGAGTACAAATTTTTAATTCTTGACCTTAGTGCCACAGTTTCTGTGGTAAAAACAAATTTATAGTTAAACGTTATATATTGTAGAAGGGCATGACTTACTCACATCACTAAGCATCTGGATGGATAATTAGCACACAAAGATAAACTGACCTTTAAACATGACCACCAGCTATACCACGTAACCATAGCTCCGAAATAAATAAATTGCTCTACATAGAAACATTTGGCCTGATCCTATCACATTGTGGTCCCCAGGGGTTCGGTAAAGCCCTTACAGGCAACTGGGTCCTTTTACCAGCCACAATCAAATTGATCATGCCAGTACTGTCATAAACTGTAACCAACTATTTAAAAATTAGATATCTTTTGCTAAATTTTAAATTTTAAGTCATAGAGCAATCTTCTCAATTTTAAAATTTTTAAGAATTATATTTTACCCTAACTATGATGTGGTGGCATTTCATACTTAACTAAATTTCAACTTTGAAAGTAAATAGATTATTAGTGACAACAAAATTATAGTTTAAGACATCCATTCTGCATTGTGTTTCCAATATTAGAATTTATGATATGTATTGATTGAATAATTGGTAATAAATTTAACTTTTGTTTTATTAACTTTTGTTTTATTAAAACACTAGACCCTACAAAATTTACTGCCACAGCAAGAGCAATCCATTCAATTCTCTCTGTGAACGAAAATTTTACAGCCTACTATAAGAGCCCAGATTTCCACTCAAATACTGGCCAATGCATAATGCTATAGGACCTCAAAAATAGTATTATAAAACATTTCTATTTTATCCCTACACATTTGTAAATAACTAGAATTGTGTAACCTTAAATTATTTCAGAATTATAACTATTGTGAATTCAATAAAATAATTATCACTTTTGTATCCTTGTATCCTTGTATCCTTGTATCCTAGCAACGTTTGTAATAAGCACTGTAAGGTTTAACTTTAGCATATCTATAGCTTTTGCCTTAAGATAATGATTGATACGAAGGCCATATAATCTTTTGCCAGTATTTTAACAAATAGCTTCCACTTTCAAGTTGCATTTTATATCCTTAAATAACATAACAAAAATGTAATCATATTATAGTGTAGGGTGTAGGATTTCTGTCAAAACAAGAATGCAATACATGACAGAAACATTTAACGTAATTTTCGCCGCTGTTTCTTGCCATGTGTGATGTGGCAAAAAACATTATTTAATGCGCGGCGCAATCATTTCATTTCACATATAAAATTATTTTAAATCAGTGCTCAAACTTATTATAATAAATTCATAAAGTAAAGTAAAATAAAATTTATGACATCTTGTATCACGTTGCGACCCCCACGGTCGTTTCACTATGTGGTCGTTTCACTATGTGGTAGCGTCTTCGACGCTACAGGGGGAGCCGCGCACTTCGTGCGCGGCGGGTCATACAACGTATGACAAATGACATCTGCATCACATTATCATACATGTTTACAAAATATCATCACATCGCACTATGTGAAAAATACCTCAAAAGACGAGCTATTGCTTTAACCAGTCGCGATAACTTGCAGTAGCGTGCGACCGCCGGCACAGGAGTATATTGTACTTGTGAAACAAGCGCGTCACGCAGTACGCGTATACGTACATGGCAATGTAAAGACGAGCTATAAGGTCTTTTAAGTTTGTTTATGTAAATTTTATAAATAATTTATTGTGAAAAAATTATGCACTAAGTTGGCGTTCCACGACCAAAATTGAACGGGGAATCATTTAATATTACTTTCGAGGCACCTCGACAAAAGATTCCTTCGCTATTGTGCTTTTATGGAGAAATACGTCAGTAGCGTTTTTGAGCTTGTTAATCTCTTTCAAAAGTATTCCAAGTTATTTGTATAAGTGCATATATTAACTCTGTATACACTGAAAAATAATTTATCTCGATTCATGAAGTTTGAAAGAAGTTATTGACCATTGTTAATGATTTGGCCCGGCGCGCGCTACTTCGTAGCACTTGCCATCGGGCCACATTTAACATTTCGAGAAGAAAGCGGCGCGCGCTACTTCGAAGAAATTTAGACGAGTAACATCCGCGTCAAGGGGGATTAGATAGTTGATACACCTTTCACAAGCAAGAGCTGTCACTTTGGTCTACTTGCTGTGAGGTGTCTCAGCTACATTGTACATGGGTTGCAGGGGTCCCCCCTTTTTTTTCCTTTTTTGGGTCACAGGTCACAGTTTGGTTTCAGGTTTAACTTTACTTGAAACTTTTTCAATTTTATTCAACTGTTTGACTATAAACGGATTGTCAAAATATCCATTTGCATCTATAATGCTCGTCAGTCGTGGAAACAATTTTGTACGATATTGTACAAAGAAATTAAATTTATTCGCACCACGCACGCCGCGCTTCAGAAATGAAGTTGTTAAATGTATTTTATAAAATCGAGCGCTAGAAGATGTTTATATTGTCAAACTTTTCTAAGATATTTTTAGGTATCTACATAGACACGGTGAAGGTGTCATTTTGTTGTTGAATTCGAATTCTTAACTCATGACTCAAATTCTTACATGCTATCGACGTTGCCTGTGGCTACAACCACATTTTTTATTTACATGCAGATTAAAGCAAGTGCGACGGTTTTAAATCAACTGATCTGGATAAGGAAAACAAGTTTTGGTGTCTTCCGAGTTCTACTCACCTTGAACTGATTGGGTGCTATACCACCATAGTTTTCTATCACATTGGATTTGTTTCATGCTGTCTCATTGGATTAGCATGCTCCGGACTGTCAATTTTCTAATTGGCAAACCTTGCTGAGATTTAAGTTTGCAGAAGACAATAACTCGATATAGTTTACAGTGCTCTAATGGTATTGTACTACTTTTACAGCACACTACAATGTCGATGAGTTGAATGAGTACCCTAAGAAGAATCCTGACCTATGGGAAGGGCCTTCGTTTAACCCTCAATCACGTTTCCGATCATTTGGCTGAGTCGACAGAGACACAGATGCGTAATATCGCACAGATCCACTCCTTGTACTACCTACTAGACTAGGTGCACCGGGATTCGAACTCATGACCTTTACGCACATGACAACCATTGATACAAATGCCATATCATTTTTATCAATGGTAAAACTTTTTTTCCTATAATCTTTCGCCAGCCCTCCAGTAATGAGTAAATGATATGCACTTATAGGTTGAATTTTATATCCTCGAATTATTTCCACCAACAATTGTTATCTGGTCCCGAATATGATCATTGTCTTCAAATACTAAACTAGCGCTTCGGTGTGTGCCAAAGCTTTCACACACGCACATTCCTTTGCCGTCAGCTGTATGTCCTTTCACAATACAATTAGCAGTCAAGGACAACAAGCCATACACTGAATGGGCATTATGTTTAAGTGAATTATTTGTAAATTTGTTAATTCTGTAAATTGTGCTAAAAGTTAAATTTCTTGTTTCATTAAAAATTTCTTGTTCTATTGAGAAGTCGGAAGTTCTAACCAAAATGCCACCTCTATTGTATTGTGCACGTGTGTTTAAGGCGGCTTCTCTAGGATCTAACACGTCCTGAAGCAGACCAACACTATGTCCCAACGCACTGGTGTTGGGATGTCTGCCCCCGGTGCCTGTCCGGGTCAATAAAGCAGTCAAGCATCATGTATGTTATGTTGAGCATTCTCAACCAACAAATGTGGGAACTCCCACGAAAGACCAAAACAGATCTAAAGAGACACTTAACAACATTGGGAAAAATAGACTTCAATTTGTTTATATAATTTATAAAGCGTATATTATTGCCCACGTTAAGGGGCCTGTTAATAATTTATTAAATTATTAGCTATTTTAGATTTAATAATAATAATGTGTTTAAGGGATAATGATCCAAGATTACAAGATTGAAGCTATTTTGGCGAGGGCCCCTCCTATCGCCTGTATTTTTGCCTATTTAGCAATGTTATGGTACTATGTTTACAGTACACTACTATGTAGATGTATTGATGAGGTGTTGATTATTGATCTTTTGGCAGCGCCCTCCTCATTTAAATGAATGTACCTTCAAATCATCTTCTGGAGATATACTACGAATTGTTTCAATTTACCGTTCTGGCACCTCCACATCTCAGAGTGCTAACATCCCCCAATTTCTAACTGACTTTGAGCAACTCTTGGTTGATTTAGTAGACAAACCTGGAAAGCCCTTGATCATGGGTGACTTTAATATCCACATTGAAGACGAAAATGATTCAGTTGCACAAAGGTTTAATTCACTACTTAAGTCTTGTGGGTGGGTGCAACAAATTTCAGCTGCAACACACAGAGATGGGGGCATATTAGATCTTGTAATTACCAGGGATGGTTCTTTTACTCACGATTGCATTGAAGTTCTAGATCCTGTCATTACTGATTCTGGTACATCGTCTGACCACTACTTTGTTGCTTTCAATTGCAATGTATCTCCAGCACCCATAGGCACTCTAGAACCAATTACTTACAGAAACATTGCTTGCATAGACCTAGATGCTTTTGTTGAGGATATTCTTAAGTCAAAACTATGTGACACTGATTGCTTCAATGACCTCGATAGTGCAGTTGATATCTATGAGTCTGAGTTGAGCAGTATTTTGGACAAGCATGCTAAAGAAAAAACTTTCATCCCAAGAAAAGATCATAACGCTGAATGGTGGTCTACACACTGTCAACAAGCAAAAGCAATGAGAAGAAAGATTGAGAGACTGTATCAAAAGAATCATGATTGCCCAGATTATAAACGACTGTACAGGAAAGCATCAGAGAGAGCATCCTCAGTCATTGTATCCACAAGAGATCACTTCTACAAAACAAGGTTACAAGATAGTGCAGGTGATGCTAAAAAGACTTATTCCATCGTTAATAAGTTGCTCAATAAAGAAAAAGTTAGTACTACTACACCTTCTTGCTCTTCAAATCTTGAGAGTGCTAACAACTTTGCACAGTTCTTTAAATCAAAGGTCGACAACATATACAACAACATTTATTTAGAACAACAATCGCAAGATTCTCCTAACTCAGATGAATTTGTTCCTCTTTCTAATAGCCCAAAGATAGTACAATTCCGTCATGTGTCTGATGAAGAACTAGTAAGCATCATAAAGAATATGTCTAACAAATTCTGTGATCTTGACCCCATACCTACAAAGATTCTCATCAAGTGTCTCCCAGAACTCCTTCCTCTGATCTCATTTATAGTCAATGAATCATTAGTTAAAGGTGAGTTTCCTATAAAACTTAAGGAGGCTCTCATTCGTCCAAGTTTGAAGAAACGTGGCCTTGACGGTGAATCTCTATCTAACTATAGGCCTATTAGCAATCTCTCATTCTTGTCAAAAATCATTGAGAAGTGTGTATCTATACAGCTCACCAGTTATCTTGAGGATAACAACTTGATTTCTAAAGTTCAGTCCGGCTATAGGAAGTTTCATAGCTGTGAAACTGCAACAACCAGAATCCATAACGACATCTTGATAACTATTGACAAGAAAACTAAAGTTGTTCTTTTACTTCTAGATTTGAGTGCTGCCTTTGATACTGTCAATCACCCAATATTAATCAAGAAGCTAAGATCTGCTTATGGCATTACAGGCATTGCTCTTACATGGATCAGGTCCTACTTGGCTAACCGTTCATTTTGTGTCAAAGTCAAGGATTCGTCTTCCTCAGCAACTGTTCTTGAGATAGGTGTGCCACAAGGTTCAATCCTTGGCCCCCTGCTATTCATATTGTACACCAAAGATCTTGAGAACATTGCAAGTATGCATGGGTGCTGTATTCATTTGTATGCTGATGACACCCAGCTGTATTTCACTCTTGATTCTGATGACCCATCACAGCTAGAGCACAATATGGAACACTGTATGTCTGATATCAAGAAATGGATGACAAACAATTTCCTTCAACTGAATTCTTCTAAGACTGAAGTCATCGTTATATCCTCTAAATTTGACTCAACAAATATTCCAGCCTCTCTACAGATTGTTAAGGATCAAGAGCCACATGTTGTTAGTGGAACTGTGAAGAGTCTTGGGCTGTATTTGGACAGTTATCTTTCAATGAGTGATCAGATTACGTCAGTGGTTCAAGCATGTAATATTCAGATCAGAAATTTGTGGTTTATTGCATCAAAACTGTCTTTTAACCTTAAGATTAAGCTTGTTCATGCTCTAGTACTCTCTAGAATTGATTATTGCAATAGCGTATATTTTGGACTGAGCTCTTATGATTTAAGTCGTTTACAGAAGGTGCAAAATTCTGCTGTAAGATTTATTTTCGGGAGAGGAAGAAAGGCACACACTACTTCACTACTTAAGAAAGTTCATTTTCTACCAGTTAGATTTAGAATAGATTTTAAGATTGCCCTACTTGCCTACAAGTGTTTAAATAATATAGCTCCTCCTTACTTAAAAGAGTTGATATCTCCTAGGCAGCAAAGTTTTAAAAATGTACGTCTTGATAATGATTATTTTTACCTTAGTTTTCCGCCCTCTCCTAACTATGTAAACACAGAGAAAGCTTTTAGTCACTGTGCAGTTAAAGTATTTAATTCCTTGCCATACGACATAAGATCAGCTGAGTCAGTTACATCTTTCAAGACCAAACTTAAAACATACTTCTTTTCTCTAGCATTTGATTGATTTTGCATTTACATAGGTAAAATGAACTTGTCATGTCTAATTTTCAATTAAACTAAGCTCAGTTAATGTAAGAGCCGCTTTAGAAAGCACTGGAGTTTATCTCCAGGATTAAATTATATCGAGTTATATGATTTAGCTATAAGGCGGTTTATAAATGTTGTAATTATTATTTATTATTTAACCATCAACCTTCACATAGATCCAAAAAAATTGTCTGGCTGTGAATGGATATTATTTATTATATTATTACTCTATTCCCTCACCTCGTTATTTGATGAATGTTTGCTTTCAAAATCGAATACAAAATGTTTAAAGATAGATTTGATTAGATTTGATTTAATGGCATATCTCATTATCTTGTATGACAGATCCCTTCTAAATTATCCCTACAACACATCCTGAAAGTTTCAGGATAGTTGCTCAAAATCTGTTGGAGAAGATAGACTTTTAGACTCGATTTCCAGTGCATGCAGCAAAATTTGCTCACCCAATGCAATTGTGCATTATAAGTGATGAGCTTTGACCAGCAATTACTTGGGCTAGGAACAATATTTTTCGATGGTACCAAAACATAGCTGATAGATATCGCTCCCATCTATGAGAAACAACTGAAAAGTCGATTTCTATTTTGTAATTATATGTATGCTAATTGCTAGTGTCACGTAATGGTTATATGCAAAAATGATTGCTGAAGGGAGTGTGAAATGGCCCAAATTTTTTTTGGTTACTATGCAAATGATCCCTATTTGAAAATCGGATACATGACTTTGCACTGTGTAACAAGCTTTTATTCTAACAATCATCCCTTCTAGGGTTATTCAATATAAATCATGCATTCTAAAGAAATAGAACAGCTAAAGCGGGAACTAGCTATCGAAAGGATAACTGTCAGTAATGCGGTTGCAGATCTAATTCAGTATACTATTGATAACAAGGTATGTTTTACATCTGTTCTATTTTATTACACTCTCCGACCCAAATCTTCCAAAAATACATCACGTTAGATGAGAAATTGTGGTTACACATATGAATAATAAAGTATGAATTAATTGTTTTATTAGTTTTAACCTTTCAAATCCTCAGGGTAGAGATCCATTCCTGTCAGGGGTACCAAGCGACCATCCGTCTAGGAAAAGTAATAAGAGTAAATGTGTACTTGTCTGAAATGGGTAAGAAAATCTTTATATTTTAGTTCATAGTATAGTTTCTGTATTTTTTCTGCTACCATAACTTCAGAAACACAGAAAAACTGTATTTTATCACTGCGCAATTCACATGACGCACTCATGTTACTTTTAATGATTAAATAACAGATAGTTATGAATATGTTGTAACAACAGACACTAACAACATTGTTGTTAGTGTGTGTCACAATGTCATATCATGTGGCACAGGTCTGTAGCGCTATAATTCATGATATTGTTCGTACTGTACACGTACTGTACACAAGAGTGTTTATTATCCTGTACGTAAGGCATAATAACTATTATAATTCTTCGGATAAGAAATCCCATGATGAATTATAATTTTACTGTGGCTAATTTTCAAGTCAAAGACGTACTTTTTTTGTCCATTTCAAACGTATCCATTTGTTTTCACTGAGCACTTACTTTGACGAGCCTAACTCAGTGTCTAGATTAGAGAATTAGCATTGGTATAGCTAATGTCAGCCGGTCTGCAATAACTAGTTGTCTGGTGATACTAGTCACTTTAAAACTGCACTCACTTGTATGCTGTTTGTACGGCCCCGCTAAATATATTCACTACTAAATAGAAATATGTTCTCAGTTCGGTAACACATAAGGTTTCACTGCACCCATGTGAGTGGGAAATGTCTACTGAATGCAGGTTATATCCAGAGTGTTGAGTCCAAATTGCAGGCTCGTCATATCTCGTAATATCTAACGGATAACAACACGCTCATTGTAGCAGTTCTTATAATTGTTTAATTGCCTGTTACGCCCGATTTTGTGTGCTAATCAGTGATGGTAATGGCTAATTGTTGCTTTTGCCTGCAACTATTGAGCTGCAGCTGTCAGGCCAGACTAAAGTCACAGCCTCGCACTACCTGTCACAGATTGAAATACTGGCCACGTCAGCCAACGTTTTGGAGTATGAATCTGTGCTGAAGCGGCAACTGTGTGTACACCCCTAAGTAGTGACCTCAGTAAGACTTTACTCATGTGGCTGTATAAATGAAGTGTGCTTCTGTTCTTGTGTTACTTAACACTTCTTCTACAATTTCTCTCCATGTGCATGGTTTACTACGACCTTGATGAACACTGCTATTCTTGCAAAGACACAATTCCCAAAGCGTAAATGTTGCACAAAAATTAGTACAGCTGCTGGCGGTGATTTATCTTTCCATGAAGGGTTTCTCTAAATCTCACTAAATCTCAGGCGGTGCTGGTTGAGCTGATATTTGCTGTATTGCTCACTGTAGATTTTCTGTAGGTGACGAAAAGAAAAGAACCCACAATACATTGACAATGACAGGTGTATTAGCAGGTGTTAAGGAGAAACTGGACACTAGTAAAGTGCAAACTATCCTCATTAATCATACACTCTCTTTACTTTAAACTTGTTTAAATTAATATTTACACCTCTAACCGGCATGGAGGAGGCTTATTAAACACCGTACCTACAATAAAAGCTGGATCAATTTAACCTTATATGGAAACCATTATACGGAGGTTCACATGGCTAATTTTATTTGGAACAGCTGGACAACATTACACTGTCACCCTGTAATCCTTTACAACACATCAGCTGTATTCTGTTAAACTACGCGTTATCCACCACCTGTATTTAAACCTCTAGCTGTATAACAACTATTTACAAGTACATTTACAGCTGCTATCTCTCTTAGAGGGAGAGAGAGTGTGAGAGAGAGAGTGAGAGAGAGAGAGAGAGAGAGAGAGAGAGAGAGAGAGAGAGAGAGAGAGAGAGAGAGAGAGAGAGAGAGAGAGAGAGAGAGAGAGAGAGAGAGAGAGAGAGTGAGAGAGAGAGAGAGAGAGAGAGAGAGAGAGAGAGAGTGAGAGAGAGAGAGAGAGAGAGAGAGAGAGAGAGAGAGAGAGAGAGAGAGAGAGAGAGAGAGAGAGAGAGAGAGAGAGAGAGAGAGAGAGAGAGAGAGAGAGAGAGAGAGAGAGAGAGAGAGAGAGAGAGAGAGAGAGAGAGAGAGAGAGAGAGAGAGAGAGAGAGTGAGAGAGAGAGAGAGAGAGTGAGAGAGAGAGAGAGAGAGAGAGAGAGAGAGAGAGAGAGAGAGAGAGAGAGAGAGAGATATGCGACCACATTAACACTCAGCTGTCAGACTCAGTCTAACTAATTACTGGAGCTTACCTTACTCCTTCCAGGCACTGCATGATGTAATGTCGTAGTTAATATGGTTCAGTTTTACTGAGGTCAGAGCTGGTGATTGTATAAACGCTTCTGATTGGATCATTTTAATTGCTTTTCAGTAGAGAGAGCCTCTCTAATTTCTGTAGTACATATATTTTACTATAGTGGTTGGTTAGGTCATTGAACTGTGCCGGTACAGCTGCTAAGGTGGATTTTTTAATCCAATGAAGAGTTATCCATCCAATATAATAGAGTTTTTATTCCAATGTAGAGTTGTTAATAACATACATCCACATTGTATGAACTATATACATAGATTTTCTGTAGAAATTATCTGTAGAAATTTTCTGTAGAAATTATCTGTAGAAAATATTCTGTAGAAATTATCTGTGTACCCTGACATTTTATTATTCGCTGTGTTCGTGTAATGAATGTGCTTACCATCTTCATTACACATCTTAAACTTCTAATGTTCCATCATGTACATTAGGTAGGTACATTGTACATTATTATTACCAGCCAAGGTGGGTGACCGACAACTGAACCCAATTAAACCTAGTTCCCACGCAGATAACAGGCACCTAATCAGCTTAATTGGGTGACCAATCAGCTTAAATCCCAAAACGACAACTGAACCCAGGTCATATCACAACTGCACCGAAATAGGAAATACGACAACTGAACCCAACGATCGGATTTTCAGGTTCTCCTTCTCCGCAGGGTACTGTGGTCATTATCACAGTCGAAACTGTTTTAACCCTACCTTAGTCAGTTGAAAGTCTGATAGCATATGTTCTGTTTGATTTGACCAAACTAATGCCTTTCATTGCTCTATAGGATAGATCATGACCACTGTAATTTAGAGCATTGGAGCCCACTTATTAATATGCTTACCCCGGTAAAATATTAATAAGTGGAGAAAAACGTTAAACTTCGATTTCTCTGCATTTGGTGAATCGTTTTGTTGCTTGTATAGTTGTATGAAGGCGATAATCCTTGGTAGTGAGAACCTATCCACTTTTTCTGTCACAATAAGGTAGAAGGACTGAAGGAGTCAAAGTATCCTCCTCGTTGGTAAGACTACTTCGAAAACTAGCCAATAAAGTGGTTCAGGTTACTCAGATTACTTGGCTCAGGTTATTTGGCTCAGATCTCGTGTCTTCTGATGCTTTGGGAGGGCCTGCCATGGTTGAGATCTAAGATCTAAAGCCTTGGGTCGGATCTTGATGCTTGAGGAGCAGTGAATCGTATGAATTTTGGCACGCTTTGTGAACACGTAAGCTTGTTAGATAAGATCTCGCGATCGAAAGGCACCTGAGACCTTGTCATCTATTAGTACACTTGTTATACAGATCGGATCAATACATAAGGAAGAGAGATGGTGGTCACTGTATCGAATCATGATTGTCTTCAGCAAGTACATTATCAGTTTGGATCACTTAACCAACCAGCCCTACTTTGTAAATATAATAGAGTTATAATAGAGTTCCCTGATCACTTAGTGAGTCTGACATCTCTCTCTCTCTCTCTCTCTCTGTCTCGCAACATAGTCCAGTTTAAAACACCCTCACACCAACTAGTTACTGTTTGAGACTGTCACGTCTGTAATCGTTATTGTCGTGCGGGGGAGGATGCTCATTGGCTGGCTCGGGTCACACTGTAATGATCGATATATAACATCTGATGAAATATTTGTAGGGAGGTTAATGTTTACCAATTACTTTCTGAGTGTAGAATATTTGGAATGCAGTATAATATGTAGTAAACATTTCTACCTATAGTCTCAATAACCTGTCTTAGTATGTTTACTCTTTACAATATTACACACATATTGTATTGTGTGCTTTTACCCCCATCTCTTTACTTTGAGTCGTTACTGACCTTCTCGGGTTACATAAAGTTATAACCGAGCCTTGAGACAACTTTGCGAACTGTAAATGTAATACATTGTAATACATTTACATTGTAATACATCCTTCCCTCGCCGGGAAAATTACCATCATCTAAAAGAGCGAAAATGTAGTAAAACTCACTAAAAATGTATTATACATTAATTTAGTTAAACTAACGAAAGATATTATTTTCAGGATTGAGCGGAGCAGGCGACAACAGTAGAATATAAATATATCTAGTCTTCTTTCTGGAATACCATCCACCGACCAACAACCTACAGCCTTCAACATTCAACCTATTATACCAATTATAACCGGCTATTTTTGTATTCGCACCGAGCTGCCCATTATATACATAATATAATTAAGTGTGTATGAAAAGTACACAGTTTAACATTAATAGTATTATAGTAGAGACTATGTCGTGTTAGTATTAACAATAATGGTGTGTACTGTGTAACTTTGTACTCGTGCATTAAATACATGTGTAATGTGTCGGGTTAATGATAAGTTCAATGTATGCGTATCTGTCCATTGTTTTTCAACATATATAATTCTACAAGCAGTTCTCGTCGATACTTGCGTGGTTACAAAGGATTTAGTTTCGAGAGTTGCTCCTTCACAAAGGAAAGTGTGTGTTACACAAAAGCACAACTACGAATTGCTTCGTGGTTGGGTCTTTTTCATAGTAGCTCAGCTGGACCTATTAAAAGTATTTGAGTAATATTATTTCCTTGTGTGTGTGGTAAAGAGGAGATGTAAGTGAGTGGTGTGGTTTGTGTGCCGGGATTGTATCTTTGAAGCTGGGACAGAATTTGCTCATTACAGACTTTCATTTTCAAATCTTGATATCATAACTGTCAATTTTCGGAGTCTAAAGAGAGATTCACCCTTTATTGAATCTCAAGATTATAGAGTATACTCAGGTTGAAGTTTCCTCAGAAAATTTCTTTTTTCGATTTAATTTTAAGAATTGTTAGACTTAGGAATATCCGTTTTATTATTAAAAAAGTTTTGCATGAAAATATCGAATAATTATGTTTCAAAAACCGAGTAAAGATTATGATGTAAACAGTTTTGATTTTAGTATTATCTACATTACGATGATTAATTTTCGAATCCTAAACGAATTTTTCATGCCCTAAATCTTTTCCTACTTGGCATAAATATTTTTGGAAGCATTAAAAATATGGTTTAAATTTAAAGATTGATTTATTTTCGTATTGTTCTGACTCATTAACGTTTAAAAAAGTTGGAGTAGCTTTAAAACTTTAAAATTCAAAAACCTAAAGTAAGATCTTTTGTAATCTACGCCGGGGTAGCAGGCCCTTAAAAATTGTATCATAAACAGCTTTATTATTTCAACAATTATTTGGTTCATGATATTTTGTCCAACATGATATTTACTATAACTATTAGTATTAAGTGTCTTGTGTTCAATGTGTGACTAATTTCATAATCATATTAAATGTAGAATTATTAACTGAGATTTCTCTGTCTTTATTTGTCTCTACGCTGACAGATTCCTGCGATACGGGATTGTATGATCGTCCTCTTCGATGAATACTGACGACACATATGTACCCAGGGGAATTAATTGTATGCAAGTGAATCTGACAAAATGCACTGCAGATAAGACGCTAGACGCTAGTAAACAGACAGTTGGTTGATTTGGCTGCATTAGCTCCTATCCTGGCACAGCCATACGTAACCGAGAGCTAAATTGTCACTCTGAGTTTTGGCCTGTCTGAAATAGTCATATGAAGAGTCTCCGTTGATGGGTGGTGTCTGTTCTTCAGGACAATGAACAACGAAATATTCTGAGTGGGACAAAATGACAACAAATCTTAGCAACTAGCAAAATTAGGTCAATTTTTGTGGTGCTCTAAAACTGTTCTCAGCATTCTCGTTAACGCAATTGCGCGCGCGCGTCATTCAGCACGTACGTACGTTATGGGGTCGTTCACATATTACAATCAATATTTAATAGCAATTTTACCTCCTCCGTAATAAAAACCCACGGTCCCACCACCCTCCTGACAGCAAAAATTACGTAATCATGGCCTGACCCCCCCGCTTTTTGACTTTTTTCCATGGAAAACTCTTTTCTCTACGTTTCATGAAATGCTACCCTGATCATAATATGGGGTCGTTCACATATTACGTAATCAATATTTTAGCAATTTTTACCCCCCTTCCGTAATCAACCGTTATCAAGACCCAACCCCCCCCCCCCTCCTGACAGCAATATTACGTAATCACGGCCTGACCCCCCCCCTCCCCCTTGACTTTTTTCCTAGAAAACACTTTTTCTACGTTTCATGCTACCCTGATCATGCTATAAGTATATGATGATGAGCCAAAATCATTTGTCATTGTTATTCGATCAATTTCTAAATTTTATCACTATCAGTGGAATTGGAATTGCCGAAACGATTGTTATGATATCCGGCCAATACAAGCACCTTCCAAACTACTTACTTTGGCAGCCGGATACCCGATCACCATCAGAGTAAAATTTAGTGGAATTTGAATTAAAATATTGTCAAATCGTTATTATTCTAGAGGGTAACAAATAAAATGTTGATTACGTATTATCAACAGCGAGAGGTTAGTTAAGTTAAAAACACGAATTCGATTGTTTAGGGCTCGGGTTACTGTTAGAGTTATGGATAGCTTTGGTAGTTTGGGATTACGGTTTAAGTAAAACCCTTTTGTTTTTTTTTGGTCGAGCGAATTGTTATATTTGAGCAACTTGTTCGATCCTCCAATTTTACTGTCAGAAACCAATGCACTGTTCTGTTTATCTTAAACTGGATAGGAAGAACAAACATCACTGATCTTGGTCTAAAACTCAGCTTTAAACAACAATCAATCTATTGCTAATATTTCAACAATCAACATCTATACTTATCACGATCGGTATGCGGTAGGAAGTATAACTATAACGACTTACATTAAGAACCCATTTTAACTCCTTAAATGATCTTAAACTAGTGAACACTTTAGCCACATATACTGCACCCCCCCCCCCCCCCCCCCCATCCCTTCTCCTTAAACCATGTAATGTGCTTTCACGCCGCTGCTATGCTGTATGCGTGATGCGGGCACGCTTGTTGTTGTTCACAAGCGTGAGGGCTCTGGTTAGCAGTTTAACTTTAATACAGGTTGGCCCAAAAGTAACTGCCAACACGCAACCCTTAATAATAACTCACGTAATTATTCTTAGAATTGCACAGAAATTTCAGAGATTATAGATATGGGTCAAACTTAGATTTCCTAAAAGTTTCGTCAAATTTAATTAATTACAGTGGGTGTGGCACGCCACTCCCTCTTTTTCACTATTGTCACCATAAAGTGAAAACACTTTCAGCTAGGAACTTCAAAGTTTCTAGACACATTTGGCTTGATAATTGAATTTGAAGTACTTTCCCAAGATTTCAAGTTGGTTGTTCACAACTTAACCGAGTTTCAGTTATGAGCATTTTAAGATCTTGCAGAAACGTGATCCAGCACTGCCACTTAATCAGTGATGTCTTCACTCAATCAATGCCCTGATTGGTTGGCCACTGCTTATAGGACAGCAACGGCCGAAGCTATCAGTATTCACTCAAAGTCAAAAGTGATCAGATCGTCATCCATCAACATGCTCGTTACCGCCTAATGAGTCTCATTGTTGCTCGCTAGCAAATATTTATATAGCTAATCACATCTATAATTAGTATTGTTGTGTAAATTTGTTTTTTATTCGAAACATAATTCTAATAATGAGATGGTTTTCTTACATCAACGTAAGCCTATAAGCATTGCTTGGGGTGCCAGGTTCGATTCCCGACTCTGCCACTAGCCTTGGGCTTGGTGGTGTAGTGTCGGGCAGCGCGGCCAGCAATCCACAATCGTTAGATCGCTGGTTCGAGCACTGCATCATTAATCCCACCCCCCCCCCCCCCCCCCCTGCTGTGAGTGTGTGGAAACAGCAAAGTAAACCACACCAATTACAACAAATCGAAAACTACACTTAGTTCTGAGAACAATTCTGTCGGAGGCGGGTGTATGAAAGCGTGACGACGCTTCCAATTAACGTACCCCAATTGCAACAAACACACAATACACACAATATATATAATCTTACTATATATAAAGCGAGACGATATATATATATATATATATATTTATTTATCCGCACCATTTTACTGACACCACGGCATCAACTTTAACACGGGTTTCCGCAAAAAACCGTACAAGATATAAAACTGAAACTTTTTTAACTGATTCAAATGCTTTAATGGCCTTCAAATAAGCATGAAAAAATCGAAAATCGGCCAAGGAATAAGAATTTTAGTACCCAAAATTTGGAGCCCCAAGTGGTGTCAAAAACGCGAATTAAATAGATAATAATTATTTTTACTGGGAGACTTTAGGGTAGGAAACTGATCCGGCCACCAAAGAGCCTTGACACCAGTCTTAAAGGTTTGACGGGTTCCTGCTAGTTATAATAACGTGTACACATTGCCGTTACATCCGATAACTATAAGACGAGCAAATACCTTACTAAGCCTTGTGCACGTCACCAATATATACCAGTTACACTAAATACACCAAAACATTAACTCCTCGGCATCGACTTGTGGTTGTGTGTAAGATTAATGGCTTAGCAAGGAGTGAGTATAAACGCATATCAAATATAACTATAAGTATGCAATCCCCGGGATCCTCGACAGTCATTCTTACTCTTAGGAGGGGCGCCCCCGACCCAACTGCCATGCTCGCAAAAGTCAAGTCAGCAAGTGTTGCACCAAAAAAAAATGGGTAGAGTGGACCGCTGCCAGTGTCTCTCTTTCCCAAACAAAAGGAAATGATATTAATTTGAATAACCGTCCGCAAATGCAAAATGTTACCGAAAATGAAATCGGTCGCTGTGTTTTGATCAAATACCCAATCGATTTCTCGGGAAATTTAACAATCAAATGTCGTAACGCGATTTATTTAATTTCATTTTAAATTGTTGGCACTGAGTTTACTGTTTTATTAGAAATTTCTTTTAAAGAATCATCAGCAGTTGGAGTCCGAATTGTAGTACTAGTACGTTTTTTTATCAAGTAGATCAGAGCAGTTGGAATTTGTGTTTCCTGGACAATTAGATTACCAGTCTGTAGGACTAGGACTATATATACAGATATTCATATACTGATATTTTACCAAAACCCATAATCATGGGTAGAGTGGACCGCTGCCAGTGTCTCTCTTTCCCAAATAAAAAGGAAATGATATTAATTTGATTGACCGTTCTCAAATGCAAAATGATACCGAGAATGAAATCGGTCGCTCGCTTTTCCCATTCATTCACGGCTTACGAATTGTATAAATAAGTTTCGATTGATTACATCAATCAGATGCTGTAAAAATCTCTTTGGGTTGCGTTCGGGTCGATACCTAGTATTTCGGGGAAAGGGACAAGGGTGGTAGTTATTACTTATTGAACAAGTTGAAGTTTATTGAATCTTCAT
The DNA here is from genome assembly GCF_026151205.1 of Bolinopsis microptera. Classification (NCBI taxonomy): domain Eukaryota; kingdom Metazoa; phylum Ctenophora; class Tentaculata; order Lobata; family Bolinopsidae; genus Bolinopsis; species Bolinopsis microptera. Next base: position 2,261,129 of record NC_087072.1, on the reverse strand, counting down.
TGCCGAGTACAGCTGCCTTTGGGTAGTTCTTCTTAATCTATTATACAATTGTAAATGAATGGGAAAAGCGAGCGACCGATTTCATTCTCGGTATCATTTTGCATTTGAGAACGGTCAATCAAATTAATATCATTTCCTTTTTATTTGGGAAAGAGAGACACTGGCAGCGGTCCACTCTACCCATGATTATGGGTTTTGGTAAAATATCATTTCTTTTTGATTATAATGTCAGGGTACTTTATAAAGTCGAAATATAAACTGATATCTTCATTAATAAGGAGGAAGTTTCAACGATTTCGAAATTTTTCCTTTAAAAACATTTCCTTGTGTTTAGGGAAGCATATCGGTCGATCACTGACTGAATATGCCACTTAATACTCATTCAAGTTGGCATTAAATTCATATATAATGACATTAAACTGTCGTGGCAAAGCAGAATTTGTTGGAAATCATGAATGAGCAAAATTCTCACCTTTCGCACGTGCAAACTTTGAGCGGACGTTGCGTGCGCATCCAATACTAAATCGCTGTAAAATTTTGCATGTAATTGTTTTATATATAGTTTGATAAGCATGCAAAGTTTCAAAGTATTTCAAAAAGAACTGTAATCACAACGGCACTCTAAAGTTGACAGAAAATGACGAAAACAGCAATTTTCAGTGATTTTAGTAATTTTCTATCAATTTGGGCGTGTCCCCACGTGTGCAACTTTTCGATTTTCAACTTTAAAACTAGCCTAATGCACAATTTATACCTATAGAAAGCAGAACTGAGCTCCACAACCCAAGGCATGGCCCAACACCAGAGAATACTAAATCGCAAAATTGACGTTTTTATAAAATAATTCTTCAAAAAAGCACAAACTTCAATGACGAATATCTTTATGAAGGAGCAAGCTAGAAAAACTTTCCGGTAGATTTTCAGAATGCTTGAACAATTATCTAAGATAAAAATTTCCTCAGATTTTGAATAAAATTACTTCTTAATGGTTTAAAATTAATTTTAAAAGTTATTACTTTGTCAAAAATCAAGTTTTAAAAACGGTTAACTTGATGACGTCATCAAGGGGTGTTTATGACGCCAAATAATTTTTGTATACAATGTAAACTAAAGTGTAAACAATTATTTGCAAGACCTGTGGTCGGAAATGGCTGTATCTTTTATACTTTTGAATCTATGGACACTTAAATACAGGCTACAATTGACTGGCAAAGCGTCTATCCCTGAATATCACAATGCTGGCAAGCATGACCGTGCCTCTTATATTCACAATACTATTTACCCCCTTTACTATTTACCCCCTTTACTATTTACCCCCTTTACTTTTATAACCCTTTATTGTTTTTCGGGCATTAAGACTCATCGAAAGTAGTTCAGCAGGTATATTTAAGTTCAAATCATTCTAATTCAATGTTAAGGATGACAGGAACAAGAAATAGTTATGTGGAGGTTTTTAAGAAATTTGCGCAAAATACGCGCCAGCATGTTATACGAAATTCGGTAAAAAACCCAAAATTGCCATATTCAGGTGCCTTAAAAACCATGTTAAAATTGAGTTAGAGATCTGAAACTTTGCAGGACGTCTAGACGTTGACCAAATCGACTGTAAAAAAAATTTCGTGTTTCAGGAGTATCGGGAAATGGGTTTTCTGGAATCCCTGTTTTACGATAGATTGTCGTGATACATATATTCAGGGATAGACGCTTTGCCAGTCAAATGTAGTCAATTGTAGCCTGAATTTAAGTGTCCGGAGATTCAAAAGTATAAAAGATACAGCATATTCCGACCACAGGTCTTAAAGATAATTGTTTACACTTCAGTTTTAATTATATCAAAAAATAATTTAACGTCATCATCACCACTTGATGACGTCATCAAATTAAATGTTTTTAAAACTTGATTTTTGACAAAATAACAACTTTTCAAACTGATTTTACACCATTAAGGAGTAATTTGAGTGCTGATTTACAATTATCTATATGTTGGTCTTTTCTTATCTCTTAGATTAGCTAACTTATAGAATTGCGCTGCTCAAGCCACCTTTACCATATAGCTATACATTTTCTGGAATATTCCGTACATCCCGTACATTAGTGTTACATATTCTTAATAGTGCTTCTATCAACCTTGCTATTAATCTACGATCTATCAACGGTTACCTGTTTTGACATTCCATTAATTAGTCAATTTAACTGTCACATTTGAGATTTATCTGTTATCTGATGGGTTCAAAATCGATATTCACATTTTCTAAAATTGACGATACTCCTCGTATTGATTCTTACTTTTCTTCTGACAGTGCTTTCTCTCAAAGTGAATCTATTAAACGTGCACTAAATTCAAGTGCAAATAGTTCTGATAGTATAACTAGTGAATCTGGCAAAGAACCTCCGGCTAAAATGCCAGTTACTCACAACTTTCAGTCCAGTATTCGTTTTGATGTTGATAAAGCAAGTGATAACCCGTCCGAACTTACGGATTTAAAATCTCTTATTGTTAGCTTGCACAGTAAATTTGATCAACATCTAAGTGAGATTAATCCTCAACTTCAAGATATTAATAAACGTTTATCAGCTCTTGAAGAGCATTCCAATACGAATATTAGTTCTGTAACTCAACTTAGAGAGCGTGTAGTGCAGATCGAGCAGAGCGAGTCGAACCTTGAACAGAGAGTCAGAGAGCTTGAGTCAGTTGGGAGTGAGGGTAGAGAGGATCGAGAGGAGTGGAAGTGGAGTCCCACAGGATCTGACCGAGTTTCCGTAAAACTTTTAGGTGATTCCAACTCCTCAGGTAAGATCAAGTTTGGGGACGGCAAAGGAACACTCGGTCCCGCACTTCCAGGGTCCAGTGTTCACTGCCCAACACTCTCCAACCTCACTAACCCAGATTCCCAAGAGTTCGAGAACGTTTCAGATGTCGTGATTGCAGTAGGGACAAACGACCTCAGACAGCAAGGCAGCAAACCCGAGGAGCTGGTGGAGAACACCTTCACCTACGTTGCAGCTCTGCTGAAGAAACGCCCCGAGATTCACGTCCTCCTCCCTGGAGTCCTTCCTATCTGCACGCCTGGTAGTGAGACTAACTCAAAAGTTAAGTTATATAATCATTTTATCAAGACTATGTGTAACTCCCACATTCGATTAACCTACATTGATACCAAAGTCTTTATGGCAAATGATGGATCTCTGAAAACTGGACTTGCAATGGGTACTGAAGACCCTCTTCATCTAAATACCAGTGGTTTAAAGTTGTATTTTAGTAGAATAAAGTATGCTTTACGTGCCCGTCATGACCTCCCAAATTCCAGGAGAGTGAAAAGTAACACGAGCCCTAGACCCAGGATTAGAGCAGGAGGAGAAGAGCAGATGGATGCTGAACAAGGATCTCAGAATGACAGAGGTGGAAATAGCTACCACAGAGGACGGGGAGGTGGAACTCGCAGAGGACGGAACTCCAACAGAGGAAGAGGATGAACGGTATATCTCACTCTATCCCACGGTCAGAGTGTTGTGTTCTAAATTATAAACCACTTTACAAAGCTTAATTCTGAGTAGCATCTTCCTTTTCCTAGTACGCAGTATAACGTTATAATTCTTACTTAATTTAGGAGCTTCTGTCCCCCCACAATTTTTGCGATATCTCGTGACTACCTAGTATTATACTACTCATCGACTGTTCGGTATATTTCCAAATCTAATAACTTCATAGCAGTTTACAATGTGCCATTTATTAGTTTTTTCATCATGTCGTACGACACATTACCCACCTTTATCAGGGTTTATCTTGCCCGCTCACAAACCTCTTCTCTTAGCAGCTTCCCTGCACCATCTTGCCGGCTCATACACTCGTCACCATGTCCGGGTTCATTCACAGCAGGCACCAGGTTCAGGGGTTGGGCCGGGCTGGTCAGGCGGTGTGGTGTTGGTTGATGGGGGGGTTTGTTGTTGGGTGATGGTGTGTGGGCTTGGGCCAGGTGGTGGCGAGGTCAGGTTCACCTTTCACCTCTCACATCCAGCCACTTGAGCCTTTCTAGCCAGATTGATTTCCCTCTGACTTCTATATTGGAGAGTATCAGCTTAGAAGCTTATAGTATTAGGGGGACGCCCCATCACGGGATTTCTAGGACTTGTTTAAGCGTATAAAATACATTTACTATATGGGCTATAGCAGCGTTATTTCAGCAATTTCTTGTTTAATGATTCATACATCTACTAGTAATAAGATGTGTGATTGCGTGTGTTTTTATCATTTTGTTTTTTTGTCATTGTACAATAAATACTACGTCATTCTTTGCAATATTGGGAGAAACGGTACTAGACTCAATACTAGCTTTACTCGTCACGAACTTAGTGAAAATAACTTTAGAGCGGCGGCTAATTTCAGAATTTACAATGTCAGAAAATGACAGTGTAGGAGCCAGTCTTAGGGTAGGTTCTTTCAATTGCAATGGCCTCGGAAAGCCCGAGAAACGTAGATCGGTTCTTGGTTGGCTACTAGCTAAACCAGAAGATATTATTATGGTACAAGAATCTCACTCTGTAGTTGAAACGGAAGACTTCTGGAGGACAATCTGGGGGGGAGATATTTATTTCAATCATGGTACCTCTAAGTCCACTGGGGTTACATTCCTGGTCAAACCCAATTCTAATATTAAAATTTGCAGTCACAGGATCATCACACAGGGACGTGTATCACTGTTAGAAATTGAGAAGGATTCCATCAAGTATTGCTTGGTAAACGTCTATTGTCCTAATAGCAATGATACTTATGTTGTAGAGAACTTGTTCCTGGAAACTCTAGGACGTACAAGGGATGATTATCGTATCTTGGCTGGGGACTGGAATACTATCTTAAATAATAATCTTGATAAATATGGTGGTAATAGTTCCCACAGTAATACTAAGCGTCAGCAATATTTGAACCAGGTGACCGCTGATCATGGCATCAGTGATATCTTCCGTCTTAGTAGGGGTAATGAGCGTGTTTATACTCACGTAAATAAACAGCACAAAACCCAAACACGCCTAGATTTCTTCCTTATAGATGATAGTCTGGTTAATTATCCGGTCTGTAACGCAGATATTAGTCATGGTTTTCGATCTGATCACAGCTACATTTCATTATCTCTACAGGGTTCCCCCATTAAACGTGGAATAGGATATTGGAAACTTAATAATAGCCATCTAAATAATGAGTCGTTTTTGAGTAATGTACGGGAGATTATCAATGAAACTGCTGACAGTAATTTTGATTCGTACTCGGGACTCTGGGACGTGATTAAAATGAAAATTAAAGATTTTGCGATCAGATTCGGAAAAAAAGAAAAGAAAGAAAAAGTTGCAAAAAAGAAAAAAATATCCTCTGATATTGAAGAGGTTAAAAAGATAACTGATTTTATGCAGAAAGATGATCTGCGCAAAAAATTGTATGACTTGGAATCCCAGCTTGATGGTATCATTAAAGCTGAGGTTAACGGGGCCATGACCAGGTCTAGGATTCAGTGGACAGAGGAGGGTGAAAGGTCCACCAAATATTTCTTCGGGCTGGAGAAAAGTAGAGCTAAAAAAAAGTCTATCACCAAACTTATTAACAGCGATCAGAGTGTACTACGCACACAGCAGGATATTTCTGAGCACGTAGTTAACTTTTATCAGGACATCTTTAGCTCTACGAATCCAAACGAGCATGAAATAACCGATTATATTAATTCCAGTAACCTAGATACTATTGATCAGGAGAACGCTGATAGGTTAGATAGGCCAATTTCCCTCCTGGAGATGGATAGTATTATCAGTAAATTTAAGAAAAATAAATCTCCAGGGTGGGACGGCCTCACTGCTGAATTCTACAAAGTATTCTGGGAGGACATTAAGAATATCCTATTTAACTCCTTTTTAGAGTCGGTTGATAATGGGGTTATGTCACCTTCACAACGTCTAGGAATTATAACACTTATCCCGAAACCTAAAACCCCCATTGAGTTAAACTATATAAAGAACTGGCGACCAATCACCCTTTTGAATGTAGACTATAAGATATTCACTCATATTATAAAAAATAGGATCTTAAGTTCACTTCCAACACTTATTAGTACAGCCCAATCCGGGTTTCAAAAAGGGAAGAGTACCAGCGATAATCTGATCTTAATGTATCTAACCTTAGAACATTACCATGAGAACCAAGAGGATACTGGTATGATTATGCAGGTCGACCTCCAACGGGCTTTCGACTCGGTCGAACATAAGTTTCTTTTCAGTGTCTTGGAAGGTATGGGGTTTGGAAATTATTTAATCAACTTGGTGAGAGTGGCATTTCACGCTGGTATGAGTTACGCTAACGTTAACGGACACCTTAGCAGCCCTGTTCACATACTTCGTGGCGTCCATCAGGGGAGCCCCCTTTCCCCAATTCTTTTCCTCCTAGTGTCCCAGGTACTTAGTAATAAGCTACAGTATAACCCTTATATTAAAGGCCTCAGCATTAATGGTATCGACATACTCATGAGTCTGTTTGCTGATGACACGGATCTGTACCTGGATCCCTCCCAGGCTTGCGTAGATGCAGTTATCCTAGAGCTCAACCTGTTCGGTCAGCACTCAGGCTGTAAGCCCAACATCAGTAAAACTAAGTGCATACCTTTAGGAGCTACCAGAGACAACACTAGTCTTCGAAATTACCTTACCAGTACATACGGGGAAGACATGGTAGCTAACGAGTTTACAGCATTAGGAGTCAAGTTCGACAACACGTCTAGTGGAGCTGATCTCTGCAAAATGAACTACCACAGTAAACTTAGTAACGCCAGCACCGCTATCAACACCTGGAGTAAGAGAGACTTAACTCTGATAGGAAAGTGTACAATTATTAAATCTCTTATTCTTTCCCAGTTCACTTACCTTATCATACCACTAGAAACCCCTGATACTAACACCATCAGTAAAATAGACACTATGATATTTCACTTCTTGTGGGGTTGTAAGAGGGATAAGTTGAAACGTGATATTGTTACTTCTCCTCGTGAATGTGGGGGTCTAGGTCTCTTCTATACTAACGATTTTATTATAGGTTTAAAAGTGTCACTTATAGGAAAAGTTATCGATCCTAATTTCCAACATGCCTGGAAAAATATTATCATCAATCAGCTTTTACACCCAAATATACCAACTGTGTGTATAGAAAACTGTCTCACATTAAAGAATACTGGTTTTACCTTTAACCTTCTTCGCCATTATAAGCTTTGGAAGTCTATTTCTTCACAGTCAAGTAAGAGTACAGTCAACCACTGTGTGTGGGGAAGCGACGTAATAACGGACATTGGCTCCAAGCTCTGGAACGATATTCTTATTGATAGAAATATCATCTATCTTTCTGATTTCGTTTCAGAGGAAGGTAACCTCTTAAGTTTTCAGCAATTTCTGAGAAAGTGGGGCCAAACAAGTAGTATAATCTCTTCGACTCAATATGCGAGTATAAAATTGGGAATACGTCGATTTAATAATACCGATACGTTTACAAGTAACATTACATTTATCGATACCCAACTTTCACTTCGCTTTTGGGGAGGTAGGAATACCCCCAACTCTAGAGATACTCCTCTCACTATCAAAGGTAGAAACATTAGAGATACCATGTCTAAGCGTTTAGATCCCAGCACCCTTCCTCCAATGAGGAACTGGAGTGCTAACCTCTCCTTAACGGATATTGATTGGATTAGTATTTTTACGGATATTTTTACTTCTTTCTCAAATAACTTCAAACTTATTCAGTACCAATATAAGCTCCTTCACCGGATTAGTACTTGTCGGTACATGAGATATAAAATGAAGATTGAAAAAGATAGTCCAAATTGCTCGTTATGTAATCACAACCTCGAAACTATCTCTCACATATTTATTGACTGTCCAGCCACAAGCTCTTTCCTACAGGGAGTAAATCTGTTTATTAGATCGAATATTGACGCAAATTATGACGACCCATATCGCCACTATTTGATTTGCTTAAATCACAGAGATAAAAAAAACTTCATAAATTCGGTTTGCTGTTGGTTTATTGGAAGGAGTTTCCAGAACAAGGAACCCCTATTCTGGGAGCGATATCTTAAACATCTTAAGCTTTTCTTATTAGGTGAAAAACCGGATATTATACGGTGCCTTAAAGACGTTATACCTTGATGACCATTTTATACCCAAAGTTCTGGATCCACTATACACTCTTGTTTATTTATTCTCTCGAAATTACAGCCGTGCCTTACCTTTACCCTTTATTTCACAAGTTGTAGCCAGTGGAGTTATCTCCACTACTAGTATTGATATAGAGTCATATTTAAAACCAGTAGTATCTCTCCTTTTTCTCTCCATCTTATGTGCATTTTATTACTCTATATCCACTGACTTTATTCGACGTATTATCTAAAAGAATAAAAAAAATTGTGTGCGTGTGTTTTTATATTTATTTTGCTACGGCGCATGTGAAACCCCAGGGCATCCAGCACCGGAGAAGCTGAAATGACACTCTCTGAACCCTTGGTGCCGCTCAGATTTTGCCTCTTGGCTGGTAAGCCGAGTCTTGATCGATTAACTCAGCTTCTTCGGTACAACACAGACCGGAGGGTACTATTAGCCGCTTTGCCGGTGGTATCCTCCTGGTGTCCTGGGGTTTGGCAGGTTCCTCATTTAAAATTAAAAAAAAAAAAAATAAAATAAAAAAAAAAAAAAAAAAAAAAAAAAAAAAAAAAAAAAAAGGAGAACTCGAAATTCTAATCTTAAACATTTAGTTCAAGGGATAAAGTTAATAAAATGTAATATTTACACAAATGGTTTTTTGTTATTAAAAAAAAAAAAAAAAATAAAAAAAAAAAAAAAAAGGAGTAATTTTATTCAAAATCTGAGGACATTTTCATACTAAATAATTGTTCAAGCATTCTGAAAATCTACCGGAAAGTTTCCCTACCTTGCTCCTTCATAAAGATATTTGCCATTGAAGTTAGTGCTTTTTTGAAGAATTATTTTATAAAAACGTCAATTTTGCGATTTAGTATTCTCTGGTGTTGGGCTATCCCTTGGGTTGTGGAGCTCAGTTCTGCTTCCTATAGGTATAAATTGTGTATTAGGCTAGTTTTAAAGTTAAAAATCGAAAAGTTGCACACGTGGGGACACGCCCAAATTGATTAAAAATTGCTAAAATCACTGAAAATTGCTGTTTTTACCATTTTCTGTAAACGCTGGTGTGCCGTCGCGTTGTGATTACAGTTCTTCTTGAAATACTTTGAAACTTTGCATGCTTATCAAACTATATATAAAACACCAACACGCAAAAATTTACGGCGATTCAATATTGGATGCGCACGCAACGTCCGCTCATAGTTTGCACGTGCGAAAGGTGATAATTTTGCTCATTCGTGATTTCGAACAAATTCTGCTTTACCACGACAGTTCAATGTCATTATATATAAATTTAATGCCAACTTGAATTAGTATAAAGTGGTAAATTCAGTCAGTGATCGACCGATATGCTTACCCAAACACAAGGAAATGTTTTCAAAGGAAAAATTTCGAAATCGTTGAAACTTCCTCCTTATTAATGAAGATATCAGTTTATATTTCGACTTTATAAAGTACCCTGACATTAATCAAAAAGCGATGATATTTGACCAAAACCCATAATCATGGGTAGAGTGGACCGCTGCCAGTGTCTCTCTTTCCCAAACAAAAGGAAATGATATTAATTTGATTGACCGTTTTCAAATGCAAAATGATACCGAGAATGAAATCGGTCGCTCGCTTTTCCCATTCATTTACAAATGTAATAGATTAAGAAGAACTACCATACCCGAAGACAGCTGTACTCGGCAATAAAGATTCAATAAACTTCAGCTAATTCACTAACTACCACCCTTATCCCGAAATACTAGGTATCGACCCGAACGTAACCCAAAGAGATTATTACAGCATGTGATCGATGTAATTTATCGAAACCTATTGCAATTCGTATAAGCCGTGAATGAATGGGAAAAGCGAGCGACCGATTTCATTCTCGGTATCATTTTGCATTTGAAAACGGTCAATCAAATTAATATCATTTCCTTTTGTTTGGGAAAGAGAGACACTGGCAGCGGTCCACTCTACCCATGATTATGGGTTTTGGTCAAATGTATGTATATCTATCTATGTCACGACAATCTGTCGTAAAACAGGGGTTCTAGAAAACCCATTTCCCGATGCTCCTGAAACTTGAAACTTTTTTTACAGTCGATTTGGTCAACGTCTAGACGCCCTGCAAAATTTCAGATCTCTAACTCAATTTTAACATCGTTTTTAAGGCACCTGAATATGGCGATTTTGGGTTTTTTACCGAATTTCGTATAACAGTGCTGGCGAGTATTTTATGCAAATTTCTTTAAAATCTCAACATAACTATTTTTTATTCCTGTCATCTTTGACATCAAATTAGAATGTTTTGAACTAAAAATAAATCTGCTGAACGACTTCCGATGAGTCCTAATGCCTGGAAAACTCCTGCCGGAGGCGGCGGCCTTCGGCCGCCGCCTCCGGCCGGAGTGCACGCTTCGCGTGCACAAAAGAGGCTTGTAACGTGTACCAAAGGGGGTATAATAGTAAAGGGGGTATAATAGTAAAGGGGGTATAATAGTAAATGGGGAACATAGTATACCCACAATAAATGCAACGGTCGTGCTTGCCAGCACTGTGATATAATCCTATATAACTCCTGCAGACTGCAGGTAACCTAATTCAGGTAATAAACACATACCTTTGCTGTGACTCAAGTCAAATGACTTTTGCAAATTGACCTTTTGATTGTGGAATTCGATTAAAAGTTCCTTTGAGATCCCTTGCACCTCTTAATATTGCTTCTGCGGAACACTCCTGGCTTCTCAATACTCCTTCCGCGGAATAAGTGGAACAAAAAATTCCTCAACAGTTAATATCACAAAAGCCGCCAAGGGGGTGGGTGGGTTTTTTGACAAAATTCCAAAATTACAGTTACACTTAGTCGACGTCACGTAGAGAACTTAGTACTTGATCCCCACTCCCGGAGTTATAGGAAGTTAAATTCAATCTTCACTAGTCATGTCACGGCTGTTGTACTCGGAAATCACGTTAAATAAGTTTGGCTTTTTGTTTACCCTCACCAGTGATGTTTTATAATTTTGCTTACAAAGTATCGTGATTGCTTGATAATTTTGTTGCAGGCTGATGCAAATTTCGACTGAGCGAGTTCATATACTTTTGCATTTTTCTGAATTTTAGGTATTTTAAGTTGGGGAATGGGGGAAAAAAAGTGGGAAGGCGACACAATGCACATAGGTATGTTTGGTCACTGATGTCACAACTGACACCATGCAACAGGTGCGAAGTAAAGCTCAAAACCGTTACCGTGGAGCTTTAGTTTGGAGAGCAGTTCTAGTTTTAGGGAGCATCCACATATCAGTATTACTATTACGTCAGCAAGTTTTTGGCCATTGTTTGTTGTTACCCAATCCGTCAATCCGTGTTAGCAACTGTCTTCACATAGCCAATGATAGTTCGTGTGGCGCGTCGAAGTCCTCCATGGCCCAGATCAGTTAAAATCTTTCCAATTAATTTTAATCTGAAATGTCGTTTCGAAGAGAGGATATCTCGAATTTATATTCATATTATTGTTTAGCGATGATCATCAAATGCCAACATCTCTACACGTACGGTAATTTACTTTCCGGAAAAATGGAACAGCGAAATGTACCAGAGTTTAAAGATGATATGAAAATGGAAGAAGATTGTATCCTACCAGAATTGATAAAGACAGAGATCAAGAAAGAGGGCTTTGAAGATTACAACTTACCAAAATTGATAAAGACAGAGATCAAGAAAGAGGGCCAGGAAGATTGCAACTTACCAGAATTGATAAAGACTGAGATCAAGAAAGAGGGCCTGGAAGATTGCAACTTACCAGAATTGATTAAGACAGAGATCAAGAAAGAGGGCCTGGAAGATTGCAACTTACCAGAATTGATAAAGACAGAGATCAAGAAAGAGGGCCTGGAAGATTGCAACTTACCAGAATTGATAAAGACTGAGATCAAGAAAGAGGGCCTGGAAGATTGCAACTTACCAGAATTGATTAAGACAGAGATCAAGAAAGAGGGCCTGGAAGATTGCAACTTACCAGAATTGATGAAGACAGAGATCAAGAAAGAGGAAGATAATCTTGTTATTAAATCAGAAAAGTATTCGAATCCTACTTCTCAGATGCATTGTCCCATCCAAGAATCAGCATTACCTTGTCAACAGTCGGTTCATACTGATGAGAAGTCTTACAACTGCTCTGAATGTTCGTACAGCGCAAGCAAAACAATAGCTTTAGTTTTACATCAACAGACTCATACTGGTGAAAAAGCGTATAACTGCTCTGAATGTTCGTACAGCGCAAGCAAAACAAAAGCTTTAGTTTTACATCAACAGACTCATACTGGTAAAAAAACGTATAAATGCTCTGAATGTTCCTACAGTGCAAGCCGAAAACACAATTTAGTTCGCCATCAGCTAAGTCATACCAGTGAAAAGCCTTACAAATGCTATGAATGTTCCTACAGCGCAAGCCAAAAGACAGCTTTAGTTAATCATCGGTGGACTCATACTGGCGAAAAACTGTACAGTTGCCTGAATGTTCCTACAGTTCAAGCCAAAAATCATCTTTAGTTTCACATCGACGGACTCATACTGGCGAAAAACCATACAAATGCTCTGAATGTTCCTACAGTGCAAGCAACAGATCATCATGATCAAATTAAGTTTGTCATCGGCTGACTCATACTGGTGAAAAACCATATAAATGCTCTAAATGTTCCAACAGTGCAAGCCTAAAACCAAATGACAGTAAAAATACATATCGATCTTCTAAATGTTCTTTTAATGGTTGTCATAAGTCAACTTTGGCTTTTCCAAAGCGGAACTATACCGGAGAAAACTCACACACTTTTCATGAAAGAAGCCAGGCTTCAAATTCTCGACAAAACGATAGTGTTGAAGGACCCATTTTTTAAAAGCCTATACCTTTCGTAAAGCCTCTAACAACTTTAGCTGAGTCAGCTGACTCCCTACTCTCCAGTTCCAGCTTACTTCCCGGTTCCTTCTCCAGTTACCAACCAACATCTCACTTGTCTCCCCCAGCAACTCCTCCCACTGTCTCACCTCTCAGTATAGTGTTTATGAAATATGGGGCATTAATAACATTAGTATAATTCTATTGAAATGTATGTGATATTCTATAGCTGCAGGAACTGGACGAAGTTTCTAACTCAAATCAAATTATCAAAGCCAAAAGCTGATGTAAAAGGTTTTGTGAAAGGTTTAGTAAAGTGAAATTAGTTTCTTATTTTCTTAGTTAATATTCGGGTTTTATCAAGTTTTCGAGCAATTTTACATACAAGACCTAACCTTCTTTTGGATATTTAAAAGACATATTAAATACATACAAGGGTTTACGGTAAGGTAAATCGGGGTTTACTGTAGGAATCAGTAAAAACGCGATTTACCTTACTGTTAATCCCGGTTTACCGTACAGCCCATACTCATAGGGAGTTTAAGCAGACTGAAACTATCGTTAAATTCGCTGATAATGATGATACATTGTACACTGTGTTCATACTTTAATTTAAAGCCGTATACAATTCAGTGTGTTGATAAGAACACAACTGATACGAAAGCGAGTGAATTTGTAACGTTACTAGAATAGACTGTGCATGCAACTGTCGGAAAATCTATATGGACACGTTCATTTGAGTTTGAGGATATTGGTAAATATAATTGACCCTATTAAAAGGCACAGTGTAGTTGACTTTGTCACACTATGAAATTACTTAGACCCTTGATGGTTAGGATAATCGTCTCATCCTCTAGGCTAACTTTGTCACATAATGATATCTTAATCAGGTGATAATATATCGCTTAAATACGGCCGGCACGGAAATGGTTACATTGTCACACTATAAATATGTGACGGAGTAAATATGGACCCCTTGCTGCCGTTTTTGACCAAATTTTTGAGTGTCCAGTTGATTGGATGGGTACATATGACCATTACCTACATATTTGACGACTTTTTTCGTTAGATGGTGCATTCAGGTTTACTCTGTCACACATTAAAGAAAATATGTTATGAATGTTTAGGGCACCCTGATAAGCAATGCTGAGTAGTGTAAGTTTATTTGATGGCCTGGAAGTGCTGGGAATTGTTATTATATCATTTAGTCGTAAGGAATTAAAACATAGAAGGCACAACCAAGCTTACTTTGTCACATAATCTTGATAATATCTGAACATGTGTGAAATTGAACAAATAATGATATACCAGCTTAAACCCCTTATATTATACGTACTATGGATCAAACAACACTGCTAGTACCATGCACCAGTCACATAAATCATTATCAGGTGGTAATATGTTAACAGTGTCACAATTAAACTATACCGCTACATGGTCAAAAATAGGTTAATTTCGTCACAAAAAATTATTACAACTCTGTTAGCTCCTTGCTGGCAAAATAACTAGTTTATCGAAATTTTTTTGATGATAAAGTTACATAGTATTCTAATAGAAGTATAGTTCTTCAAAATAGGGGCAAGACATGTTTACTTTGTCACATCAGTTATTATAAGAGTTAGGTAATCGTCATCAGATTAAAAGATATTTTTCGTAGTTTGGATCGATTAATACTTTAATATACCTGTAATAAATCTTATGCCAATTTTAACACACTATCTTGATACTGTTGGGGCAGGGAAAGTTAATTTTGTCACATTTTCAATGTCTTTGACAAATTAATCTAAATTTTAAAAATTGAGTTCTTATGTTCTGGACAATATTCTTCCAATCGTTTCTGAAAGAATGTTGAATTCTAATAGAGTTATAGATCTTCAAAATAGGGGCAAGACATGTTTACTTTGTCACATCAGTTATTATAAGAGTTAGGTAATCGTCATCACATTAACATATATTTTTTGTAGTTTGGATTGATTTATATAGGTAATAAAGCAGCCTATGCTAATTTTTACACACTATCTTGAAATTGTTGGGGCATGAAAAGTTAATTTTGTCACATTTTTAGTGACTTTGACAAATTTAACGTAAAATTGTTAAACTTAAGCTCTGATGTTCTGGACAATATTCTAATAGAGGTATAGAATATAGATCTTCAAAATAGGGGCAAGACATGTTTACTTTGTCACATCAGGTATTATAAGAGTTATTATAAGAGACTATTTCATTCTATAATCATTATTTTTAATCTATTTACGATTTGGTATAATTTTTTGTGACAATGTAAACATCAACTGATCTTAACTTGCATCAACTACATTGTCATCATATAAAATTTTCCCGCCTTTCAAACCAAAATCAGATATAAATTATTCGCCCAAAATTTTAAATTTCATATATTTTGACAGAATTAACCTCATTTCCCAATAACCAAGTGCCTGTATTAGCTAACTATTCAAAACAACATATTTTAGGGCTATGCTTGGTAGAGCAACCATAAAATAATGAGTTGAAAGGGTTTTTAGGACACCTCACAGTAGAATAGAGGTATGGTATCATGAGTGTGACAAAGTTACCCAAATATTGCCTTGTAACCGTTCGATCCGTGCCCATTAACCAATGTTGTATCATAATTGTTAGATTGACCTAATTTACTATATTTCAGACCAAGGAATGATAATTAGACAACTGCAGTTAACTAAGTCACACAAAATGTGACATTTGAAACATTATAGTGCCTAACAACAATAGATTTTCTTTATGAGCGGTGCATATGGGAGTATGGGTTACGTGGCTAATGTTCAGAACTTCTGAACGTGCTAGGTTAATAGATGTCAAAATTAAGCCACTATCGTCAAAAACGCTATTATTTTTGTTTACCAATATCCTCAAACTCAAATGAACGTGTCCATATATTCGAGAGTAGGTTGAACAATTAATACCAGATTATACGAGTAAGTTCTTTATTTCAAAATTAAAGTCATAAAAGAAGCACAAGAATCGCGTAAATATACTTAATTATCTAATTGATTGTGATTATTTTCTTGCTTGAATCATTTAAGTTGTCAAATAATTTAACGTTCTTCTATTCGTTGTCGTGAGCTTTTAAAACCAATACTTATAAATGTAAAACTAAAAGAGTACGAAGTTCAAGCTTGAATATAAATTTATTCATTATTTGATACACCAATCCGTTTGTAGTGAAACTGTAAATACTAAATTGTGAAATTGTGAAATTAAATATAAGGTCAAAATATCAAATCTGTATATAAATATTAGTGAATCTAACAAAAAAAAGCAGTAGAACTCCTGCAGTCCAAGTAATTGGTATATTCTTGTGTGGAGGCATATGGGGTCGTTCACATATTACGTAATCAATATTTTGGCAACGGATTAATGAATGAAATAATCGCAAAGCACTTACTTAACGAAAATTGGTTTAAAAAAGAAAATGTTGATTACATAATTAACGAAAATTTTCCAATTGGTATTTCGAAAATCGGTAAAAAATTAAAATTTTGATTACGTAATCAACGACCAAAACCCCCCCCCCCCCCCCCCCCCCCGTAATCAACCGTAAGCATTTGAAAACCCTCCCCCTCGGCTGATTTGTGATTACGTAATATGTGAACGACTCCATATTGACAGTGATTCTGGGGTATGAATTCCATCGGTCAATAGTGGATGCTAAGATGGTAAGTTCGTACGGTACGTACCTTTAAATTAGCTGTACGGTACGTACTTAATAAAGTAGGCTGAAAGGTTGAATCCAGTTGATAGCAATGGAAACAAAAACTAGACGGTACGTGCGCGACAGAGAAGGGGTAAAACCCTACACTGATGCGGAATCAGAACCTATGAAGCTTATTAATCCGTCAATATACTGGAAATATTTTGGAGGAGAACTTTTTCTGCTTAAACAGTTGGCCCAAATAGTATTCAGTGTTTTCGTCAATTTGTTAGACCAATTTTAGAGATTACGAGTATATTATGGACAAGCGTAGATTAAGGTTGCGACCTGAGCTAGCTGAAAAGCTGGTGTTCGTATACTGCAACAAAAGGATGAAGCTTTGAGTTTAACGATAATTACAAGTAGTAGTAGTGTAGTACCGGTTAAGAGCGATCCGGTACACAAATTTTCCTTTTAAATCTTTTATTGTTTTAACCACTGTGTTAATTTTCGACTTCTATCTCAAAAATTATGATGATAATACTAATCAGAAATTGCAAGTAATTCACTGAAGTTGATTCTAAAAATTTGAAAAAAATTTGTACCTTACAGTGCCTGTACGGTACGTACCTTTAAAAGTAGCTGTACCGTACGTACTTGCCATCTAAGAGTGGATGCTGATTGGTTAATTGCTGTCACGCGTCAAAACAATATGCCTTACTTCCCCACCAGAATCTCCATCTATTAATCCTAAGTTGAAATTGTTGTCGTTATAGTATCAGCCATGTCCCTTTTATTTGCGTGAGTCTTCTTATTCCTGAGAAGAAATGACATAAAAAGCGTTATATTAGAATTATTCATTCTTCTTCCAGTCGTTTATGAATCAAACACAATTTACTTATACAACTCAAACTTCAGTTAACATTACAGCCTCACCCAGTTCGAAGGTTGTTGCGATGTCTGTTGTATATCTTTGTCCGGAAAAACTTTCTAATGCTCTTCAAAGTAAGCACATGCAAATTGCTCACAATCTGAAGGAACAGCAAAGAGTCGGCTAGTCTGTATAAGTGGTGGTTGAATTCTTCTTCGGAAATGTGTAATTCTATGATTTGGTAAACAGCAAATGGAAGGGAGGAGATGCAATAAATTATTGCCTTAAGAACTTTTGTCAAGACCCTTTGCCACTTCAGACTTTCTCCACGCTTGCTAACGATCCCTTTAGCCATGATTATCATTTGAATTGTGGTTGTAACAACAATACAGTTTAGAATTGAGATAAATATGGCTGTTGTCAACGTCCTCATCCGACGCCAAATACTTTTACTCAAAATAAAATCGCAATCATAACCTTTGTATGAAAAGTAAATTTCCCATTCATAATCAAGGATCAGGGTCGTCACCAGGCCAATCGAAGCTATCAACCAAAACGCTCCACAAATCTGATGTACGGTCTTCAAAGTTACTGTCGACGACTGGAGGGGATATTTGAGGAGAAGCAGCAGGACCGAAGGCATAGCACAAACAAGAGACAGGATGACTCCATACAAGTAATATCTACCGAGACAACACGCTGTACACATGACGTTGCCTAGCACCCATCTATCGGCAATGAGGGAGGTAACCTTCGGAAGTATGGATACCACACAGATCATTAAGTCGCATACAGCAATGTGTTGGATGATAGCTACGAGGACCTTGTCAAGTCGGATGGCCCTGTACTTGACGGATATAATCAGAATGAATGTGTCTCCGACAAGAGATAAACAGAGAATCACTAAGAAATACACAGACCACGTGTATCTCATCACATCACTTTTAATGGCGTGCAGAGTTCCGTTACTGTAATCATATTCCAGGGTCGTCATTGTGCTACGGGTTTCCAGGAATATTAAAATTATTAAACAGAAGTTTTACGTTATCTCTTTGTGGCCAATTCATAATCAGTTTTCTGTTTTACACATTGACATAGCTACCGTAAAGTTACACAAGCGTAATACCACCTAGAAACCCCCCCCCCCCCCCCCCCCCCTTCACTGATCACATAATATGTGATTTGTGAACTACCCCTAACACCTAAGTAGAAAGTAATACAATCGCAAATTGAATAAACCTTGGTGGCACTAATTTAAATTAGACACAACGTATCGAAAACAAAATACATATCAATTACTGATCTAGATTGGGATAAATTAAAAGCAAAAGATAAAAATACACCTTATCAAGAATTCCTGACTAAATCAAAATGAATAGCCATAGTCACGGCAGATATTATTCAACTGATAGTGATAACATGTTGTAAATGTAATAATATGGGGGACTAAACATAATTTAGTCAATCAATCACAGTCTGCTTGTCCTAATAATTGAGTAGCTCAATTTAACATCAAATTTATGTTTTTCCAGAAAAAGCATTCAGACAAGTCTCACGAGTGGAGTTGTTGTCGGCTTTTCTGTAATGTATATATTTATAATATGTATTTACTACGGATTTACACCCTGGTCATTTGATTAGGAAAGTTCGCACGAGATGGACTGCACCCGGTCACGTGTTTCCCAATTTAACTTTAGAAGATTGTCACAGCTAGGAAGAAATTTTAAGATAGGCATGACGCATGTGAATTATAATGATTATATGATTAGGGGTGTTATTAATAACCAGGGTTATCATTGTCTTTCGTTATCGTAAACATTTCACGAGATAGCATTTATAAAAAAATTCCTAATTATTAGGAATTTTTTTATAAATGCTATTTCGTGAAATGTTTACGATAATCCTATGTCAATGTGAACTGATATTTTTTTAACGATCTCCCGAACATGATTGTTTGTTACATTTAATAACATATCAAATAACGGAGTAATTCGCTGTTTATTAGTCTCAATAACTCATGATTGAAATATTGATAGTTGGATAAATATCTGGTTGGAAGAGACAAGGAAAAGTAAAACAAGGAAGTTAATAACATACATATGTTAAGAGTTTACGGTTTAAATATTTTATTGTTTAACTTTAAACATTTAATATTTTATTGTTTAAAGCATTTTACGCGTACGTTCTTTGTGCTGTTCATGTTCTTATTTGTGACTGTAGGTAGAGGCAGAGCTTTTAATTTTTAGCGCGATGCATTACATTTACTGGGCCGCACTAATCACTAATAGTTATAATTATATATTATTGTACTTTAATACGAATTGTAATATAAATTTCGATTAATTGCATCAACTATCACATGCTGTAAAAATTTCTTTGAGTTTGGGTTGCTTCCGGGTCGATACTTGATTAAATTAACGTTGTCAACTCTTCCAGATCGTTGCTCTGCAAAGCAAAGCAACGATCTCGTCTTCGATGCGAAGCAAGAATGCTAAGTTGCGTTACCTGGCCCAGGGGACCTCAGGGCCAGGCTATTATATTTATGTTCATATTAATCATATGAATAGAGATTCGGCGGAATGATACATCGGCGGAATGATACATTGATAGGCTGAGCGCGGCCCAGTAAAGTTTGCGAGGTGCGTCGAATCGGCGAAGTCCTCCAAGGTTGATACATACGTCATACTCATACAATGTCAATAGTATTTCCCGTAGTATTTCGGGATAAGGGCGGTATAGTTTAAGTTAGTGTCCAATTAGCTGATGTTTATTGAATCGTTATTGCCGAGTACAGCTGCCTTCGGGTAGTTCTTCTTAATCTATTACAATTGTTATTGTAAATGAATAGGAAAACTAGCTTAACGGATGTTATTAGTGTTATTAGTGTTACTGTTAGTGTTACTCGTCTAAATTGTCTTTACATCAGTTTTTCCTCCTGATAAGATGAACACCCTCGATTAATCTGCAAGCTCTTGCGATGTTCAAAACTAAGGATATTCGACAAACAAGAAAGGTGGTAAAAAGGTACCGCGACAATTGACCCCCCGACAATTCACCCCCCGACAATTGACCCCCAGACAATTGACCCCCGACAATTGACCCCTATGTAATTATACTGGGGTCAATTGTCGCGAAATCTAGGGTTTAGTACGACAATTGACCCCCCGACAATTGACCCCCCATGTAATTACACTGGGGTCAATTGATCGGGTCCTGGGTCAGGGTTAGGGTGAGGGTTAGGGTCCTGGGTCAGGGTAAGGGTTAGGGTCAGGGTCAGGGTTAGGGTTAGGGTTAAGGTTAGGGTTAGGGTCCTGGGTCAGGGTTTGGGTCAGGGTCAGGGTCAGGGTCAGGGTCAGGGTCAGGGACAGGGACAGGGTCCTGGGTCAGGGTCAGGGTCAGGGTCAGGGTCAGGGTCAGGGTCAGGGTCAGGGCCAGGGCCAGGGTCAGGGTCAGGGTCCTGGGCCCTGGGTCCTGGGTCCTGGGTCAGGGTCAAGGTCAGCCGGGGGTCAATTGTCGGGGGGTAAATTGTCGGGGGGTCAATTGTCGGGGGGTTAATTGTCGGGGGGTCAATTGTCGGGGGGTCAATTGTCGCCCACCCGGTAAAAAGTGGTAAAAGTGGCAAAAAGTGGGCTTAAGACCGTGGAAAAGTTTGGAAAAGTTGGTCAGCCATAAAGGGCACCTAATGGGACTCAAAAACGTCAAAAATCCTTCGAAAGCTTCTTGTCATGTCGGTCGATCGATTTTTTCAGTACTACGATCTGTCTGTACTATAATAGTAATACTGTCCGTGATGTAAAACGTGACCTAAACCTTTCCTAAATCGTGACCAGATTCATGGTCTTGTACTACTACAGAATTCTGTAAAAAGTGATCACCGTAAAATTTACATCACGAACATCACGAACTAGATCACGGACAGTATCGTAATGCAATATTCAGATATAACATTATCGTGGAACTTTATTTTGAAGACTGCAGTTATAGTTTAATTGTTTTATTAAGTTTAGAAGTTTATTATAATACATGTATATATGTGTGATTGGTACAGGATTTATCCTGGTAATTATGCTCGGAGGATATCAGTGACGCGATTCCCACTACAGTGTAAGCTGCAGTGTAGCTGTAATAGTCTACCGCCATTCGGAATGAGTGTGAACTTGCTTACCAGGCAGTCATGATTTCCGCTTGGTACTCATCAGGTCTCTAAGAAAGCCAACAGTGTGCTGATATGCACTGTCATATGTACTTCCTAGAAGCAGCACACGGCCCATTTTGGACTTGCACGAGTTATAATTATTTATTATTATATATGTATTATCTTTTATTTGCAACTAATTATCGGCAAAATATCAAAATAACATTTTAAACTTTTAACGAATTTGACTACCCTCTCCGCCATTTCCCTATTTTCTGTGATCAAGGCTTGTTTTTTCATTGGGTACTCTATTCTCCAATTAGCTAGCTTTAAGTTTGATGCTCCATGAACAGAGCTAACATTTTTTCCAATTAATTCTTATCTGAAATATCGTTTCGGAGATACTGATAATACACCTCGAATTTACATTCATATCATTTTCTAGTGACCATCATAGAATGCCAACATATTTACACGTACGCGTACGGTTGTTCATGTCGACTTTCCAGTAAAATGAAGCAGCAAAATGTACCAGAGTTTAAAGATGATATGAAGATGGAAGAAGATTACATCCGACCAGAATTGATAAAGACTGAGATCAAGAAAGAGGGCCTGGAAGATTGCAACTTACCAGAATTGATAAAGACAGAGATCAAGAAAGAGGGCCTGGAAGATTGCAACTTACCAGAATTGATAATGACAGAGATCAAGAAAGAGGGCCTGGAAGATTGCAACTTACCAGAATTGATGAAGACAGAGATCAAGAAAGAGGAAGATAATCTTGTTATTAAATCAGAAAAGTATTCGAATCCTACTTCTCAGATGCATTGTCCCATCCAAGAATCAGCATTACCTTGTCA
The DNA here is from genome assembly GCF_026151205.1 of Bolinopsis microptera. Classification (NCBI taxonomy): domain Eukaryota; kingdom Metazoa; phylum Ctenophora; class Tentaculata; order Lobata; family Bolinopsidae; genus Bolinopsis; species Bolinopsis microptera. The sequence goes on along the minus strand of NC_087072.1, from coordinate 2,238,557 downwards.
ACAGTCGGTTCATACTGATGAGAAGTCTTACAACTGCTCTGAATGTTCGTACAGTGCAAGCAAAACAAAAGCTTTAGTTTTACATCAACAGACTCATACTGGTGAAAAAACGTATAAATGCTCTGAATGTTCCTACAGTGCAAGCCGAAAACACAATTTAGTTCGCCATCAGCTAAGTCATACCAGTGAAAAGCCTTACAAATGCTATGAATGTTCCTACAGCGCAAACCAAAAGAGAGCTTTAGTTTTACATCGACGGACTCATACTGGTGAAAAGCCATATAAATGCTCTGAATGTTCCTACAGTACAAGCGTAAAACCAAATTTAGTTCGCCATCAGCTGATTCACACTGGTGAAAAACCTTACAAATGCTCTGAATGTTCCTACAGTGCAAGCGTAAAACCGAATTTAGTTCGTCATCAGCTGATTCACACTGGTGAAAAACCTTACAAATGCTCTGAATGTTCCTACAGTGCAAACCAAAAGAGAGCTTTAGTTTTACATCGGCGGACTCATACTGGCGAAAAACCGTATAAATGCTCCGAATGTTCCTACAGTTCAAGCCAAAAACAAAATTTAGCTCGCCATCAGCAGACTCATACCGGTGAAAATCAAAAGCCTTACAAATGCTCTGAATGTTCCTACAGCGCAAGCCAAAAGACAGCTTTAGTTAATCATCGGTGGACTCATACTGGCGAAAAACTGTACAGTTGCCTGAATGTTCCTACAGTTCAAGCCAAAAATCAGTTTTAGTTTCACATCGACGGACTCATACTGGCGAAAAACCATACAAATGCTCTGAATGTTCCTACAGTGCAAGCAACAGATCATCATCAAATTAAGTTTGTCATCGGCTGACTCATACTGGTGAAAAACCATATAAATGCTCTAAATGTTCCAACAGTGCAAGCCTAAAACCAAATGACAGTAAAAATACATATCGATCTTCTAAATGTTCTTTTAATGGTTGTCATAAGTCAACTTTGGCTTTTCCAAAGCGGAACTATACCGGAGAAAACTCACACACTTTTCATGAAAGAAGCCAGGCTTCAAATTCTCGACAAAACGATAGTGTTGAAGGACCCATTTTTTAAAAGCCTATACCTTTCGTGAAGCCTCTAACAACTTTAGCTGAGTCAGCTGACTCCCTACTCTCCAGTTCCAGCTTACTTCCCAGTTCCCGGTTCCTTCTCCAGTTACCAACCAACATCTCACTTGTCTCCCCCAGCAACTCCTCCCACTGTCTCACCTCTCAGTATAGTGGTTATGGAATATGGGGCATTAATAACATTAGTATAATTCTATTGAAATGTATATGATATCTTATAGCTGCAGGAACTGGACGAAGTTTCTAACTCAAATCAAATTATCAAAGCCAAAAGCTGATGTAAAAGGTTTTGTGAAAGGTTTAGTAAAGTGAAATTAGTTTTTTATTTTCTTAGTTAATATTCGGGTTTTATCAAGTTTTCGAGCAATTTTACATGCAAGACCTAACCTTCTTTTGGATATTTAAAAGACATATTAAATACATACAAGGGTTTACGGTAAGGTAAATCGGGGTTTACTGTAGGAATCAGTAAAAACGCGATTTACCTTACTGTTAATCCCGGTTTACCGTACAGCCCATACTCATAGGGAGTTTAAGCAGACTGAAACTATCGTTAAATTCGCTGATAATGATGATACATTGTACACTGTGTTCATACTTTAATTTAAAGCCGTATACAATTCAGTGTGTTGATAAGAACACAACTGATACGAAAGCGAGTGAATTTGTAACGTTACTAGAATAGACTGTGTATGCAACTGTCGGAAAATCTATATATTCGAGAGTAGGTTGAACAATTAATACCAGATTATACGAGTAAGTTCTTTATTTCAAAATTAAAGTCATAAAAGAAGCACAAAAATCGCGTAAATATACTTAATTATATAATTGATTGTGATTATTTTCTTGCTTGAATCATTTAAGTTGTCAAATAATTTAACGTTCTATTCGTTGTCGTGAGCTTTTAAAACCAATACTTATAAATGTAAAACTAAAAGAGTACGAAGTTCAAGCTTGAATATAAATTTATTCATTATTTGATACACCAATCCGTTTGTAGTGAAACTGTAAATACTAAATTGTGAAATTGTGAAATTAAATATAAGGTCAAAATATCAAATCTGTATATAAATATTAGTGAATCTAACAAAAAAAAGCAGTAGAACTCCTGCAGTCCAAGTAATTGGTATATTCTTGTGTGGAGGCATATGGGGTCGTTCACATATTACGTAATCAATATTTTGGCAACGGATTAATGAATGAAATAATCGCAAAGCACTTACTAAACGAAAATTGGTTTAAAAAAAGAAAATGTTGATTACATAATTAACGAAAATTTTCCAATTGGTATTTCGAAAATCGGTAAAAAATTAAAATTTTGATTACGTAATCAACGACCAAACCCCCCCCCCCCCCCCCCCCCCCCCGTAATCAACCGTAAGCATTTGAAAACCCTCCCCTTCGGCTGATTTGTGATTACGTAATATGTGAACGACTCCATATTGACAGTGATTCTGGGGTTTGAATTCCATCGGTCAATAGTTGATGCTAAGATGGTAAGTTCGTACGGTACGTACCTTTAAATTAGCTGTACGGTACGTACTTAATAAAGTAGGCTGAAAGGTTGATTCCAGTTGATAGCAATGGAAACAAAAACTAGACGGTACGTGCGCGACAGAGAAGGGGTAAAACCCTACACTGATGCGGAATCAGAACCTATGAAGCTTATTAATCCGTCAATATACTGGAAATATTTTGGAGGAGAACTTTTTCTGCTTAAACAGTTGGCCCAAATAGTATTCAGTGTTTTCGTCAATTTGTGAGACCAATTTTAGAGATTACGAGTATATTATGGACAAGCGTAGATTAAGGTTGCGACCTGAGCTAGCTGAAAAGCTGGTGTTCGTATACTGCAACAAAAGGATGAAGCTTTGAGTTTAACGATAATTACAAGTAGTAGTAGTGTAGTACCGGTTAAGAGCGATCCGGTACACAAATTTTCCTCTTAAATCTTTTATTGTTTTAACCACTGTGTTAATTTTCGACTTCTATCTCAAACATTATGATGATAATACTAATCAGAAATTGCAAGTAATTCACTGAAGTTGATTTTAAAAATTTGAAAAAAATTTGTACCTTACAGTGCCTGTGCGGTACATACCTTTAAAAGTAGCTGTACCGTACGTACTTGCCATCTAAGAGTGGATGCTGATTGGTTAATTGCTGTCACGCGTCAAAACAATATGCCTTACTTCCCCACCAGAATCTCCATCTATTAATCCTTAGTTGAAATTGTTGTCGTTATAGTATCAGCCATGTCCCTTTTATTTGCGTGAGTCTTCTTATTCCTGAGAAGAAATGACATAAAAAGCGTTATATTAGAATTATTCATTCTTCTTCCAGTCGTTTATGAATCAAACACAATTTACTTATATAACTCAAACTTCAGTTAACATTACAGCCTCACCCAGTTCGAAGGTTGTTGCGATGTCTGTTGTACATCTTTGTCCGGAAAAACTTTCTAATGCTCTTCAAAGTAAGCACATGCAAATTGATCACAATCTGAAAGAACAGCAAAGAGTCGGCTAGTCTGTATAAGTGGTGGTTGAATTTTTCTTCGGAAATGTGTAATTCTATGATTTGGTAAACAGCAAATGGAAGGGAGGAGATGCAATAAATTACTGCTTTAAGAATTTTTGTCAAGACCCTTTTCCACTTCAGACTTTCTCCACGCTTGCTAACGATCTCTTTAGCCATGATTATCAATTGAATTGTGGTTGTAACAACAATACAGTTTAGAATGGAGATAAATATGGCTGTTGTCAACGTCCTCATCCGACGCCAAATATTTCTACTCAAAACAAAGTCGCAATCATAACCTTTGTATGAAAAGTAAATTTCCCATTCATAATCAAGGATCAGGGTCGTCACTAGGCCAATCGAAGCTATCAACCAAAACGCTCCACAAATCTGATGTACAGTCTTCAACGTTACTGTCGACGACTGAAGGGGATATTTGAGGAGAAGCAGCAGGACAGAAGGCATAGCGCAAACAAGAGACAGGATGACTCCATACAAGTAATATCTACTGAGACAACACGCTGTACACAGGACGTTGCCTAGCAACCATCTATCAGCAATGAGGGAGGTAACTTCGGAAGTATGGATACCACACAGATCATTAAATCACAAACAGCAATGTGTTGGATGATAGCTACGAGGACCTTGTCAAGTCGGATGGCCCTGTACTTGACGGATATAATCAGAATGAATGTGTCTCCGACAAGAGATGAACAGAGAATCACTAAGAAATACACAGACCACGTGTATCTCATCACATCACTTTTAATGGCGTGCATAGTTCCGTTACTGTAATCATATTCCAGGGTCGTCATTGTGCTACGGGTTTCCAGGAATATAGAAATTATTAAACAGAAGTTTTACGTTATCTCTTTGTGGCGTGGCCAATTCGTAATCAGTTTTCTGTTTTACGCATTGACATAGCTACCGTAAAGTTACACAAGCGTAATATCACTTAGAACCCCCCCCCCCCCCCCCTTCAGTGATCACATAATATGTGAATTGTGAACTACCCCAGTACCCACTACCCCTAACACCTAAGTAGAAAGTAATACAATTGCAAATTGAATAAACCTAGGTGGCACTAATTTAAATTAGACACAACGTATCGACAACAAAATACATATCAATTACTGATCTAGATTGGGATAAATTAAAAGCAAAAGATAAAAATACACCTTATCAAGAATTCCTGACTAAATGAATAGCCACAGTCACGGCAGATATTATTCAACTGATAACATGTTGTAAATGTATAAATATGGGGGACTAAACATAATTTAGTCAATCAATCACAGTCTGCTTGTCCTAATATAGCTAAATTTAACATCAAATTTATGTTTTTCCAGAAAAAGCATCCAGACAAGTCTCACGAGTGACTGGAGTTGTTGAATAAATGTATTACACCCTGCAGTCATTAGGAAAGTTCACACGAGATGGACCATGACCCGATCACGTTTTTCCAATTGTCACAGCTAGGAAGAACTTTTAAGATAGGCATGTTGATGTATGAATTATAATGGTTATATGATTAGGGGTCTTACTAATGACCAGGGTTATCATTGTCTTTCGTTATCGTAAATATTTCACGAGATTGCATTTATAAAAAATTCCTATGTCAATGTGAACTGATAGTTTTTTAACCATCTCCCGAATATGATTGTTCGTTACATTTAATAACATATCAAATAACGGAGAAGTTCGCTGTTTATTAGTCTCAATAACTCATGATTGAAATATAATACTGATAGTTAGATAAATATCTGGTTGGAAGAGAAAAGGACAAATAAAACAAGGAAGTTAATAACATTATTATATATATATAAATACGTTACGTAAGACGGTTTTAATATTTTATTGTTTATATAAAATAAATCACAATGCTGGCAAGCATAACCGTTGCCCTTATATTCACAACACTATTTACCCCCTATACTATTATATCCCCTTTATTGTTTTCCAGGCATTAAGACTCATCGAAAGTAGTTCAGCAGGTATATTTAAGTTCAAAACATTCTAATTCAATGTTAAAGATGACAGGAATAAGAAATAGTTATGTGGAGGTTTTTAAGAAATTTGCGCAAAATACGCGCCAGGCGCCAGCATGTTATACGAAATTAGGTAAAAAAACCCAAAATCGCCATATTCAGGTGCCTTAAAAACCATGTTAAAATTGAGTTAGAGATCTGAAACTTTGCAGGGCGTCTATACCTTGTCCAAATCGACTGTCAAAAAAATTTCATGTTTGAGGAGTACCTCCCAGGTGGATACATACGTTATACAATGTCAATAGTATTTCCCGTAGTATTTCGGGATAAGGGCGGTATAGTTAGTGTCCAATTAGCTGATGTTTATTGAATCGTTATTGCCGAGTACAGCTGCCTTCGGGTAGTTCTTCTTAATTTATTACAATTGTAATTGTAAACGAATAGGAAAAGCTTGACGGATATTACTGTTAGTGTTACTCGTCTAAATTGTCTTTACATCAGTTTTTCCTCCTGATAAGATGAACACCCTCGATTAATCTGCAAGCTTTTGCGATGTTCAAAACTAAGGATATTCGACAAACAAGAAAGGAGGTAAAAAGTGGTAAAAGTGGCAAAAAGTGGGCTTAAGACACGTGGAAAAGTTTGGAAAAGTTGGTCAGCCATAAAGGGCACCTAATGGGACTCAAAAACGTCAAAAATCCTTCGAAAGCTTCTTGTGTCGGTCGATCGATTTTTTCAGTACTACGATCTGTCTGTACTATAATACTGTCCGTGATCTAGTTCGTGATGTTAAACGTGACCTTTCCTAAATCGTGACTAGATTCATGATCTTGTAATGCTACAGAATTCTGTAAAAAGTGATCACCGTAAAATTTACATCACGAACATCACGAAATAGATCACGGACAGTATGGTAATTCAATATTCAGATATAACATTATCGTATTCTTGGAGTTTTAGTTTGAAGACTGCAGTTATAGTTTACTTGTTTGATTAAGTTTAGAAGTTTATTATAATACATGTATATATGTATTATCTTTTATTTGCAACTAATTATCGGCAAAATATCAAAATAACATTTTAAACTTTTAACGAATTTGACTACCCTCTCCGCCATTTCCCTATTTTCTGTGATCAAGGCTTGTTTTTTTCATTGGGTATCTCTATTCTCTAATTAGCTACCTATTCGCTAATTAGCTTTAAGTATGATGCTCCATAAACAGAGCTAACATTTTTTCCAATTAATTCTTATCTGAAATATCGTTTCGGAGATAATACACTTCGAATTTACATTCATATCATTTTTTAGTGACCATCATCAAATGCCAACATATTTACATTTTACACGTACGCGTACGGTTGTTCATGTTGACTTTCCAGTAAAATGAAGCAGCAAAATGTACCAGAGTTTAAAGATGATATGAAGATGGAAGAAGATTGCAACTTACCAGAAATAATAAAGACAGAGATCAAGAAAGAGGGCCTGGAAGATTGCAACTTACCAGAACTGATAAAGACAGAGATCAAGAAAGACGGCCTGGAAGATTACAACTTACCAGAATTGATAAAGACAGAGATCAAGAAAGAGGGCCTGGAAGATTGCAGCTTACCAGAATTGATGAAGACAGAGATCAAGAAAGAGGAAGATAATCTTGTTATTAAATCAGAAAGGTATTCGAATCCTACTTCTCAGATGCATTGTCCCATCCAAAAATCAGCATTACCTTGTCAACAGTCGGTTCATACTGATGAGAAGTCTTACAACTGCTCTGAATGTTCGTACAGTGCAAGCAAAACAAAAGCTTTAGTTTTACATCAACAGACTCATACTGGTGAAAAAACGTATAAATGCTCTGAATGTTCCTACAGTGCAAGCCGAAAACACAATCTAGTTCGCCATCAGCTAAGTCATACCGGTGAAAAGCCTTACAAATGCTCTGAATGTTCCTACAGCGCAAACCAAAAGAGAGCTTTAGTTTTACATCGACGGACTCATACTGGTGGAAAGCCATATAAATGCTCTGGATGTTCCTACAGTACAAGCGTAAAACCGAATTTAGTTCGCCATCAGCTGATTCACACTGGTGAAAAACCTTACAAATGCTCTGAATGTTCCTACAGTGCAAGCGTAAAACCGAATTTAGTTCGTCATCAGCTGATTCACACTGGTGAAAAACCTTACAAATGCTCTGAATGTTCATATAGTGCAAACCAAAAGATAGCTTTAGTTTTACATCGGCGGACTCATACTTGCGAAAAACCGTATAAATGCTCCGAATGTTCCTACAGTTCAAGCCAAAAACAAAATTTAGCTCGCCATCAGCAGACTCATACCGGTGAAAATCAAAAGCCTTACAAATGCTCTGATTGTTCCTACAGCGCAAGCCAAAAGAAAGCTTTAGTTAATCATTGGTGGACTCATACTGGCGAAAAACTGTACAGTTGCCTGAACGTTCCTACAGTTCAAGCCAAAAATCATCTTTAGTTTCACATCGACGGACTCATACTGGTGAAAAGCCAAATAAATGCTCTGAATGTTCCTACAGTACAAGCGTAAAACCGAATTTAGTTCGCCATCAGCTGATTCACATTGGTGAAAAACCTTACAAATGCTCTGAATGTTCCTACAGTTCAAGCCAAAAATCAGCTTTAGTTTCACATCGACGGACTCATACTGGTGAAAAACCATATAGTTGCTCTGAATGTTCCTACAGTTTAAGCCAAAAATCAGTTTTAGTTTCACATCGACGGACTCATACTGGCGAAAAACCATATAAATGCTCTGAATGTTCCTACAGTGCAAGCGACAGATCAAATTTAGTTTGCCATCGGCGGACTCATACTGGTGAAAAACCATATAAATGCTCTAAATGTTCCAACAGTGCAAGCCTAAAACCAAATGACAGTAAAAATACATATCGATCTTCTGAATGTTCTTTTAATGGTTGTCATAAGTCAACTTTGGCTTTTCCAAAGCGGAACTATATCGGAGAAAACTCACACACTTTTCATGAAAGAAGCCAGGCTTCAAATTCTCGACAAAACGATAGTGTTGAAGGACCCATTTTTGTTAAGCCTATACCTTTCGTGAAGCCTCTAACATCTTTAGCTGAGTCAGCTGACTCCCTACTCTCCAGTTCCAGCTTACTTCCCGGTTCCTTCTCCAGTAACCAACCAACATCTCACTTGTCTCCCCCAGCAACTCCTCCCGCTGTCTCACCTCTCAGTATAGTGGTTATGAAATATGGGGCATAAATAACTTTAGTATAATTCTATTGAAATGTATGTGATATCTTATAGCTGCAGGAACTGGACGAAGTTTCTAACTCAAATCAAATTATCAAAGCCAAAAGCTGATGTAAAAGGTTTTGTGAAAGGTTTAGTAAAGTGAAATTAGTTTCTTATTTTCTTAGTTAATATTCGGGTTTTATCAAGTTTTCGAGCAATTTTACATACAAGACCTAACCTTCTTTTGGATATTTAAAAGACAAATTAAATACATACAAGGGTTAACGGTAAGGTAAATCGGGGTTTACTGTAGGAATCAGTAAAACCGCGATTTACCTTACTGTTAATCCCGGTTTACCGTACATCCCATACTCATAGGGAGTTTAAGCAGACTGAAACTATCGTTAAATTCGCTGATAATGATGATACATTGTACACTGTGTTCATACTTTATCTTAAAGCCGCATACAATTCAGTGCGTTGATAAGAACACAACTGATACGAAAGCGAGTGAATTTGTAACGTTACTAGAATAGACTGTGCATGCAACTGTCGGAAAATCTATATATTCGAGAGTAGGTTGAACAATTAATACCAGATAATACGAGTAAGTTGTTTATTTCAAAATTAAAGTCATAAAAGAAGCACAAGAATCGCGTAAATATACTTAATTATCTAATTGATTGTGATTATTTTCTTGCTTGAATCATTTAAGTCGTCAAATAATTTAACGTTCTATTCGTTGTCGTGAGCTTTTAAAACCAATACTTATAAATGTAAAACTAAAAGAGTACGAAGTTCAAGCTTGAATATAAATTTATTCATTATTTGATACACCAATCCGTTTGTAGTGAAACTGTAAATACTAAATTGTGAAATTGTGAAATTAAATATAAGGTCAAAATATCAAATCTGTATATAAATATTAGTGAATCTAACAAAAAAAAGCAGTAGAACTCCTGCAGTCCAAGTAATTGGTATATTCTTGTGTGGAGGCATATGGGGTCGTTCACATATTACGTAATCAATAATTTGACCAAAACCCATAATCATGGGTAGAGTGTACCGCTGCCAGTGTCTCTCTCTTTTCCAAAAAAAAGGAAATGATATTAAATTGAGGAACAGTCCGCTAATGCAAATTGATACCGAGAATGAAATCGGTCGCTCGCTTTTTCAAATCAATAAGCTTTATTACAATTCGTGAGCCGTGATCGGATGGAAAAAGCGAGCGACCGATTTCATTCTCGGTATCAATTTGCATTAGCGGACTGTTCCTCAAATTAATATCATTTCCTTTTGTTTGGAAAAGAGAGAGACACTGGCAGCGGTACACTCTACCCATGATTATGGGTTTTGGTCAAATATCATCTCTTTTTGATTATAATGTCAGGATAATTTACACAGCTAGTCGAAACTTCATTAACAAGGAGGTAATTTCGACGATTTCGAAATTTTGCCTTTGAAAACGTTTCCTTGTGTTTAGTTAGGTATATCTGTCGATAACCGACTGAATATGGCACTTTTTACTCATTCAAGTTGGCATTAAATTCATATATAATGCCATTTAAATATCGTGGAAAGCAGAATATATTCGAAATCACGAATGAGCAAAATTCTCACCTTTCGCACGTGCAAACTTTGAGCGGACGTTGCGTGCGCATACAATATTGAATCACCGTAAATTTTTGCATAGTGGTATTTAATATATAGTTTGATAAGCATGCAAAGTTTCAGAAGATTTCAAAAAGAACTTGGATCACAACGGGACTCCAAAGTTGATAAAAATCGTGAAAATCAAAATTTTTAGTGATTTTAGCTATTTTAAATCAATTTGGGCGTGTCCCCACGTGTGCAACTTTTCGATTTTTAACTTTAAAACTAGCCTATAACACAATTTACACCTTTAAGAAGCAAAATTGAGCTCCACAACCCAAGGGATAGCCCAACACCAGAGAATACTAATTCACAACTTTTGTGTTTTTATAAAATTATTCTTCAAAAAAGCACTAACTTCAATAGCAAATATCTTTATGAAGGAGTAAGGTAGGAAACTTTTCCGGTAGATTTTTAGAATGCTTGAACAATTATCTAAGGTAAAAATGTCCTCAGATTTTGAATAAAATTACTCTTTAATGGTGTAAAATCGATTTGAAAAGTTGTTGTTTTGTCAAAAATCAAGTTTTAAAAACACTTAAATTGATGACGTCATCAAGTGATGATGATGATGATAAATTATTTTTCAATATAAAGTAAACTAAAGTATAAACGATTATCTTTAAAACCTGTGGTTCGAAATGACTGTATCTTTTATACTTTTGAATCTACGGACACTTAAATGTAGGCTACAATTGACTGCAAAAAGCGTCTATACATATTATTATTATACTAGAAAGCCCGTGGTCACAGGGACGAAGCTAGTAGTATTCTTTGAAATAAAGTTTGAATCGCATCAAAAAATATCCATCTCAACCGAAGATACAGCCGATTTAAATATAAAACACTTTAAACACAACGTAATTACCACAAAACCGATCAAAATGACGTTAAAACAATCTTTGCACGTGCATGTGTGCATTAAAACACCGTTGCTATGGAACCTTTTGGTTGTTACCTAAATTCCTATTTTTCATCTAATTTCCACGTGGGCGGTCGTACATACATACAGCAGAAATAATTCTCTGAATTATAGTAGAGATATATATATATCTTCACGACAATCTGTTGTAAAACAGGGGTTCCAGAAAACCCACTTCCCGATACTCCTGAAACATGAAATTTTTTTTACTGTCGACTTGGACAAGGTCTAGACGCCCTGCAAAGTTTCAGATATCTAACTCAATTTTAACATGGTTTTTAAGGCACCTGAATATGGCGATTTTGGGTTTTTTACCTAATTTCGTATAACATGCTGGCGCGTATTTTGCGCAAATTTCTTAAAAACCTCCATATAACTATTTCTTATTCCTGTCATCTTTAACATTGAATTAGAATGTTTTGAACTTAAATGTATCTGCTGAACTACTTTCGAAAAAGTCTTAATGCCTGGAAAACAATAAAGGGGATATAATAGTATAGGGGGTAAATAGTATTGTGAATATAAGGGCGACGGTAATGCTTGCCAGCATTGTGATTTTGGCAACGGATTAATGAATGAAATAATCGCAAAGCACTTACTAAACGAAAATTGGTTTAAAAAAGAAAATGTTGATTAAATAATTAACGAAAATTTTCCAATTGGTATTTCGAAAATCGGTAAAAAATTAAAATTTTGATTACGTAATCAACGACCAAACCCCCCCCCCCCCCCCCCCCCCCCCCCCCGTAATCAACCGTAAGCATTTGAAAACCCTCCCCCTCGGCTGATTTATGATTAGGTAATATGTGAACGACTCCATATTGACAGTGATTCTGGGGTTTGAATTCCATCGGTCAATAGTGGATGCTAAGATGGTAAGTTCGTACGGTACGTACCTTTAAATTAGCTGTACGGTACGTACTTAATAAAGTAGGCTGAAAGGTTGAATCCAGTTGATAGCAATGGAAACAAAAACTAGACGGTACGTGCGCGACAGAGAAGGGGTAAAACCCTACACTGATGCGGAATCAGAACCTATGAAGCTTATTAATCCGTCAATATACTGGAAATATTTTGGAGGAGAACTTTTTCTGCTTAAACAGTCGGCCCAAATAGTATTCAGTGTTTTCGTCAATTTGTGAGACCAATTTTAGAGATTACGAGTATATTATGGACAAGCGTAGATTAAGGTTGCGACCTGAGCTAGCTGAAAAGCTGGTGTTCGTATACTGCAACAAAAGGATGAGGCTTTGAGTTTAACGATAATTACAAGTAGTAGTAGTGTAGTACCGGTTTAGTGTAAAACAAGGTTGGCACCAGAACAGTCCTCCCGAGGCGTACCGGTGGTCTACACTGCCTGCTCACAAAGGTACGGTAGCGAAGTGGCGTACACGGGTAATTAAAATGTACAAGGGTACGATAGAGAAGTGTCGTACACAGTACTTAAGAAATACACGGGTACGATCTTGAAGTATCGTACGCGGTACTTAAAGAAATATACGGGTACGATGTCGAAGTCTCGTACACGAATACCTGCAAATCTCTAGCTCTCAAGCTCTGCAACTTTAACTCTTACAGGCTTCTGAGTGCCGTACAACTTTAAATGATCGAATGACTTGATCGAGTCCTAAGTTAGGTAGGAACAAAGGAAACAGGGGGTTCGAACAATGAGTCTCGAAATGTAATAAATTACTACTTGATCAATATAATACTAGTGACGCATCGGCCACGTTACAGCGTTTTTCGGCGGTGGTAATTTTATAAACTTCACCCAGCAAGCCACTCGAAAAACTGAGCGTAACGGGGCAGACGAGACTTACCAGCACTGGGTCACGTGGCATCACATGGCGAACCACGTGACGCCGCGCGGCCCAGCCTGTCCAATAATACAACCTACTTAACTAACCTGACTACCGCGTGACCTCCATAATCTACAACACTAACCTAATCTAATCTAACGCTAATACTAACGGTTTTTTAACACTAATACTAGAATATTCTAAAAGATCTAAAAAGCCTAAATCATGCTGCAACTAGCTTACCATATTACACTATATCCCCCGGGAAAATTTAATCGATTTAGTCAATATCTCCAGGAGGTATTGACAAATTCGACCAAATCCCCCCCTACCTACTAAAATACTAAATCCTACACCACTAAAAAAAATAAAAAAATGCACGTATAAACCCTCACGTGACTAACACTAACCCTAAAAATCCCACGTGCTAACCTCACGTGTCCAACTCCATACACAAACTGAAAAAAAAATGTACACTACACGTGTAAAACTTCATCTGATACTATAATAAATCCTCGTGTTTCACTACACGTCATACAAAAATAAACTCTCAAATATATTTACACACTTGCTACCCTCTAGTTTCTCCTAAATTGTCCTAACTGTCCTATCCCAATTGTCCCTCCTGCTGTCTCTGCTCCTGTCTCTGATGTTAATCTGACTGATGTAGAATGTAGATGTAGTATCTGTATCGTCTCCTGCATTCTCCACTTGGTGATCGATGCCTGAAAATACTCCTCTACTCGGCACACCCAGTCACGAACCCTCTACTCCATCTAATGTTCCGTACGCTTAGCTGCTTAGGTACGCACATACTCTCTACTAAAATGCTCAGTACGCTTAGGTACGAACATACTCTAACTAAGAAATTCTGTACGCTTTAGGTGCAAACTAACTTAACTAAAATGCTCAGTACGCTTTAGGTACGAACCTACTCTAACTAAGAAATTCTGTACGCTTTAGGTACAAACTAACTTAACTAAAATGCTCAGTACGCTTTAGGTATGAACCTACTCGTCACCTCAAACTGTCATATACATAGATATGAAGTCAATCATCTAGATTAAGACCTTATCGGCACAAGATAATTAAAAGTCAACTAAAGGCAAATCTAGGCATCAGGAGCGATGCTCTACCGGATTTTAAAGGTGACTCCCACTCTACACTCTACTCTACTCCACGGTTCATCAACTCACTCAACCTCTCGCAAACTCTCCACTCCCCAGGGTAGCAAGCCCTCCTAAAATAAAAACCACACATCACTCAACAATATCAACTGATATTAAGGACACCGGGCATACCCTAAGCACGGCGGGAGATAAGAAATGCAACGATGACCACCTTCCACAGGTTCCAGGTAGTCTGCAAAACATGACAAATCGTCGTATCTGCCCGAGCAACAGGTAGTTAACTGGCATCCCTTGACCAGCAATCCTCTAAAAACCAAGTAAACTGTCCTTTACCACCTTCAATACAACACTAATTCTCGACACTGGTCTGTAGTAATCCGGCTTCTTTAATTCTGCTCTATTCCTTAGAGAACGTCCTCCACTGACTACAGGTGTACTCTGTTCCTCAGGTGAGTAAGCTAGTGTACTGTTGCTCTCCCCCAGTATGACAGGACTCAAACTATCTTCCATCCGGGATGTAGGTTCCTCAACCCCTCTGCCCCACCCGGGTGTGTGGAAGGATCCAAAACTCGATTCTGTCTCCTGGATAGGTGATGAAATATGAATAGGAGTGTTAACCCTAGCTGGTGTCTGAGGGTCATGTTGGATTGAAATGTCCTGTCTTTCCGTTCTGAAGGGAAGTGAATATTCCGGTGATAGAGGTACGTCAGGAATATCAATATTCTGACTAGACAAGGTACTTTCTCGAACCACAGAACTCCCTCTCTCCACATGCTCAGGCATCCACTCCTCATCACTACTGCTATCACTATCATCACTATCCCTTCTTACTGGGTCTTTTCTCACTGGCTCCGCAGTATCTCTGCTGTCCTCACGAATCACTACTCTTTTCTCCGAGAATCTGTTCATCTCGTAGTGCTTCATTTTACAAATGTTCGTGACCTTCTCTAATCCAGGTCCGTACTCCACCACATACAAGTGATCATTCAGTACCTTCTTCACCTTGCACGGACCCCTAAATCGTGGAGCAAACTTGTGTTTAGGACATTGCACTAACACGAAACAAAAGTCGTTCTCCTTAAAGTAAGGACCATGCAGGTTTCGATCATGTTGCCTCTGTGCATACATGAAATCTACATTAGCACTCTCTCTCACTCTCCTGATGATCCTCTTCATTTCTCTGTGAAGCTCGTA
Source organism: Bolinopsis microptera (assembly GCF_026151205.1). NCBI lineage: Eukaryota > Metazoa > Ctenophora > Tentaculata > Lobata > Bolinopsidae > Bolinopsis > Bolinopsis microptera. The sequence goes on along the minus strand of NC_087072.1, from coordinate 2,223,014 downwards.
CGCCTCCCTGGCAGCGGCGTTCCTCGTATCTGGCTGATGCTTTTCTCTATCATCTAACATCAGATTCAACGGCAAGTTGACCTCTCTGCCAAATATCATCTTGTGAGCAGAATACCCAGTTCTCCGGTTCTTCAAACAGTTCAAGGCAAATGTACTCTTGTCCAGGTACATATCCCAACAGTTCTCCTTTCCCCTAGGAATGCATGCACGCAACGCTCGATTTGTTCTCTTGTTGTTGCTCTCAGCACGGGCCGTGCTAGACGCTTTATACGATGTTCCGTGAGTTTTCTTGCACTCGAAAAACTCCCAAACTTCCTTGAAGAATTCTGCTCTGAACCCGGGGTGATTATCCACAATTAACTCCCGACACATTCCGAACTTTAATACCCAGTTCTTCATTATTGCTGCTATATTCTCCTTAGCAGTTTGACTCTTGACTGGAACTGCTACTAGATAGTTTGACCAGGCATCAGAGATAGTAAGGATGTATCGATATCCTCGGGGTGTTCTCTGATTTGCTGTCGGTACTATGTGATCAATAACTATAGCGTCATTGAAATGGTGGAAGAACAAATGCTTTAACGGTGCTTTCAGATAAGCTTTCGGCTGCTTCATCTCTCCGCATCTTATGCACGCTTTGATGTACATTTTGAAGTCCTGCTCCATCTTTGGCCAGTAGAAATACTCCCTGCATTTCTCCACACATGTGCTGATTCCCGGATGACAGTTGGTGATGTTGTCGTGAAACAGTCTCATGATCTCCTCTTCATAGCTGTCTGGTATCACGATTAACTCTCTCGAATCTTTCTCTTTTCTTGAAACCCACTTTCTCTTCAAGAGTCCGCTTTCATCCACTTTCATCAAGCTAAATTGGGTCCAATAGGTGATCAATTTGTCTGGCACACGGTTCACCTGGATTGTTCCCCGGGCGCCGTCTTTAACCCACTGTTTCACAATCCTCAATATTGGATCCAAGTTCTGCTCTGTCTTGATCCTTTTCAAATCTGGTAAGCATTGTTTGTCTGTCTCTGTATCTGGTACTGCAAAGGTAACCTGTTTACAATTACCCTGCTTCTTCTGAAGTCGTGGCATCACATCGATGCTGCAAATACATACAGGAACATCCTTCTCCTTGAGCTTTACCATCCTCACATGTCCATCATGATTGTCCTCGAACAGGAGTTGTAGATCACTTTTCTCCGTTTGATCTCTCTTAGTCACCTCGTTCTCATCATGCTCATCAATTATCATCTCATCTGTACTCTGCTCTCTCCATATCTCATTCTTCCAGCCATTTATCCCCTCACTGATTACTATCTCGCTCCCACTACTACACACTCTGCTGTTCTCTCCCATACCGCACATGACGTTATCAGCGTCACTCACCGCACCAAAACTCTTCTCAGAGGATTCACTAACGTCAGAAGCGTTGTGATCACGTGTAACATTACTAGAGGATTCACTAACGACGGGAGCGTTATGACTCGGAATGGTATGGACACCCAGAGACCTGGTAAACTCCTCTCCTCTCGATCTCTCCGCTCCACTGACTTCTGTCTGGCATGATGCTTCCACGAATTTCCTTCTGAATGGAAATCTGCTCAAAAAGTCACACAGCGTGTTCTCTTTTCCTTCAATGTGCACGATATCAAAGGAGTAGTTGGAGAGCTCCTGGCACTTCCTGATTAAGGCAGGATCTGATTTTGAGAACAGGGTGTCGCTCGCTGATAGGAGACTCTTACAGTCCGTTATAACTTTGAACTTGGTGTTTCTGAGATACATCTTCCAGTGATCAATGGCTATCACCATGGCATCAAATTCTAGCTGTGTCTGGCTCCTTTCTCTCTTGTAGGGTGGTACAGCTTTACTATAGAATGCTACTATTCTCCTCTCTCTCTTTCCATCTCGTACTATCTCCTGGCTCAAGGTAGCTCCGTATCCATGTTTGCTAGCGTCCACTGTCAGGTGATATGACTGGAATGGGTCCTCTGTATCAGGTATAGCCAACATTGTACTCTCCGCCACCGCTCTCTTTAGCTCCTCAAACGCCTCCTGGCACTCACTTGTCCACTCAAACTTTGATTCCTTCGTAGTGAGCTTGTGAAGAGGCTTCGCGATTACGCTGTATCTGGGTATCCACTTCCTCACGTAGTTCAAGGCACCTAACACTTCTTGAACCCTCTTCACAGTGTTGGGCACAGGTAAGGCAAGTAGATCCTTAACCCTGTCCTCTGTGATCTGTACTCCGTCCTCGCTGATTGACACACCCACGAATGTAACTTTCTCCCTCAGTAGCATCCCCCTTTTGTTCTGGTCCAGAGCATTAGCCAGGCAGCTTCCCGGTAATTCGAGTGGCTGGGTGGGTCCTGGGCGGGATTGGTGTGGGTTCGTGCTCCTCGTGGTATGGTCTGAGATCTGGGGGTTGGCACGGGGGTGCGGCGGGGATGGGTGAGTGGTGCTGGCTGGAGGGACGGTTACTATTCATACCGACCAGCTTAAGCAAGTAAAGTTGTTTGCAGTCGGGACGGATGGGAACTTTGAATCGACAGTTAGCATTGCGATCCTGGCTCTTGTCAAACTCTCGGGCCTTGGACCCGTTTCTCGGGGCTAGCACGGGGGGTTTGGGCTCCTGCCTCTCGTATGGGGCCTCCTGGACGCTTTAGAATTGCTGGGATTATAAGTACGGCGGCGGAGTCAGTCCTGAGCACCAGAGCATTCGTGAAGACTCCGCCCACTTACTCTGATTTATCTGACTGTAATTCCTTTCAACCCACTTCTTGTTCGTGTCTTTCATTCTTGGATTGATTGGAACTGCAGCCTGGAGTCGGTTAAGTGACCTTGACGTGGTAAGGGGGCTTACTCGGCTTCACTCGACCTGCCGAAACTAAGCCGTACTGTCCAGCTGGGCATCACTGGACTTAAGTCGCACGTGCACTTCTTTTGGCTATTTAACTCACCTGATCCTTCCTCCCTGAGCACTCACAGCTTTCATTCACATTGAGCTATAGGGTTTTTGAAGTTTAGGGTGTGCGCTTCAGGTCGGGCCCTTAATGCCGATCATTAGCACCCATTTTCCCTGTTTTATTGGGCGGCATTTCAACACTGTCGTCGTAGTATTTCTCAGCATCTTTCTACGATTCGCAGAAAGTGTTAAAACTCACGATACACCCTCACTGATCAACCATTTGCTTTATAGATCGTGGATAGAGTGTGCTTCGGCAAACACGAATGTATGTGCACGGACTCTTGGGTCTGACTCATGCACTTTGTGCACCGTCCACGAACCCTATAAAGTAATATACTGTAACAACACCAAAAACCAACCTTTACTACCAACAGTGGTGCCAACTGGAGGGACGGTCACTATCCATAACGACCAGCTTAAGCAAGTAAAGTTGTTTGCAGTCGGGCCGGATGGGGACTTTGAATCGACAGTTGGCATTGCGATCAGACCAACAACCTACTTTCAACCGACCACTTTTGACTCTCGGCAAGTCTCAATGGTCCAACCGACATACGACATTATTGTGTTAAAAGCTAAAAAAATCATATCTTCGCGCGGGTGCGCGCACCCACGTGAGAACATATGGTCACAAACAAAAGATAACAACAAACACAATTTCACACACAAACGTCTATTGAGCGGACTGTGGGAGCCATGTTCAGGGAAGGTCTGGCGGGGGCTGTTTGTCTGGAAGGGACCATGCGTACCTTCTGGAGGGCCAGCTGCTGCTACCCGACCCTGTCCAACTCCTCAGCGCCCCACCGGCAATGATAGGTCATAATACCTGTCTAGGGGGAGGGACGGCTTCCACTCCGCTCAATGACGCTCAAACTAGCACAAAAAAGAAGAGACGCCAAAAAAAGTTAAAAACTACTATTGCAGCATGCAATAAGCAGTCTGAAACTTACTCTGTCACCCAAATTAATCTCAAACGCAAGTTCAATGCATGGAAAACCCTCCTTATCAACACTCACGGCCGGAGAAATCCAATCATTCTTGCAACAGAACCGTACTCTAATAACAAAAACCTAATACCACCCATCAATAAGGATCTCACCCAATATTACTACAAGGTCGGGGATAAAAGACCCCGTGCCGCTATTGTACTGCACAAAAACCTGACAGTAAAATGTTGGGAACTTACACAATTCACAACACCCGATCAAGTGGCCATTAAAATCCAACTCAGCTCGACAGAACTCATTCTGGCAGCTTCGTACATGGATATAAATGGGCCGGTACCGCCACAAGAAACATCACCTCTAGCAAAATACGCAAATGATAACAACATCCCGCTCATTATAGGGTCGGACACCAATTCCCACCACACCCTTTGGGGGAACAAGGCATGCAATAAAAGGGGAGAGGAGCTTCTTGACTTTCTCTCCTCCCTAGGGCTGTCATGTGCCAACAAAGGATCATCCCCAACCTTCCTCAACTCTCGAGGCCACAACTCAATTATCGATCTCACAATAACAAACCAGTTGGGAGGAGATCTCATTAGTAACTGGCATGTTAGTGACCTTTACTCCAACTCTGACCATCGCTATATTATGTTCGATATAACTACAGGGCCAAAGAAGGAACCCAAACAGATCCGACTAGTCAAAAACACTGACTGGGACAGATTTGATGAGATCCTATCGAATAACCCCAACCTTAACAACACACAAATCAACACTACGACTGAAATTGATCACAAAATAGACATAATCAATACTGCACTAAAGGAAGCCTTCGAGGAGGCATGCCCCATTACTTACATCTCAAGTTCCGTCCGCAAACCCCCCTGGCTAACTCAAGAAGTAGAGGAAGCACAGAGGGGAATAAGACAAAAACTGATTACTGCCCGCAAAAAGAAGACTGATGCCCTGTGGCTCGCTCTTAGAGAGAGCAACAAACAATACAACAGACTTATAACCAACTCCCAGCGTAATGCCTGGAGAACTTTTTGTCAGGAAACAGAGTCTGTTAAGGAATCCGGAAGGATGAATAAGATTCTGAAATCCTGTAACGACAACAAACATACACTAGAAGCCGTTTACAAACCAAACGGAGACATCACCAAAAATGCAGAGGAGACATTGGAGGTCATGACACGAACCCACTTCAAGGATAGTGTCACTGATCCGCCAGTGCCTCCACCTGGTCCTCTACCAATCACCACCACCTTACTCAATACCATCTACAGCCCAGACAGAATCGAGGAGGCTCTTAAATCCTTCGATCCGTTGAAAGCTGCTGGACCCGACACCCTCAAACCTATCATCATACAGAAAGCTTGGACACACATCAAAGACATCACCAGAACCATTATGACAAAAAATCATGAAACCCAACACATTCCAACTTTGTGGAAAGAATCCCTTGGAATCTTTCTCCCAAAGCCTGGAAAAACTGACTACAACCAACCAAAGTCATTTCGCACTATCACCCTTTCTCCAGTGATGTTAAAACTACAGGAGAAGGTGATACTGTGGCATATGCAACACGACCTTAATATCGCTAAAGACATCAACAAACGACAATTTGGCTTTAAGAAAGGATGTTCAACCGAAGCAGCCCTTCATAAAGTTACTCACACCATCGAGCGCAGGATAGCTAAGAAGGGATATGTCCTAGGCGTCTTTCTAGATATAGAGGGAGCTTTTGATAATGTCTCTTTCAAGGCTATTTCTGACGCTATCAAGACCACGAAAGTGGATCTGGCCACAGCACAATGGATTATCAACATGGTAACTAACAGATTCATCACATTAAATCATAAGGATAAGTCGACAAGGGTTCGGATCCGGAGAGGGTGCCCTCAAGGTGGCATCCTTTCCCCTTTTCTCTGGAACCTGGTAGTCGATGATCTCCTGGCCTACACCGCAAGAGACATACCAGGTTATCTGCAAGCTTTTGCAGACGATCTGCTCTCTCTAGCGGAGGGGAATGATTTAGACATCATCTGGAACAGAACACGCAAAACCATCAACACAATAGAAAAATGGTGCCAAACCAAAGATCTATCCATAAGCGCACTCAAAACACAAATAGTCATGTTTACCTGGAATAAGAAATGGACACTAAGACCTGTGGTGGTGGGTAACACCACTATAGGTCTATCCAAATCTGCCAAATTCCTAGGAGTGACCCTCGACAGCAAGCTCAATTTCAATGAACATATCACCAATACCACCAAAAAAGCTACGGCATCCCTTATGCAATGTAGAAGAGCTGTCGGCCCCACTTGGGGTATGAGCCCAAAAACATGCAAATGGATGTACACCGCTGTCATCAGACCTATTCTATCATACTGCTGTAGTATATGGATTAGAGCAACCCAAACAGACACCAACGCGAGGAAGTTCAAACGAGTTCAGGCATTGGCATTGAGAATGATGTCTGGTGCCATGCCTAGTACTCCCTTCATCGCACTGAACCACCTCACTAACACTCCAGATATCATACTTTTCCTGAGAGGTGAAGCAGCAAAGGGCACAGCCAGGCTTCAAGCTTATGGAAGCCTAACCCTCGAAACTATCGCCCCCAGAAAAGGTACCATCACAACTCACACCACTATCAACAAACAATTCATGGTAGATCTCAACATACCACCCAAAGCAGAGAGAGACCTATCTATACCAACCATGATGCTTGAACGACGCTTCACGGTCACCACTCCTGGAGCTGACAACATTGGATATAGAGGCTCACTCCAAAACACCATCGACAACATCCCCAGTGAAACCATCACCTGCTACACAGACGGGTCACGCACAGACTCAGGTAGCGGGGCTGGTTATATTATCACCACAGACAACAACAACACTACACTAGATGAAAGATCATTCAAGCTTCCCGATTATTGCACCGTTTATCAAACAGAACTCACTGCCATCATCGAAGCTTGTAAATATCTATCAACTTATACAAACACACACATCATCATATGGTCAGACAGTCTCTCCTCTATTCAAGCCATATCCTCACCTTCAACGAGGAGTAGGACTACTAGAGACTGTTACGACACCCTCAATACACTCGGATCCACTAACACCTTAGAGATCAGATGGATAGCTGCACACATTGGATTGTGGGGTAATGAAAAAGCAGACGAGCTGGCCAAAAATGGTACAACCAGTGAATCCACTTTGAATTGCCCAATTCCACAATCTTACATCAAACGCCTGATCAACGACAAAGTCACAAAACTTAATCAAGAATCATGGATTACTGATGGTCCCAGACACACTAAACTGACACTTGGACATAAAAACATCAACATCATCAAAAATCTCAACACTACACTCAGTAACAACAGACAAAATTATAGAACTGCAGTGCACCTCATCACGGGACATTGTGGCCTCAACAAACACCTACACACCATTCGCAAATCAGACACAAGTGCTTGTCCTAAATGCGGCGACGAAGAGGAGACTGTCTCACACTTTCTCGGACAGTGCCCGGCTATTGCCCAAATAAGAGGTCAATATTTCCGGGACTACTACCTCTCTGTCAATGACATATTCGACAACCAACACATCTCCACCATTGTCAACTTTACAAACCACACTAAACGCTTAGTGGTGCCAGAGGAGTTGGACCAGACAGGTGTAACATAGCGACTACTTTAACGCCGTCTTATTTCGCCTCTCTCTTCCACACTCAACCACCACTTAAGCGTTTATCTATGACACACCCCACAACACTTACCATCATCCTTGATTACACATCTTGATTCCACTGGCATCCTCCCACAGGACTGCCATACCCCAGAGGTAGGCAAAGCATTCATATGCTATCCTCTCGTGGGCCAACCAGGCCCAGCCTCTCTTAAAAAAAAAAAAAAAAAAAAAAAAAAAGCATACATTTCTTGGGGGTCAATGTTAGATTTGCTTGAACCAGTCTCATCAGCAAGATCTCCAATCTGTCAAGATGTTCGCTCACAGTCTTTGAACTCAGGAACAGGTCGTCGATGAAGAATATTAACTGTTCTATCGGAACTGTTGCCAGAAGTTTCCACATCACCTTCGAGAACACGCTACTGGAGTTCTTGTGACCCATGATCATACGAGCCCAACAGTATGACCTTCCCCTGTGCATGAACGCAGTAACCTTCTTCGAATCCTCAGAGTATGGTATCTGCCAGAAACTCTTGGAGAGATCGAAGCTTGAATAAATAGAATCTGATCCTATCGTGTCTAACACGTGATTCAAGTTGGGTAACGGGTATTTCTCATCCATGCAGACTTTGTTGGTACCCCTCAGGTCTGCTACCAACCCCCATGATTCAGGATCTGTATTCTTTTTGACCAGAAATATAGGATGGTTGAAGTCACTGGGTCCTTTCAAGGGCTCTGCTATTCCCGCTCTCACCATCTGTTCAATTTGGCGGTCCATCTCTGGCTGAAGTTTGTACGGGGTAGGTATAGGATATGTCCAGCTGGGCGACTCTCCCTCCTTCATCTTGATCTTTGCTTCATACATATTGCAGCACCCGATATCAAATTCATCATGCGAGAAGCAGTCCCTGAATCTCCAGATTATCTCCTTCAGTCTGGTTCTCTCAGCGTTAGACATTGCCACCTCTATCTCGTCCAGCCCGAGTCTCTCAAACAACTCTCTCTGAGTCCATTTCTCCCCACCTATCTGTCCTGCTTTACTCCTGGTCTCCTGAGCTTGGTCATCAACTGTAGTCCCTCTCACTCCGACATCGTGACTCCTGCTCCTTTGCACGCCGTGTATGAAATCTTGATCGCCTACCGGCTTCAACAGTGCAATGATCTTGTTCTTGTGAATTGTTATCGGCTCATCAGTTGCGTTAATACACTTCATCGGGACCAGTCTCTTCTCAGAGTGCACAACTGCATGAGCGAACAGAATTCCTGTCTCTCCAATACCTTTCTTGTACTGTGGCTCAATCAAACCCTTGAAGTCCACTCCTTTCGCCTGCAGCTTTCCACTGATGTATTGCACCGTGTTTGGAGGAATGACTGTGACTCTGCTACATCTCACTTTTATCTGCTGCTTAACATTCTCCGGCTTCTCTGTGAACGGCACATCATCTCCGTTATGCAGCACCAATCTGCACTTGTTATAATCCAGCGTCACTCTATTCGATCTCAAGAAATCGTCTCCAATCAGGAACTCTGTGTCTAACAGATCAGTTACCACGAAAGTGTGCACAAACTTATTTCCAGCAACCACCACTTCCATCTCTAACTCTCCTCTGATTTGTATCGTGTCTTGAGAAAATGACTTCAAGGTCATGTCACACGGTCGGATCCCGCTCTCTAGTCTCAGTCCTCTCACAAAACCCGTGGACACAATACTCACAGCCGACCCGCTGTCAACAAAAAGGTAGGCTGCCACTCCTCTGCAACTCCCAGCCACCAAGATGTGTTTCCAGTTCACTGCATTTACCTCCTTCTGCTCCCCTGATGATTTTAATTGCGACTGACGGGGAATCGATTTTGTCCAGTCGCACGCCCGTTTAAATGGTCTCTCTGCATACCATACTGTTCAGTCTCTGTGGGTCTGTACTGCCCTCCTCGTCCTCCAGATTGCCCTCTGTCGACGTTGCAGAATCTTTGAATGTGTCCCTCACCGCGACAATTATAACAAATCAATGGCCTGCGACTCTCTCCTCTACTCGCACCTCCACTCGCCCCTCTACTCGCACCTCTACTCGCACCTCTGCTACTCCGCTCAACCGGACTCACTCTACTCCTACAAACACTGGCAACATGCCCTTTACCTTCACACAGCTGGCACACTATATTGCTCCAACACGAGTCAGCCTTGTGACCCCTCTTCCCACACATCTGACAGTCATTCTCATCCTTTTCTCTCTCACCTTGCCTGCCAACACCGTAAGTAGGTGTCGAGAACTCCAGTGTAGTCATCGGATCACTGTCCATATCTCCCTCTACTGCCTTGGATATGTGCTCCTCCTGTACAGCTAACCGGATCACGCTATCAAAATCCTCTGTCTCCGTGTTCATCTGAAGGAGCCGTCTTTTAATAGCAGGGTCTCTCACGCCCTGTATCAACACAGTGATACCTGCACTCTCTCTCTCCACAGCTCTCGGGTAGATCTTCTCAGCAGTATCCTGTATTCTCTCTGCGAACTGCTCCACGCTCTCCAACACTTCCTGCTTCATCTTATGGAACGTTGTTCTCATTATTCTTGCATCAGTAGCGGGATATAGCTCTCTTTTCACCGCACTAATCAGCATCTTCACGTCACCTCTCTCATCACTCGACAGCCGGATGTTCTTCACTTTCTTGAACTTTGCATCGTCTTCTATCTGATTTGCAAGCCTCAAGTCGAGATTGTCCTTTACTCCGCATAACAGGACCCACTGCTCGAATCTCTGCAGAAATGTACAGAAGTCATCATTTTTCCTGTACCTCGGCGCCTTGCAGTTCATCGTGTATACTCCCTTATCTCTCTCTGTATTTCCGGGTTGCAGACTATCGCTCTCAGTTGTTCTCACTCTTTCTTGAAATAAGTTGTTCGTGTTCTTCAACTTTACTTCTTGTTCCCTCATCAATCCCTCTCGCTCAAGTTCTGCGTCCTGTCTCCACTTGATCATATCTCTCTCCAACTCTCTCACTCTGCTCAAACACTCCTCTCTCTTCTCGCTCAAATCAAACAACTCCACTTTTCTCTCCTTTATCTCCGTATCTTTATCACTTGTGTCCCAAGACTTCATTTCCATTTTCACCTCAACCATCTGATCTACAATCCGTTTTTCCTCCTCTACTAGTTCCTTCATCTCCTGCTCCATTCCTGCGAGTCCAGACATAGTACACTTTTCCTAGGTTCTCCAGATAGTGTAAAACAAGGTTGGCACCAGAACAGTCCTCCCGAGGCGTACCGGTGGTCTACACTGCCTGCTCACAAAGGTACGGTAGCGAAGTGGCGTACACGGGTAATTAAAATGTACAAGGGTACGATAGAGAAGTGTCGTACACAGTACTTAAGAAATACACGGGTACGATCTTGAAGTATCGTACGCGGTACTTAAAGAAATATACGGGTACGATGTCGAAGTCTCGTACACGAATACCTGCAAATCTCTAGCTCTCAAGCTCTGCAACTTTAACTCTTACAGGCTTCTGAGTGCCGTACAACTTTAAATGATCGAATGACTTGATCGAGTCCTAAGTTAGGTAGGAACAAAGGAAACAGGGGGTTCGAACAATGAGTCTCGAAATGTAATAAATTACTACTTGATCAATATAATACTAGTGACGCATCGGCCACGTTACAGCGTTTTTCGGCGGTGGTAATTTTATAAACTTCACCCAGCAAGCCACTCGAAAAACTGAGCGTAACGGGGCAGACGAGACTTACCAGCACTGGGTCACGTGGCATCACATGGCGAACCACGTGACGCCGCGCGGCCCAGCCTGTCCAATAATACAACCTACTTAACTAACCTGACTACCGCGTGACCTCCATAATCTACAACACTAACCTAATCTAATCTAACGCTAATACTAACGGTTTTTTAACACTAATACTAGAATATTCTAAAAGATCTAAAAAGCCTAAATCATGCTGCAACTAGCTTACCATATTACACTAGGTTAAGAGCGATCCGGTACACAAATTTTCCTCTTAAATCTTTTATTGTTTTAACCACTGTGTTAATTTTCGACTTCTATCTCAAAAATTATGATGATAATACTAATCAGAAATTGCAAGTAATTCACTGAAGTTGATTCTAAAAATTTGAAAAAAATTTGTACCTTACAGTGCCTGTACGGTACGTACCTTTAAAAGTAGCTGTACCGTACGTACTTGCCATCTAAGAGTGGATGCTGATTGGTTAATTGCTGTCACGCGTCAAAACAATATGCCTTACTTCCCCACCAGAATCTCCATCTATTAGTATTAATCCTAAGTTGAAATTGTTGTCGTTATAGTATCAGCCATGTCCCTTTTATTTGCGTGAGTCTTCTTATTCCTGAGAAGAAATGACATAAAAAGCGTTATATTAGAATTATTCATTCTTCTTCCAGTCGTTTATGAATCAAACACAATTTACTTATATAACTCAAACTTCAGTTAACATTACAGCCTCACCCAGTTCGAAGGTTGTTGCGATGTCTGTTGTACATCTTTGTCCGGAAAAACTTTCTAATGCTCTTCAAAGTAAGCACATGCAAATTGCTCACAATCTGAAGGAACAGCAAAGAGTCGGCTAGTCTGTATAAGTGGTGGTTGAGTTTTCTTCGGAAATGTGTAATTCTATGATTTGGTAAACAGCAAATGGAAGGGAGGAGATGCAATAAATTACTGCTTTAAGAATTTTTGTCAAGACCCTTTTCCACTTCAGACTTTCTCCACGCTTGCTAACGATCTCTTTAGCCATGATTATCATTTGAATTGTGGTTGTAACAACAATACAGTTTAGAATGGAGATAAATATGGCTGTTGTCAACGTCCTCATCCGACGCCAAATATTTCTACTCAAAACAAAGTCGCAATCATAACCTTTGTATGAAAAGTAAATTTCCCATTCATAATCAAGGATCAGGGTCGTCACTAGGCCGATCGAAGCTATCAACCAAAACGCTCCACAAATCTGATGTACAGTCTTCAACGTTACTGTCGACGACTGGAGGGGATATTTGAGGAGAAGCAGCAGGACCGAAGGCATAGCGCAAACAAGAGACAGGATGACTCCATACAAGTAATACCTACTGAGACAACACGCTGTACACAGGACGTTGCCTAGCAACCATCTATCAGCAATGAGGGAGGTAACCTTCGGAAGTATGGATACCACACAGATCATTAAATCACAAACAGCAATGTGTTGGATGATAGCTACGAGGACCTTGTCAAGTCGGATGGCCCTGTACTTGACGGATATAATCAGAATGAATGTGTCCCCGACAAGAGATGAACAGAGAATCACTAAGAAATACACAGACCACGTGTATCTCATCACATCACTTTTAATGGAGTGCAGAGTTCCGTTACTGTAATCATATTCCAGGGTCGTCATTGTGCTACGGGTTTCCAGGAATATTAAAATTATTAAACAGAAGTTTTACGTTATCTCTTTGTGGCCAATTCGTAATCTGTTTTCTGTTTTACACATTGACATAGCTACCGTAAAGTTACACAAGCGTAATACCACCTAGAAACCCCCCCCCCCCCCCCCCTTCAGTGATCACATAATATGTGAATTGAGAACTACCCCTAACACCTAAGTAGAAAGTAATACAATCGCAAATTGAATAAACCTTGGTGGCACTAATTTAAATTAAACACAACGTATCGACCACAAAATACATATCAATTACTGATCTAGATTGGGATAAATTAAAAGCAAAAGATAAAAATACACCTTATCAAGAATTCCTGACTAAATCAAAATGAATAGCCATAGTCACGGCAGATATTATTCAACTGATAGTGATATAAACATGTTGTAAATGTAATAATATGGGGGACTAAACATAATTTAGTCAATCAATCACAGTCTGCTTGTCCTAATAATTGAGTATAGTAGCTCAATTTAACATCAAATTTAGGTTTTTCTAGAAAAAGCATCCAGACAAGTCTCACGAGTGGAGTTGTTGAATAAATGTATTACACCCTGGTCATTAGGAAAGTTCGCACGAGATGGACCATGACCCGATCACGTTTTTCCAATTTATCTTTAGAAGATTGTCACAGCTAGGAAGAACTTTTAAGATATATAATAGGCATGTTGATGTATGAATTATAATGGTTATATGATTAAGGGTCTTACTAATGACCAGGGTTATCATTGTCTTTCGTTATCGTAAACCTTTCATGAGATAGCATTTATAAAAAAATTCCTATGTCAATGTGAACTGATAGGTTTTTAATCATCTCCCGAACATGATTGTTTGTTACATTTAATAACATATCAAATATCAGAGTAGTTCGCTGTTTATTAATATTAGTCTCAATAAGTATAACTCATGATTGAAATTTAATACTGATAGTTGGATAAATATCTGGTTGGAAGAGACAAAGACAAGTAAAACAAGGAAGTTAATAACATATACGTTAAGACGGTTTTAATATTTTATTGTATAAATATCTAATATGATATACAAATCATATGAATAGAAATTCGGCTGAATGACAGGCTGAGCGCGGCCCAGTAAAGTTTGCGAGGCGCGTCAAATCGGCGAAGTCCTCCCAGGCCGTGGATACATACGTCATAGTCATACAATGTCAATAGTATTTCCCGTAGTATTTCGGGATAAGGGCGGTATAGTTAGTGTCCAATTAGCTGATGTTTATTGAATCGTTATTTTGCCGAGTACAGCTGCCTTCGGGTAGTTCTTCTTAATCTATTACAATTGTAAATGTAATTGTAAATGAATAGGAAAAGCTTGACGGATGTTAGTGTTAGTGTTACTCGTCTAAATTGTCTTTACATCAGTTTTTCCTCCTGATAAGATGAACACCCTCGATTAATCTGCAAGCTTTTGCGATGTTCAAAACTAAGGATATTCAACAAACAAGAAAGGTGGTAAAAAGTGGTAAAAGTGGCAAAAAGTGGGCTTAAGACACGTGGAAAAGTTTGGAAAAGTTGGTCAGCCATAAAGGGCACCTAATGGGACTCAAAAACATCAAAAATCCTTCGAAAGCTTCTTGTGTCGGTCGATAGATTTTTTCAGTACTACGATCTGTCTGTACTATAATACTGTCCGTGATCTAGTTCGTGATGTTAAACGTGACCTTTCCTAAAGCGTGACCAGATTCATGATCTTGTAATACTACAGAATTCTGTAAAAAGTGATCACCGTAAAATTTACATCACGAACATCACGAACTAGATCACGGACAGTATGGTAATGCAATATTCAGATATAACATTATCGTATTCGTGGAGCTTTAGTTTGAAGACTGCAGTTATAGTTTAGTTGTTTGATTAAGTTTAGAAGTTTATTATAATACATGTATATATGTATTATCTTTTATTTGCAACTAATTATCGGCAAAATATCAAAATAACATTTTAAACTTTTAACGAATTTGACTACCCTCTCCGCCATTTCCTTATTTTCTGTGATCAAGGCTTGTTTTTTTCATTGGGTATCTCTATTCTCTAATTAGCTACCTATTCGCTAATTAGCTTTAAGTATGATGCTCCATAAACAGAGCTAACATTTTTTCCAATTAATTCTTATCTGAAATATCGTTTCAAAGATAATACACTTCGAATTTACATTCATATCATTTTCTAGTGACCATCATCAAATGCCAACATATTTACATTTTACACGTACGCGTACGGTTGTTCATGTTGACTTTCCAGTAAAATGAAGCAGCAAAATGTACCAGAGTTTAAAGATGATATGAAGATGGAAGAAGATTACATCCTACCAGAATTGATAAATACAGAGATCAAGAAAGAGGGCCTGGAACATTGCAACTTACCAGAATTGATAAAGACAGAGATCAAGAAAGAGGGCCTGGAACATTGCAACTTACCAGAATTGATGAAGACAGAGATCAAGAAAGAGGAAGATAATCTTGTTTTTAAATCAGAAAAGTATTCGAATCCTACTTCTCAGATGCATTGTCCCATCCAAGAATCAGCATTACCTTGTCAACAGTCGGTTCATACTGATGAGAAGTCTTACAACTGCTCTGAATGTTCGTACAGTGCAAGCAAAACAATAGCTTTAGTTTTACATCAACATACTCATACTGGTGAAAAAGCGTATAAATGCTCTGAATGTTCCTACAGCGCAAGCCGAAAACAAAATTTAGTTCGCCATCAGCTGATTCACACTGGTGAAAAGCCTTACAAATGCTCTGAATGTTCCTACAGTGCAAGCCAAAAGAGAGCTTTAGTTTTACATCGACGGACTCATACTGGTGAAAAGCCATATAAATGCTCTGAATGTTCATACAGTACAAGCGTAAAACCGAATTTAGTTCGCCATCAGCTGATTCACACTGGTGAAAAACCTTACAAATGCTCTGAATGTTCCTACAGTGCAAGCGTAAAACCGAATTTAGTTCGTCATCAGCTGATTCACACTGGTGAAAAACCTTACAAATGCTCTGAATGTTCCTACAGCGCAAGCCAAAAGACAGCTGTAGTTAATCATCGGTGGACTCATACTGGCGAAAAACTGTACAGTTGCCTGAATGTTCCTACAGTTCAAGCCAAAAATCAGCTTTAGTTTCACATCGACGGACTCATACTAGTGAAAAACCATATAGTTGTTCTGAATGTTCCTACAGTTCAAGCCAAAAATCAGTTTTAGTTTCACATCGACGGACTCATACTGGTGAAAAAACCATACAAATGCTCTAAATGTTCCAACAGTGCAAGCCTAAAACGAAATGACAGTAAAAATACGTATCGTATCAGTTTTAGTTTCACATCGACGGACTCATACTGGTGAAAAACCATACAAATGCTCTGAATGTTCTTACAGTGCAAGCAACAGATCATTATCAAATTAAGTTTGCCATCGGCTGACTCATACTGGTGAAAAACCATAAAAATGCTCTAAATGTTCCAACAGTGCAAGCCTAAAACGAAATGACAGTAAAAATACTTATCGATCTTCTAAATGTTCTTTTAATGGTTTTCATAAGTCAACTTTGGCTTTTCCAAAGCGGAACTATATCGGAGAAAACTCACACACTTTTCATGAAAGAAGCCAGGCTTCAAATTCTCGACAAAACAATAGTGTTGAAGGACCCATTTTTTAAAAGTTTATACCTTTCGTGAAGCCTCTAACAACTTTAGCTGAGTCAGCTGACTCCCTACTCTCCAGTTCCAGCTTACTTCCCGGTTCCTTCTCCAGTTACCAACCAACATCTCACTTGTCTCCCCCAACAACTCCTCCCACTGTCTCACCTCTCAGTATAGTGGTTATGAAATATGGGGCATAAATAACTTTAGTATAATTCTATTGAAATGTATGTGATATCTTATAGCTGCAGGAACTGGACGAAGTTTCTAACTCAAATCAAATTATCAAAGCCAAAAGCTGATGTAAAAGGTTTTGTAAAAGGTTTTGTAAAGTGAAATTAGTTTCTTATTTTCTTAGTTAATATTCGGGTTTTATCAAGTTTTCGAGCAACTATTACATGTAAGACTTAACCATCTTTTGGATATTTAAAAGAAATATTAAATACACACAAGGGTTTACGGTAAGGTAAATCGGGGTTTACTGTAGGAATCAGTAAAACCGCGATTTACCTTACCGTTAATCCCGGTTTACCGTACAGTCCATACTCATAGGGAGTTTAAGCAGACTGAAACTATCGTTAAATTCGCTGATAATGATGATACATTGTACACTGTGTTCATACTTTAATTTAAAGCCGCATACGATTCAGTGCATTGATAAGAACACAACTGATACGAAAGCGAGTGAATTTGTAACGTTACTAGAATAGACTGTGCATGCAACTGTCGGAAAATCTATATATTCGAGAGTAGGTTGAACAATTAATACCAGATAATACGAGTAAGTTCTTTATTTCAAAATTGAAGTCATAAAAGAAGCACAAGAATCGCGTAAATATACTTGATTGTCTAATTGATTGTGATACTTTTCTTGCTTGAATCAATTAAGTTGTCAAATAATTTAACGTTCTATTCGTTGTCGTGAGCTTTTAAAACCAATACTTATAAATGTAAAACTAAAAGAGTACGAAGTTCAAGCTTAAATGTAAATTTATTCATTATTTGATACAACAATCCGTTTGTAGTCAAACTGTAAATACTAAATTGTGAAATTGTGAAATGAAATATAAGGTTAAAATATCAAATCTGTATATAAATATTAGTGAAGCTAACAAAAAAGCAGTAGAACTCCTGCAGTCCAAGTAATTGGTATATACTATTGGTTCATTTAAAAACACAAATTCAAACTAAAATGGTCTAAGTTTCAGTTTACATAATTATTAATTTATTTCTAATATGTAATAGGTGTGGATTCTTGTGTGGAGGCATATTAACAGTGGTTCTGGGGTTTGAATTTCATCGGTCAATAGTGGATGCTGATTGGTTAATTGCTGTCACGCGTCAAAACAATATGCCTTACTTCCCCACCAGAATCTACATCTATTAATCCTAAGTTGAAATTGTTGTCGTTATAGTATCAGCCATGATGTCCCTTTTATTTGCGTGAGTCTTCTTATTCCTGAGAAGAAATGACATAAAAAGTGCTATATTAGAATTATTAATTCTTCTTCCAGTCGTTTATGAATCAAACACAAATTAATTATATAACTCAAACTTCAGTTAACATTACAGCCTCACCCATTTCGAAGGTTGTTGCGATGTCTGTTGTACATCTTTGTCCGGAAAAACTTTCTAATGCTCTTCAAAGTAAGCACATGCAAATTGCTCACAATCTGAAGGAACAGCAAAGAGTCGGCTAGTCTGTATAAGTGGTGGTTGAATTTTTCTTCGGAAATGTGTAATTCTATGATTTGGTAAACAGCAAATGGAAGGGAGGAGATGCAATAAATTACTGCTTTAAGAACTTTTGTCCAGACCCTTTGCCACTTCAGACTTTCTCCACGCTTGCTAACGATCCCTTTAGCCATGATTATCATTTGAATTGTGGTTGTAACAACAATACAGTTTAGAATGGAGATAAATATGGCTGTTGTTAACGTCCTCATCCGACGCCAAATATTTCTTCTCAAAACAAAGTCGCAATCATAACCTTTGTATGAAAAGCAAATTTCCCATTTATAATCAAGGATCAGGGTCGTCACTAGGCCAATCGAAGCTATCAACCAAAACGCTCCACAAATCTGATGTACGGTCTTCAAAGTTACTGTCGACGACTGGAGGGGATATTTGAGGAGAAGCAGCAGGACCGAAGGCATAGCGCAAACAAGAGACAGGATGACTCCATACAAGTAATATCTACCGAGACAACACGCTGTACACAGGACGTTGCCTAGCACCCATCTATCAGCAATGAGGGAGGTAACCTTCGGAAGTATGGATACCACACAGATCATTAAATCACATACAGCAATGTGTTGGATGATAGCTACGAGGACCTTGTCAAGTCGGATGGCCCTGTACTTGACGGATATAATCAGAATGAATGTGTCCCCGACAAGAGATGAACAGAGAATCACTAAGAAATACACAGACCACGTGTATCTCATCACATCACTTTTAATGGCGTGCAGAGTTCCGTTACTGTAATCATATTCCAGGTTTGTCATTGTGCTACGGGTTTCCAGGAATATTAAAATTATTAAACAGAAGTTTTACGTTATCTCTTTGTGGCCAATTCGTAATCAGTTTTCTGTTTTACACATTGACATAGCTACCGTAAAGTTACACAAGCGTAATACCACCTAGAAACCCCCCCCCCCCCCCCCCCCCCCCCTTCACTGATCACATAATATGTGATTTGTGAACTACCCCTAACACCTAATTAAGTAGAAAGTTATACAATCGCAAATTGAATAAACCTAGGTGGCACTAATTTAAATTAGACACAACGTATCGACCACAAAATACATATCAATTACTGATCTAGATTGGGATAAATTAAAAGCAAAAGATAAAAATACACCTTATCAAGAATTCCTGACTAAATCAAAATGAATAGCCATAGTCACGGCAGATATTATTCAACTGATAGTGATAACATGTTGTAAATGTAATAATATGGGGGACTAAACATAATTTAGTCAATCAATCACAGTCTGCTTGTCCTAATAATTGAGTAGCTCAATTTAACATCAAATTTATGTTTTTCCAGAAAAAGCATTCAGACAAGTCTCACGAGTGGAGTTGTTGTCGGCTTTTCAGTTTTCTGTAATGTATATATTTATAATATGTATTTACTACGGATTTACACCCTGGTCATTTGATTAGGAAAGTTCGCACGAGATGGACTGCACCCGGTCACGTTTTTCCCAATTTAACTTTAGAAGATTGTCACAGCTAGGAAGAACTTTTAAGATAGGCATGACGCATGTGAATTATAACATATAATGGTTATATGATTAGGGGTCTTACTAATGACCAGGGTTATCAATTATCATTGTCTTTCGTTATCGTAAACATTTCACGAGATAGCATTTATAAAAAAATTCCTATGTCAATGTGAACTGATATTTGTTTAACCATCTCCCGAACATGATTGTTTGTTACATTTAATAACATATCAAATATCGGAGTAGTTCGCTGTTTATTAGTCTCAATAACTCATGATTGAAATATTGATAGTTGGATAAATATCTGGTTGTATTGGTTGTATTGGAAGAGACAAGGAAAAGTAAAACAAGGAAGTTAATAACATTGCTCAACAGCTGTTCGAAGGATCAAATTTAAGTTAATAACATTAAAGTAAAACAAGGAAGTTAATAACATACATATGTTAAGAGTTTACGGTTTTAATATTTTATTGTTTAACTTTAAACATTTAATATTTTATTGTTTATAAAGCATTTTACGCGTACGTTCTTTGTGCTATTCATGTTGTTATCTGTAGGTAGAGGCAGAGCTTTTAATTTTTAGCGCGATGCATTATATTTACTGGGCCGCACTAATCACTAATAGTTATAATTATATATTATTGTACTTTAATACGAATTGTAATATAAGTTTCGATTAATTGCATCAACTATCATGTCACATGCTGTAAAAATTTCTTTGGGTTGCTTCCGGGTGGATACTTGATTAAATTGACGTTGTCAACTCTTCCAGATCGTTGCTCTGCAAAGCAAAGCAACGATCTCGTTTTCGATGCAAAGCAAGAATGCTAGGTTGCGTTACCTGGCCCAGGGGACCTCAGGCTATTATATTTATGTTCATAATCATATGAATAGAGATTCGGCGGAATGATAGGCTTAGCGCGGCCCAGTAAAGTTTGCGAGGCGCGTCGAATCGGCGAAGTCCTCCCAGGTGGATACATACGTCATACTCATACAATGTCAATTATAGTATTTCCCGTAGTATTTCGGGATAAGGGCAGTATAGTTTAAGTGTTAAGTTAGTGTCCAATTAGCTGATGTTTATTGAATCGTTATTGCCGAGTATAACAGCTGCCTTCGGGTAGTTCTTCTTAATCTATTACAATTGTTATTGTAAATGAATAGGAAAAGCTTAACGGATGTTAGTGTTACTGTTAGTGTTACTCGTCTAAATTGTCTTTACATCAGTTTTTCCTCCTGATAAGATGAACACCCTCGATTAATCTGCAAGCTCTTGCGATGTTCAAAACTAAGGATATTCGACAAACAAGAAAGGTGGTAAAAAGGTACCGCGACAATTGACCCCCCGACAATTGACCTTCCGACAATTGACCCCCAGACAATTGACCCCCCGACAATTGACCCCTATGTAATTACACTGGGGTCAATTGTCGCGAAATCTAGGGTTTAGTACGACAATTGACCCCCCGACAATTGACCCCCCATGTAATTACACTGGGGTCAATTGATCGGGTCCTGGGTCAGGGTTAGGGTTAGGGTCCTGGGTCAGGGTAAGGGTCAGGGTCAGGGTTAGGGTTAGGGTTAGGGTTTGGGTTAGGGTCAGGGTCAGGGTCAGGGTCAGGGACAGGGACAGGGTCCTGGGTCAGGGTCAGGGTCAGGGTCAGGGTCAGGGTCAGGGTCAGGGTCCTGGGTCCTGGGTCCTGGGTCAGGGTCAAGGTCAGCCGGGGGTAAATTGTCGGGGGGTAAATTGTCGGGGGTCAATTGTCGGGGGGTTAATTGTCGGGGGGTCAATTGTCGGGGGGTCAATTGTCGCCCACCCGGTAAAAAGTGGTAAAAGTGGCAAAAAGTGGGCTTAAGACACGTGGAAAAGTTTGGAAAAGTTGGTCAGCCATAAAGGGCACCTAATGGGACTCAAAAACGTCAAAAATCCTTCGAAAGCTTCTTGTGTCGGTCGATCGATTTTTTCAGTACTACGATCTGTCTGTACTATAATAGTAATACTGTCCGTGATGTAAAACGTGACCTTTCCTAAATCGTGACCAGATTCATGATCTTGTACTACTACAGAATTCTGTAAAAAGTGATCACCGTAAAATTTACATCACGAACATCACGAACTAGATCACAGACAGTATCGTAATGCAATATTCAGATATAACATTATCGTGGAACTTTATTTTGAAGACTGAAGTTATAGTTTAATTGTTTGATTAAGTTTAGAAGTTTATTATAATACATGTATATAATTATATGTGTGATTGGTACAGGATTTATCCTGGTAATTATGCTCGGAGGATATCAGTGACGCGATTCCCACTACAGTGTAAGCTGCAGTGTAGCTGTAATAGTCTACCGCCATTCGGAATGAGTGTGAACTTGCTTACCAGGCAGTCATGATTTCCGCTTGGTACTCATCAGGTCTCTAAGAAAGCCAACAGTGTGCTGATATGCACTGTCATATGTACTTCCTAGAAGCAGCACACGGCCCATTTCGGACTTGCACGAGTTATAATTATTTATTATTATATATGTATTATCTTTTATTTGCAACTAATTATCGGCAAAATATCAAAATAACATTTTAAACTTTTAACGAATTTGACTACCCTCTCCGCCATTTCCCTATTTTCTGTGATCAAAGCTTGTTTTTTCATTGGGTACTCTATTCTCCAAGTCCAATTAGCTAGCTTTAAGTTTGATGCTCCATGAACAGAGCTAACATTTTTTCCAATTAATTCTTATCTGAAATATCGTTTCGGAGATACTGATAATACACCTCGAATTTACATTCCTATCATTTTCTAGTGACCATCATAGAATGCCAACATATTTACACGTACGCGTACGGTTGTTCATGTTGACTTTCCAGTAAAATGAAGCAGCAAAATGTACCAGAGTTTAAAGATGATATGAAGATAGAAGAAGATTACATCCGACCAGAATTGATAAAGACTGAGATCAAGAAAGAGGGCCTGGAAGATTGCAACTTACCAGAATTGATAAAGACAGAGATCAAGAAAGAGGGCCTGGAAGATTGCAACTTACCAGAATTGATAATGACAGAGATCAAGAAAGAGGGCCTGGAAGATTGCAACTTACCAGAATTGATGAAGACAGAGATCA
Organism: Bolinopsis microptera; assembly: GCF_026151205.1. NCBI lineage: Eukaryota > Metazoa > Ctenophora > Tentaculata > Lobata > Bolinopsidae > Bolinopsis > Bolinopsis microptera. The sequence goes on along the minus strand of NC_087072.1, from coordinate 2,199,948 downwards.
AGAAAGAGGAAGATAATCTTGTTATTAAATCAGAAAAGTATTCGAATCTTACTTCTCAGATGCATTGTCCCATCCAAGAATCAGCATTACCTTGTCAACAGTCGGTTCATACTGATGAGAAGTCTTACAACTGCTCTGAATGTTCGTACAGTGCAAGCAAAACAATAGCTTTAGTTTTACATCAACAGACTCATACTGGTGAAAAAGCGTATAAATGCTCTGAATGTTCCTACAGCGCAAGCCGAAAACAAAATTTAGTTCGCCATCAGCTGAATCATACCGGTGAAAAGCCTTACAAATGCTCTGAATGTTCCTACAGCGCAAGCCGAAAACGAAATTTAGTTCGCCATCAGCTGAATCATCATTCATACCGGTGAAAAGCCTTACAAATGCTCTGAATGTTCCTACAGCGCAAGCCAAAAGAGAGCTTTAATTAATCATCGGTGGACTCATATTGGTGAAAAACTGCACAGTTGCTCTGAATGTTCCTACAGTTCAAACCAAAAATCAGCTTTAGTTTCACATCGACGGACTCATACTGGTGAAAAACCATTTAAATGCTCTGAATGTTCCTACAGCGCAAGCGTAAAACCGAATTTAGTTCGCCATCAGCTGATTCACACTGGTGAAAAACCTTACAAATGCTCTGAATGTTCCTACAGTGCAAGCGCAAAACCGAATTTAGTTCGTCATCAGCTGATTCACACTGGTGAAAAACCTTACAAATGCTCTGAATGTTCATACAGTGCAACCCAAAAACAAAATTTAGTTCGCCATCGACGGACTCATGCCAGTAAAACTAAAAATACATATCGATCTTTTGAATCTTCTTTTAATGGTTGTAATAAGTCAACTTCTCCGAAGCGGAACTATATCGGAGAAAACTCATACACTTTGTACGAAAGCAGCCAGGATTCAAATTCTCTACAAAACGACAGTGTTGAAGGACCCATTTTTGTACAGCCTCTACCTTTCGTGAAGCCTCTAACAGTAACATCTCTAACGGAGTCAGCTGACTCCCCACATTCCAGTTCCAGTTACCAACCAGTATCTCACATGTATCACCCTGCAACTCCCTTCACCTTCCTACCTGGTGAGCCTTTCTTCAAACCTCCTCTCAGTACAGTGCCTAAATACTAAATAACTATTTTTTATTGAAATGTATGCGATATCTTATAGCTGGGATTGAAGTGTGTAACTGAAATCAAATTATCAAAGCCAAAAACTGATGAAAAAGGTCTTCAAGTAAAGTTAAAAGTGACCACAAATTACTTTCTTATTTTGTTAGCTAATATTTGGGTTTTATTTATATTATGTAGAAAGTTTTTCGATAAAAATCAACAGATATTTGCATTCAAACTTAGAAATAGAAATCAATACCATTGATATAAAAATTTATACATTCAACGCACCTTAAATCAAATCAACAGCCAAGAGATCCACAATATATCAACAGATAAGCTAAATTTGGCAAACGGTCGGGCCGCCTGGGGACCAGCGTAGTAGTAGAATGGTGCAGATGTGACTTGGCAACAACTAAACTTTAATATACATAACGAAGAACGCAGTGCAGGTAACATAGCTGTTTACAGTATGAAAAATAAAAGATTAAACCCCGCATAATATCAAAAACCTACTCTTAAAGTAACCTTAAAGCCATATACGACACAGCTATTTCTCAAATAAATATTTGAAAACCCATCACGAATAAATATCAAATACGCTTTTTGAAACGTATTCAAGTCAGTGCTAGTGCAAATGCTAGTTTTGGAATTTTGTCAAATGATTTTCATCGTCCTGTTATGAATTCCATCTAGAATTTTAATCATTTGATCAACAAAACTCAGTAAATTAACAAAAAAACTGTAACTTACACAAATATTTTCAGCGAAGATGCCATAAGTCAAATTTTGAATTCCTTCTTCTTACATTTAAGGGTCAAAAGTTCTACACGACTGTGGTTTATTATTCCTGATGACAACCTATTGCCTCACGAAGTGTTGCTCTGGAAGGTTAAAATTTACACATAATGATAATCAAATATATCTACAAAACTTTAAAATGTTTTCCTATGCACTGCCCTTACTCCCTCTTCCTCATATTCACGCTTGGATATCCACATTTTCTTGAAGTTCTCCAGTGAGGCCAAGATTGATCCCCCGATCCAGGTTGAATACAAACGTTCTTGTGGCGCTAATATCTGGAATAATTTAAAATTGTTGTTAGTATTTAGAGTGTGTACACATGTTACCACCTTGTTCGAGAGTTCAATCGAGTTTAGTTTCCGGGAGGGAAGTCATGAATTGAATCATAATAAATAGCAGCGAAAGTGGATTACCTTCAATTTCATATCCTTTGGACATAGCTTCTTCAGTTCACCCAATAATCGATCTCCGAATCCTGTAAGAAAAGCGGGTTAATTTAATTATCACCAACTCTTCGGAATTGAAACCAAAATATAAAACCACCGTAATAATATTTCAAAGTGTTACACTAATGGCTTAGGATAAGATGGTTTGCATGCGATTGTTCACCAATTTTGCTAGTACTTTAGTTACGTTTTCGTGTATGTCCCTTGATTCGTCATGGATATTGCGCGCGAAATTGCCCCATGAATAATGGGTATTTTGCCCTAGTTATTTGCCCATTAACAGTATTTTAATGCCCAAGGTAAAACATTTTATAGTAGCCCTAACAATGTTATGTATCTTCAACGATGATTATTGATCGATTTAAGAAACAAAGATTATAATAAAACGTTTCCCGCTCTTTTTGTCGGAGGCTATCTGGCGCAAATCTATAATCAATAATGCTTACCTTTGAATAGAGTTGAACCACCAGATAAAACTATGTTGCTGTAAAAAGTTCTTCTTAAATCCATATCTGATCGCTGTATTGAATGAAATAGCACCTGAAAATATGCGTGTTATTTGTCACTTTTACACTTCGACCAAAGAAATGGGAAGGCGCTCGAGGTTCGATTCCTTAGGCTTTTTTTTTGTCTAAGTAACACGAGAATGTGAATATTTCTCTAACAAAAAGCCCAACATTACCTCGTGTAATCCACTGCTCTCCTCTCCAATAAGATCAGGTCTAAACAAGACCTCAGGTGCTCTGAATCTTGCTTTACCTATCTCAATCGTGCTGCCGTCCGGTAACATGTACGCTCCTTTCTCGCTCTCCATGGATTCCTCTTTTTGCGGGTTGTGAGCAAGATAACACGCTTTCTGAAGATAAGGTAAATTAATGAAGTTGTTGATCGCAGAACAAATTTAGACATATTTCGATTAGAGTTAAAATCTCTGAATATAAGTTAGTATGTTTAATGTTAAATAATGTACTAAGCAGCGAAAAATTTCAAAATATCAACAAATGTTCTGCATACAAGTAGTACACGGATTTGTTATCTTTAAGCAAGACCCACTTACCTCTTTGATGGTTCTAACAATCTCAAACTCTGAAGTAGTCTTGAAGTTGTGTCCTTCTCTTCTCAGCAGAATCTTGAGGTACCGTGTAATATCCCTGCCGGCTACATCAATACGCTGATGGAATGTGGCATAGCAAAACCCTCGTAAATAGGAACTGCGTGTGTAACACCATCTCCTGAATCTAGAACCACACCTGTCACTCGTCCTGTTCCGTACAGACTCAGGATCGCTTGCATTGACACGAAGAAAGCCGGGGCATTGAATGTCTCGAAAAATATCTGAAATTCAAGCGATTAATTACTTAATATGTAATCTAAAAATAGTCCAAATTGAAACATGAGACCACTTGATTCTAATAAAATGCTCCCCGCTCAAAACCAGTGACCTCACTGGAGTAATACACCATGTAAGTTGCCCAGGTTTATTCTCTTAGCAAGCAAACGTACTCCGTAAACTTTCTAGAAGTTTTCTAGAATATTACATGTTCTTGATGGCGGTTAACCTCGACTTTTACATATATTATTCAGTATCCATTCAAGTTTATTGTTACTTGAAAGTGAGATGTTGTAAAAATTAGGCAGGTTTCAAAGTAGATGGAACTGTTCCAAGACTTGTACTGAATAAACCTTGCATACCATGAAACAAGATAGTACCTGCTGTAACTGTTCTACCTTCAAAACGGTTAAATTTCAAGGTTGATAAAATTAGAGCAGAAGTAGTCAAGGCAACCACTTTATATATGGGTATTAAGTGCTGGCATTAACAGAGCTTCTTGCTACGAGTGTTGAGTTGGGAGAGAGAGAGAGAGAGAGAGAGAGAGAGAGAGAGAGAGAGAGAGAGAGAGAGAGAGAGAGAGAGAGAGAGAGAGAGAGAGAGAGAGAGAGAGAGAGAGAGAGAGAGAGAGAGAGAGAGAGAGAGAGAGAGAGAGAGAGAGAGAGAGAGAGAGAGAGAGAGAGAGAGAGAGAGAGAGAGAGAGAGAGAGAGAGAGAGAGAGAGAGAGAGAGAGAGAGAGAGAGAGAGAGAGAGAGAGAGAGAGAGAGAGAGAGAGAGAGAGAGAGAGAGAGAGAGAGAGAGAGAGAGAGAGAGAGAGAGAGAGAGAGAGAGAGAGAGAGAGAGAGAGAGAGAGAGAGAGAGAGAGAGAGAGAGAGAGAGAGAGAGAGAGAGAGAGAGAGAGAGAGAGAGAGAGAGAGAGAGAGAGAGAGAGAGAGAGAGAGAGAGAGAGAGAGAGAGAGAGAGAGAGAGAGAGAGAGAGAGAGAGAGAGAGAGTCCATGTGTTGTGTGCTGTGGGTATACTAGTGATTAGAGGTGCAATCTGTACATAATCTGTACATACCACAATGTACACTGCACATGTATGATACACAGTAGCACCGTGCTATCAGTAAACCCACTCTCAAGTAACACTCCAGTCACATCTGTATTGACATATTGGTTACATTCATTATTGCATGTTGGGGAAGTGAGAGACACACAACTAAGTATGTGATCCACAGCAGATCTCACTTCAGTGTCACATGTCATTACACTTCAGTGTCACATGTCATTAAACTCCGGTTTTCCACGAAAAGTTAATCTTAATGTTCCAGATTAGATAGATATATCCATTCATTGCGCAGTACGAAACTATCCAGATATAGTCGAGATATCACGTGCTTTGCTTGCTAACTGCTGCACACCTCGGTTGCCATGGTATTTCCAAACACATCGCGTTGGTCATGGGACCAGCTCAGACTGCATGCAGCTTACTACACAGCTTACGTGGAGTAAATATAATATACAGGAGGGTACACTCTGGTATCCGCGTGTTAGATATTGTGCACAGTGATATTTATGAGTGTAGTATGTTATCGGAGCTGTGTGTGTGAGAGTGTATACAGTGGTATAGTACAGTGGTATAATAGATCCGTGTGATATCACTCTTACATTCCCAGAGAGAATGATTCAAGTGCGGGATTTACTGTAAGTATCAGGTGTAATTAGACAATGTGTAATTTATACAGCAACTTTTTAACAGAGAGGAGATGTAGGACAATTTGCTAAATATTCACGGAATGTGTTCAAATACCGTACATCCAACTACATCATACACACTTACAAAAAATACCACGCTTAGTAAAGGAAGGCCCATTTGCACATCACAAAGGTAAACAGTGTTTTTATTGAGAGCGGTGTGTTAAATACCAATAAGTTACCTCGGCAGCTTTCTCTCGGTTCCTCCTAGGGTTTATAGGAGCTTCAGTCAGCAGGACAGGGTGTTCCTCAGGGAAGGTGTTTAGGTGGTCTTTAGAGTACACATAGTTCCACAACTTCTCCATATCATCCCAGTCAGTCACTATACCATGCTGCGGAGAGTAGACTTATTTTATTGGTTCAGCGATCAATGTTTGAGTGTAAATGTATTACTTACAACACATATATAACTTACTTTAATTCAGATTACGTGTCAGTGTCACAGTGCTGAGAAAGTAGACTACTTTTAATTGAGCATATTAACAGTACGAACCTCAATAGGGTATTTAATATTGAGCAGTCCCCGGTGTTCCTGAGCTTGAGAACCCATGAATATGTCTGGTTTCAGGGCACCTGCCATCACACGTTCGTACTTTGGTCGACCAATACTGGGAGGTTGGGTTTACTGGAGACTAGTAGATGGTGTTATATGGGTTGTTAATGTGTTGTTAATGCAAATGGTTACTGCCAAATCAATGTCACGAGTATTCGTCCTCTTGGTGTTTGTAAGACAACGGTTATATTTTGATCACGGGGGTTGTTTAAACTTGGAAAACGGGCATTTTATTGGATTTGTAAACACTGAAATTAAGTCATGCAAATTGAAAATAAGCATGATGATATAAAAACATTGTGCTTCTTAACGAACAAATCGGTACAGTCGGAGCTTTACAAACTTACAATGAAGAAAAATGGCATTTAGGCACAAGGTCTCCTGAGAATCCGGCTTTTATTAGACCTGACCCCTGGAATTAACATTTAGAGTCAAATTCATTTGGAAAAATACTGGAGATCAGCAAGCAGATGAACATTGTGTACAACTTTACATCATGAACTTATCAATCAAAAGTGTTCATAATTTAGTCAGTGCCAAAAATAAATCCCACTAATGTAACCTAACAATTCAAATGTGGTTTGTATTCATTACACTAAAAAAGATAAATTGTAATAAGCCTTATACAATAATATACGCACATAAGCCAGAGCTACAATTTGAATAATTCAATAAACATAAAATAAGATCAGCAAACAGCATGCAGGACACATAACTCACATTGTCTATAACAACGGGCTGGTTAGCGATGACATCCGAGTAGTCCATGAGTAACGGCTAGTGGTGGTCAGATGCTCGCGAAGCGGCTACTCTACCTTACAACTTGTTCCTTTAATACTACAAACCTAGATTTGGTGTATTGGTTAGATTACATTTGAAAATATCGTAATTCAAACTTGTATTTAAGTCTGGAACCTAGACTTGAGAGTAAGTTTCACAATTTCCGGTAATTTCTGTTTCAAGAAATGGATTAAAAAGCTATGAACATCGCAAGACAAATTTAATACATTGACAAAAATACTGGCAAGACTATGGTACAACAGCAGCTGTACAGTACAGTACAGGCAACATTTGTTTTAATTCAGGAAAAGCACATTAGGACTGATGAAACCTAGGGGTGGAAACTAAAAGTAATTATTTATTAAGGGCAGGTCTGGCTCCATCACTCAAATAGTCAGTATTTAATGATACTTTTAACTTACTCAGTTCCAGAATGGGATGATTCCGTTTTTAAATTGACAGTGCAGTATATGTACGAATTTCAGTAAAACTAAACGCGTTGTTTCCAAATATAATTCAAATAATTATCAAATAGTATAGAGATTTCATGTCATAATATAATTCCATAATTTAAGTAGTGTCGTATAAAGTAGTTCTTTGCATATATAATAATAATAAAGCTGAACTCTGTCATGTTTTGTAGTGTTGTGTCATAGTATGTACTATAATGGTAGTATTCCTAATGAATGTAGCGGCAAACTGGGTTTCAAAATTTACCCACTTTAACTTAAATGTTTACGTTAAACAAAAAGGACATGAAATAAAACCCTTCATCCCATAACCCGAGATGGTAAAAACTATAAAGCGACAATAATGATTAATAAAATTAAAAACTAGTTAAAAATGTTTAAAATCTGGGCACGTTTGCAGAATTACAAAAACAGTTCAGAGCTATAAATCCTAATTAAACGCTATCAGTTATTAATTCAAACTGGCATATTGCACAGCTTACAGAAGTATGAAGTAAAATTTTGAAATAAGATAGACATTGTTAGCTATGAGAATTTAAGTTGAAATTAATACAATAGTACTTAAGTTTTGTTCACAGTCAGTTAGCAAAAGCAGAATTGTTCTGATAAAATTTACCACAATTAGGACAATTAGGACTTAACTCAACCAGTGAGATATTAACAAATAAAGTATGCTGGATAAATCGTGTTTGTTCACACACGTACACATTCACTACTGAATAAAAGTGATTCTGGTGCGGGCAGCGTTGAGGTGCCAGATGTTGAGGCGCTCATACTCATCAATACACTCGTCATACTGCTCCTGATTAAAGCCCTTAGCAATACATCTCTGTCTCGCATCGTCATACTTCACCACAGTGCCTCCCTTCTGTAGATCTCTGATAATAGAGTAGATGAGATCAACAGGTCGAGTACGTCTGGCTGTTGTCTCGTCGTCAACAAGAGAGAATTTGGACATCTCCATCAGCCTGTTTGCTTCGTCAATATCCTCCCTTTCAACCACATCAGCAAACCTCAGTCTAGCTAGTGCCGTGGACAGTCTCAGTACTGCGAGAAGGTTCCTCGCGGAAGTGAAAGTAGCATTTCTTGGATCTTCTCTAGCCTCCTTTCGCAGTTCCACATAAGTGTAGACAATATACTCAGTCAGAGACTCAGGGATGATGGGGTCCTTGAGTTTGCAGGTGGCGATGTAACGTTTCATGAGGTCAGGGTCCAGAGGTTCCACCTCCCTGGGAGGGTGTGTGTTGTGCTGGTGCACGTAAGTGATGTGCTGGGCCAGTCTCAGGTCAGCGTTAGCATCTGGCTTGTCACGAATCAACCAGAGTAAGTCAAACCTAGAGAGTAGGGCGGCAGGAAGTTGGATATTCTGTTCTACACTCTTCTTCACGTTGTATCTACCATACGCTGGGTTAGCAGCAGCTAGGATAGAAACTCTGGCGTTCAGTGTGGTGAGGATGCCTGCTTTAGCGATACTGATGGTCTGCTGTTCCATGACCTCGTGTATCGCTGTCCTGTCACTCTCGTTCATCTTATCGAACTCGTCAATACAACAGATACCTTTATCAGCCAGAACCAGAGCACCTCCTTCTAGAATCATCTCCCCAGTTATAGGATCCTTCATGACAGCCGCAGTGAGACCTACTCCCGTGCTACCTCTACCAGTAGTGTACTGACACCGAGGTGCTATTCGGTCAATATAGGACAGCAACTGAGATTTAGCCACACCGGGATCTCCCATGAGGCAGATGTTAAGACTGCCTCTAATCTTCATACCCTGGGTATTTCTGTCTACCCCACCAACAAGAAGTAGCAACAGAGCTTTCTTAACGTCGTCATGACCGTAAATCTCGGGAGCTAGAGAAGCTGCAAGTTTATCGTAGAAGAGAGGTTCTTGAGCGAGAGTCCTGCATTCTTCCTCCGCCAAGCACTCCAGAGTGGATTCCTCGAAACCTTTCTTTACTCTCTCAATCTTGTGAACTTGGAGGAAAGTATCGGACATCAAGCCCCCCATCATGGCTTTGAGCCCTGATCTCTGAACAGGTAAGAAGACCCCAGTAACGTTGATGTGATCACCCGGCTGACAGAGCCTCGTGTTTTCTCCACTACAGAGTAGAGTCATACTCCGGGGTGTGTCTCCCACAGGTACCTGGTCACTGTCCTCCTGTATCTTCACGTCCTGGAACTTAACAAACTTGCTACCCCTAGCCTGCAGGTACAATCTCCCGTTACTCTTGTTAGTTTGACAGTCCTTGCTGGGACACATGTCAATGGGAGTAAACTGTATTCCAGTGATAGGCTGGTAGGTTTCAGAACCACACTGGTCACATGTGTAGGTAGCTACCGTCATGGCTGGTTTTACTTCTGTAGCCCTGGTTACTGTACCCCGAATAGTTACCAGAGTACCGATCCTATCTGCAGTTATCTGGCGGATAGACAAAGGCTTCTGGGCGGAGGGAGGGGTAAAGTTCAGCTCAAATCGTCGAAGTAGCTCAGGAGGGTACTGGTTCTTTGGATCTCTTATTTCATCAGAGCCCCTGTTTCGAGCCTCCAGCAGCAGTCTGTGTTGGATGTAAACGTCTAGAGAGTCTTTGTTCTGTACCTCGTGTTGCTGGTAGTCAGGCAGGATATCAGACACTGCTTCACTCAGCAACTTCTGGTATCTCACTGTGTTACCCATTATTTCTCTGCTGAGATCCTCGTCGAACTCAGCGATATCGTCCATTGAAAGTCTCAGGGACACCTGCAAAACAGATATAATTAATACAGCTATCAATACAATAATAATTCTGTTCATAAACTACTAAAATACAGGGCACGATCTAAATATTGTACCATCAACGTTTAATGTATGTACATAACATTGAACAGACCTTGTTCTCGGATTAATTAATTGAATATTCACCTGTTCTCGATGGGCGAGGGCTACAAGTTGGGTTCCGTATTTGTGTAGTTTGGTTCCCTTTCTGGGTCCTGGAACCGAGAACTCACTGAGAAACCTCTTACTTTTCTCCAACGCATCTCCATATACGTCTGCCATGTTTCTAGTTTTTTGTTCTAGAGTGAAATTGTAATTACAAATAAATTTGGAATAACATCATCATTGACAACTTTTTACTTCCGAAAAATATGATCTGCGAATAAACTGATTATAATATGCTTTTTGAGTGACTGGTTTAAATTGTTAAGATTTACAGGATCAATTTAAAAAATAAGGCAATTAAAACGATATTTTTATCATACCCAACCATTGCAAATTTAACGTTAAAAAGGCAAATCATCCAATTGAAAAGATCTTATCTATTCTGATAGTATTAAAGACAAGAAACATACATGACCTAATAACTATTATATAAAGAGAAATCGTTCATATTTGATATCATAATTTAAAATCTTATTATTAAATGCGTTGAAATGTAAGAATACAATTAACTAGAAAAAATCACAAAGAATACTCAATATATTTAATTATATACATACACTAGCACAGCATCCGCACGATACCATAATCAAGTAGAAGTTAAGTTTGGAGTTATGCAATTTAAGGTCAAGTTGGTTAGGTAAAGTAAGTTTAAGTCCTTAGTAAGGTATATTCATATTAGAAATTATTTGATTCTTCACTATTCACAGTATATAGCTCAAGCATCTGTAAATAATTTAATTATCTTCTATCATTGCTACATAAAAAGTTTATTATAATTCTAATTGTAACACTTATTATCACTTAATAAATTCATCGTAATATAAAAATTTAAAAACTGTAAACATATTACTTACTTAAATTTTTGACATTCAAAATCATGAAAATCCCCTGAATTATTACAATAAACTACTGATATGATCCGTTTTAGATATAATTGAAAAACTTTTCTTTTTGCTTGAAATATTCTTCGAGTTTTTGTTTGCTGTAATCAGCGAAATCAAAGTCGACGTCTGAATTAAGAGTTTGGAAGATCGCCCAAGTTCCCCACCAGAAATGCCCACACAATGAGAAAAAGTTGACTTCCTTGAAAAGCTGGTCTACTTGACCATCTGAAACAGGACCTAAACCTTTCTGTACGTGCACTTCGTCTAGGTAAATCCTAAGCCAACATTTCTGATAAACTTCGTCAGGATATCGACTGAAATCTACCGTTTCAATACCCGCATACTCATCAAAGTGATTGCCGAGGTCAAATGAAAGGTAGTTGGTGTTACCGTATTCATAATCTATAACCGAAATAGATTTTTTGGCAGGATTATGGATGATGTTTCCAAGTAAAAGGTCATTGTGGCAGAAACCAATCTGCAGATCAGACTTACTGAGAATCTTACCATTCAACGCTTCAAGCTCATCTAGAAGTGTGCCTTTGTTTTCTAAAATATCTTTCAAAACTACCAGCTTGCCAGAAGTCAAGTCATCCGGAAGTTGTTCCAGCCAAGAGCAAAGAGTCGAGTAAAATACTGGTTCATTGTCGGAGATCGGTACCTTGCAATGCATCCGGGCGATAGATCTAGCGATAAGTGGGGCAATTGCTGGATCCCTCACAGAATGTTCAGTCAACGTGTCCCCAGCTACAAAACCATATAGATAACCATTATTCAATGTGCAATAAACTTCTGAAGCAAATCCACTTTTGTGCAACTTTATATGAGTGTCAAGTTCACGTTTGCGATCGATGATGAAACTCGTGTTATTCCCATAAATACGCAACAGGATCATTTCATTCTTGTCTGTGCACGATTCCCCGATGAAGCCAAACAGTTTATTAGTGATACCAGCATCAAACACCTTGCACTTGATTGAAGACCAACTTGGTCGAAGAGTGGCGACAAGTTCCTTACCAGAATCTGAGTCATTTATTGATATGTCCTTGTGAGGAATTTCCATATCACCTGAACATATGATACATTATTGAGTAACAGAAATATGACTGATACTACGGAAAAACACAATATAATCGATTGAAATGATTTAAAATTAAGGAGATTTAAACTTTTAAACAGATTTGTGACTTCATTGGTAATTAACAGTTACAGAATTTGTCAGTAGATAAAGTGTTTATTTAAAGTCTGAACTGACACGATTAAAACAGCAAAAATTATCATTCAAGCATACCATTTCTTAAATTATATTAATGATATATATGTATATGTACATGTGCAATTATTACAGACAATATAAACTTGTTGTGAGTAGAAAATTATCTTACATTTTTTACATAGAAGCAAAACATGCTCTGTTCAAATCTTTGTTAAATAAACTCTGAAAAATAATAAATTAGATAAAATTACTGCTGACAAGAACTATTATATGAATTAAAATTTCTACTACAATTTAGTTGAAGTTATTTAAGATAGTGTAACGGACTCATATATAATTGATTACTTTCACTAGATGATTGTAAGCTACAATTATTCATGAGAAAGCACTAGAATTGGTTGTTTAGTTAATTTTTAACTACTCTTTTCTGTAGATCACATCCACAGACTATACTGTTACATCTGTTATCAAGAAAATTTGAGTACACCTCTCTAAAATAGAATTCATTATCAATCTTCTACTTTCGTTTAAACAAAAATCTAATCAACAAGAAAATCATTTGCATTACAATTAACATGCACTCTGAGAAAGGTCAAATCAATAGTATTATAGTTATATGATTATCAAATGAATTAGTAGCTAGCATTACGGATTAACAATTAACAACTTCACCAAGAAATGTTAGAGTCTTTAGATAGAAGGTAGGTGGTCAAATGTGTTATACTTTCCTTTCTCGCTATCGTTACAGGGGCTTTGAGAACTATCGATGCTGTGAGGATTCGGAGTAGTGATTTGTGGTAGGTGAGACTTTCCGTCTCGCTGGCGAGGCTTTCTTCCTTTGGATCCTTTCTTATCTTTAAACATATCTTTACTTTCACGGTTGGCAATTAGTCGAGCAAGTTCAGGTTCGAACCACTCTCTAAAATTATCGAAGTAGGAGCTTTCCAATAGCTCCTCACAGGTATGTCTCTGGGAAGGTTCAAGCACCAGGCAGTCCCTCATGAATTCTAAACATGTGGTGTTGAGGTTTGGAAACTTTGAATGAAGAGGTTCAAGAGTATTTGGATCAGGAATAGACATTCCTTGGAAAAATTGATTGCTCCTGAAAATCTGCATGTGACGAGGAGTAAGGTCTCCAAGTGTTTTTCTGATGAGATATAGCTGGTCCACATCAGAACGTCCAGGCCATAAAGCTTGACCATTGACAAGTTCAGCAAACACACATCCAATAGCCCAGATATCAACAGGCTGGCCATATTGTGTGTCTCCAACCAAAAGTTCGGGAGCTCTGTACCACCGGGTAGCTACATAGTCAGTGTACTCCTCACCAGGATTCATAAGTCTTGCAAACCCAAAATCACACAGTTTTATTATTCCATCCTTGCAAACAAGTATGTTTTCTGGTTTGACATCCCTATGAATGCAATTATGCTGGTGACAGTAGTTCACTGCTTGCAGAGTCTGCCACATGGTCTTTCGAATAGTTGTTTCATCAAGACCATTGGGGTTGGCGTCAAGCTCATTCAGCAATGTGTGATCACAGTATTCAAATACCAAATGAAGTTTTCTTTTGCGCTTGAAAACTTCAATCAAGTTAACCAAGTTATGATGTTTTAACTGACGGAGCATACGAATTTCTCTCAGAGCTATTTTCTTGATTAATGGGTCTTCTTCACTCTCAACAAACTTTTTTATGGCCACCACTTGATTGAGCTCTTTATGGCGACATTTGAAGACAACACCATAAGAACCTTCCCCTATTTTACAGATTTTCTCATACTTATCCATTCTTCCCAGCATTTGAGTGTCTTGTGACAGAATTCATTGCACTGAAGCAGTGTTCTGAGTAGTTGTCATCTGCAAAAAATTGTAGTTAAAGTTAAAATGATAATATAAGGTATGAAATCAATCATTTATATTTGTATAAATTTAGAAGATTTAGTCAAAACAATGCAAGGTATATACACCCCCCGCGCGTGAGGGCACGTTTTTGCTAGTAATTTGCGACATTACTTTATGGATATCGAATCTCGCGACTTCAACGAAGTGCCGGGGACAAGTTTTCAATAATTCATAAACTTTTCAGTTCCTATCGTTTTAAGCATCGTTAGGGCTTTCCCAGAAACTAACTCTCATCATCCTAGGATAATCATGTGTCGCACAGGACTTGTTTCAGTAGAGAGTGTACTCGCCTTTACGAAAGAATGACGTGTACGTTTCGGTCACCTGCGGAAAAAGGAAGTGAGATATCGAAAATCTGAGATAAACCCGATCGATAAAATCCTTTCAGGTAGGTGCTAGTCAAGGTTTCATCTCTTTAGACATTAAGATGGCTTCAAACACCTCACAAAAAGTTTTCAAAAGTAAAATTTACTCGCGACTTTCAAAAACCACCATAAACATGCCCTCATAGATTTTTGAGGGCAAGTTTTTGAGCGCGCTGCGTGACTTTGTCTGAGCAACAGCAAAACGTATAGTTACAATCTCGCAACTATGAACAGACAAGGAAAATATTGTATTAGTATCTGTCAAAGGAATTTAATGTATTTTAACAACTTGTTCTAATAATGCTAATAACTAATCGATGAACCTCATAAATGGTCGGCCCGGTGTGAGTGTATAGTATGGGTTGTGCTCTGAAATGGGGCGCTGTTATACTTATTGGTTAATACAGCGGCCAATCAGGATCGAGCTGGTTTGTGGCTGCAGTCCAAATTTAGGATCATATCTGATTAGGTACCTAATTAGTGATTATGCACTTTAAAGTAAGATTAACTCGGTATTCACAATCCACATTAACAATTGTCTGCAACCAACCAAGGTCAAGCTGACTACTTAACGAGAAAATCATATTATTATATACTATATAGTGTTTGTATCATTATAAGACGACTCATGTTTCTGACATGTCACTTGTCAGTTAAGAGGTGAAATGAAAAGACAGTTAGACTCTCATTTGATGTACACATTTTTCTGAATTGTACATGTAACAATCTTTATCAGTAATCTGTAATCAGCATATAAATCACATACCAATGTATCAAAGTGAAAACTGAAATCTTACCTGACAACACAAATTATAATAGTACCATTTTAACTCTCATGCAAGTTTACACTTCTACTGCACTGGTTTTAATTGAACTTCCAAGAACTGTCCGGAAAATAAATCAGTCAAAAGCAAAGCCCCCGAATGCACTGTACACAATCTTCGTAATTACCCAATGTATTTTATCGTGTACTTTGTACAGACAGTTCCAATTAAATGCAGAAGAGTTGTTTAATGTTCCCACTTCCCAATTACAATCATAACAAACTCAAAATTGAGGATTGTATACTGTACTAATTTCTGCCAAATAAGCACTATATAGACATCACAATTTTAATCAGTGTATATCCCGAGTGGCGTGACGGCTAGAGCGTCGGTCTACTCGCGGAGTGGTCGCACGTTCGATTCCCCGTGAAGTTCGCATTAATTTTTTGCCCAGATCACTCCGAGCACAATCATTTTTCATGATAAATAGAACATAAACAAAACTGACATGGGCCTGGCTATATCTAATTTTAAAACATAACCCAGGCTTGAATAACTGTTGAGTATCAGAAACCAGTGCAGAAAAAGAAAAGATATTTATCTCACTCCACTCTTTCTGCTGTTCTTACTGTTCTCCACCTCTGTTTTAGTGTCATTAACCGCTGCTGGTTCTTCTATCCTGAATGCTTGTTAAACCGGGGACCTGTATAAATATATAAGTTACAACTATTTTTTAAAGTTACAAATATCAGCTGATTTGCAAAATGTAGCGATTTAATCATGTGGATTGTGAATACCGAGTTAATCTTACTTTAAAGTGCATAATCACTAATTAGGTACCTAATCAGATATGATCCTAAATTTGGACTGCAGCCACAAACCAGCTCGATCCTGATTGGCCGCTGTATTAACCAATAAGTATAACAGCGCCCCATTTCAGAGCACAACCCATACTATACACTCACACCGGGCCGACCATTTATGAGGTTCATCGATTAGTTATTAGCATTATTAGAACAAGTTGTTAAAATACATTAAATTCCTTTGACAGATATTAATACAATATTTTCCTTGTCTGTTCATAGTTGCGAGATTGTAACTATACGTCTTGCTGTTGCTCAGACAAAGTCACGCAGCGCGCTCAAAAACTTGCCCTCAAAAATCTATGAGGGCACGTTTATGGTGGTTTTTGAAAGTCGCGAGTAAATTTTACTTTTGAAAACTTTTTGTGAGGTGTTTGAAGCCATCTTAATGTCTAAAGAGATGAAACCTTGACTAGCACCTACCTGAAAGGATTTTATCGATCGGGTTTATCTCAGATTTTCGATATCTCACTTCCTTTTTCCGCAGGTGACCGAAACGTACACGTCATTCTCTCGTAAAGGCGAGTACACTCTCTACTGAAACAAGTGCTGTGCGACACATGATTATCCTAGGATGATGAGAGTTAGTTTCTGGGAAAGCCCTAACGATGCTTAAAACGATAGGAACTGAAAAGTTTATGAATTATTGAAAACTTGTCCCCGGCACTTCGTTGAAGTCGCGAGATTCGATATCCATAAAGTAATGTCGCAAATTACTAGCAAAAACGTGCCCTCACGCGCGGGGGGTGTATACAATATACATGGGAACTTAGGCAGTCATATAATATATCATAGTCCTCCAAAATGGCTAATGCTGAACTATGAATAAAGACCATGATAACACTGACAAGCAAATGGTTCAAAGCAGCTTGAAAGTGGTGCATCTTCTCATGTTGGCTCTCCACCCGAGCCCATAGTGCCTTCTAAGAGCCCATAGTGCTCTCTAAAGTTTTCCTACATTCAAACGAGGATTTGACCCCCTCCCCCCTAGGATGGTATCATGCTTGATGGAGATTGCAATCAGCAGCCAGTTTGAATCCTGCATGTACCATTTTTATATTTACACTTTTACATTCGTTGCTAAATTGTAGCTCTCTTATCAGTAGTTCTGTGTGCGCGTTGAATTATCTCTCTGGCTTTGTAGATTTGTATACATTGTTTGTACATTTTCTGTACAACGTGTACGATGCCTTATCCGCTACAGAGTGAACATTTTGAGATGGTAGATGATGCTATGGTTGAGAATGGCCAGTTCCTTACGGAATATGTGAATCAGATACACATGGCGACGGACAGTATTTTCAAGGAGATTAGAAGTAAAATCGGAGTTGAACACAACGATGATGTGCGATTTGATAAACTGAACCAGAGAAGTGTGCCTAGAGAAAGGTTATCAGAATGGTTAGAAACAATGTGCTGGATACTGAACAATTATTGTGGACCATTGTTACAATCCGCCACAGAAACAGCTGACGATAACCGAATGTTCAGGAAAGAAAAAATAGCTGATGCGACCAAAATCATAGAACTACAAGAGAAGTTACTCACCAAGCAAGAAGAAGATATGGCTAAAATCAATGATTTGCAGGAGAAGTTAGCTTTGAAGAAGGATGACGAAATTGGAACTGTGAAAAGTGCAGCTCAGAAAGAGATCAAAACCTTTTCGTCTCTGTTGAAAAACACATGCAAAAACGCCTTTGCACCGAAGAAGATCCAAGCTGCAGTGAAAAGAGTTGCCCTAGAAGATGATCGAAGTAAAAGCCTGATTATCTTTGGGCTTCCAGAGACGGAGGAAAACCTGGATGCTAAGGTATCTGGTATTTTGTTGGACCATCTCAACGAAAAACCGAAAATTTTGAGATGTAAACGAGTTGGAAAGGACACAAGTGAACGAGTCAGGCCAGTGAAATTCATTTTGTCAAGCTCAGATCAAGCTCGTACTATCTTGAGCAAGACTAAGCTACTAAGACATGTAGACGGGTTTAGTTCAGTTTACATCACTCCTGATAGATCAGCTGCAGACAGAATAGCCTACAAGAAAGTTGTCGACCAACTGATAAATAAAAGGACAGCAGAGCCTGACAAAGTTCATGTTATCAGGAACTTTAGAGTCATTAGCTCGGAGAAGGAGCCTTTAGAGTGATATATTTTCTATAAATACAATATTATATGTTTTAATTCATTGATTAATTAATTTGTTGCTAGGGCCCAATGTTATTGCGGGTGTGGTATTTCTTACTGCACACTACTGTGTTTTGGTTACCCCTCTTTCAATACATAATTTGGGTTTCATACTGGGATAGTGGAATTTAGGGCTATATCGGTTTTCTCCATTTATAACTGGGTTTATTTAGAAGCATTCAATTCTGTATAATTATGTATTGTTTGAAAAGTTTAAGATTTTTAAAAAATAATCCTAGGGGGCACACCAAGGACTTATGTTATCAGCTCAGCCGAATGATCGGGAAATCTGTAATACATCACATTTTACTATGGTTTACAGCGTACTACTGAAGGGTACCTAAAGAAGACTTTAGATATTTTGACAGAGCACCTCCTAATTCTCATTTCACCCTTAATCACGGATTTCCCCATTTATGTGCATACCTTGGGATTGATAGTACAAGCGGGTTCCGAACCAGTCCCTTTCGATAACGAGTCCCTTTATTCTTTAAGCAACACTGCCAAGGCCCTACTATACTATACTAGTACTATACTATACTGCGATGTGGTAAGACATGTGAGGACAAGAATAAGATTCGCAATGTTAAGAACCACACTCATTGCTCTACGAGGGTACAGAGGGAAAAAAATGGACATCAAATATGAGAAACCACTATCAGAAGTCTCTTATAACCTCATCCCATCCCCTATGATGGAGTAGATGTGTATATATTTGATTTTTGATATTTCATATTATATAATATTGGTAGCAGTGGACAATTTCCGTTACCTCTGTATTGTGCTCTGCCAATTGCAACACTTGAATTAATTTACTGTATATATATTTAAAACTTCAAGTACTATACTATACTATATGAAGTTCTTAAGGCACTCAATTAGAGTCCGAAGCTAAAAAAGGTCCAGGGATTTCCTTATTTTTAAATCCTATTTCCCAGCCCCATTTTCACCAGAATTCAGGCAACATATTTCAAGTACCAACATTTACGGAAGTATATGTATATGAAATAGCAGTGACATTTTAAACCGGATGTGAATTAGTTTTAGCTTTAGAAATTGAAATGGTTCTTAATGCAGGCATTATTACGATTATTGATTATAGACCTAGGCTAAGATTGTCATACGTTGTATGACCCGCCGCGCACGAAGTGCGGGCTCCCCCTGTATCGTCAGGACGATAAAGTGAAACGACCGTGGGGGTCGCAACGTGATACAAGGCTAAGACGGAAACAAAAGAATTACGAGGCCGGAAGGTGCCAAATATTTTATTACATTCTACTTGATCCAACATTTTACGAGAAGCAATATGCAATCGTAGCAATAATGCAACTGGATTATTACACAATGTAAATTTAACAACGTTTTAAATATCTCTGATTTATGTTGGTACCAAAAGTTGAATAATACAAAATTAAACGTGAATCATAGTTGGGTCAAGCTGTTATGTATGTATAGTAAGCCTTTTGCCATCTGTGCATGCTTCAAATGTGTAAAATGTTGCTACACGTTGTATACCTCTCGTGCACGCGAAGCGTGCACGCCGGCGAGAGAGGCCTTTTATGGCCGGCCGGCCGGCCGCGCGCGCTTCGCGCACGATCAAGGAGTTATAGACTGTGTCAAGTAATGAATTAAAATGGAAAATTTAAAAACTAAACAGGTGATACCAGTACGCACAACGCACACTATTTATTCAAAATATGAATAAATAATTAATAGTAATTAATAGCAAATATTAATAACATCGTTGATGAGTTAGTTAAACAAAAAATGTATAAAAAGCTGCAATGTCTCACATAAAAAATCGAAAAGAGCGCCGCACATAAAAGTTGGCGTGAAAGATATTAATGTAAATAATTATTTATATCATGTCGTGACCCCCATTTTTATTTCACTAAATCATGGCCCCTGTAGCGTTTTTACGATACATGGGGGGGTGTACACTTGCACGCGGCGGGTCGTAAAACGTATGACGATATTTAAATACTAGTCTTGCTCTAACCAAAGCCCTCTCGCATGCACATTGCAGAAATAAGCGCGTCACGCAGTACGCGTATACACATGGCTATGTGAATACTAGTCAATACTTGATTAGACCATTGTTAATGATTTGGCCCGGCGCGCGCTACTTCGTAGCACTTGCTGTCGAGAAGAAAGCGGCGCGCGCTACTTCGAAGAAATTCAGACAAGTAACATCCGTCAATACTTGATTTGTAGCGCGATGCACTACTCATGGGCCGCGCCGCACATCCAATAATGCTTCTCGCAACCATGACTTATGCAAATTGGCGAGATGCAAAGGATCTTGCTCTATCCAGAGCCCTTGCGCTTGCAGTAGCGCGCGCCCGCCTCACGGCGGTAAAAAGGGCTCTAGCCATGAACCCACCCAACGATTTTGGCACCACTGTACAGTGGTGCCAAAATTTCCCGCGCTTTTGTCCTCATATGCAACGTGTGTAGCCTTTCAGACATTGATTGCGTAAACGAGGTGTCGTACGTCACCTAAAGATCAGGTGACAGGGGGCTGACCATGCCCAAACCTAATTGATCATTGATTGGGTCTGAGGTCACCTAATTATGAGCCTATGAGGTCACGTGACTATGACGTCACCAGACCTTGTCCTAAGTTTCCCGCTCATTGGACCAAGTGAGTTTGCATGCTTGTGAATGTAGGTGTAAGTACAGCTGCACTGTAGTTTATACCTAATTAACCCCTATACACGGTCACTGTGCACTATAGAAACCTGAAAAGTGGTTACTGCATACTGGAGGGTGAAGTGCCAAGACTTCCTTCGCTACATAGACGCTGTTGTCAGCACTGCACGCGCGCGCACGAACCTTCCCATCGGGGTTCGTGGATAGGTGCTTTTCTTGACTTGTGAAACAAGCGCGCCCGCAGTGGCGCGAAAGCACATGGATAGGTGAACAAAGGATCGTGAATCAAACACTTAATATAATAAATTAACTTAAAAATTAAATATTATTATTATTACTGCATCATGTATTACAATTGACAATAAACAAATTTACGAAAATTTCGCCCTTTTTTGTCGTATTCCTCGCAAAATTGTCAAAAAGTAAATAATTTTAGTGTGTAATTTGTTGCACATTTTTTGCACATTTCACAGTACTAACAATGAAATTAATAAAACGCCAATTTCGTGTAAGACGTTTTGTTAATTTTGTTCTTGACAGCTAATTGGATTGTGAAAGGACAAACAACTAATGCATAATGGGGCAAAGAATGGGCGGGCTTGAAAGCTTTTTTGTGGAAGTAAAAGTGTTGAGAAAAGTTGGTTTTTTGTACCAATATTTCAGATTTTTCTTGGTGATTAGTATTATCTTTTGCTTCTCCTCAGCACGAGTTATAGTTTAAAATTCCGGATAGAGACTAGATGCTAGCAGCTTGGGTAATTGACCATTTACGTACTACAAGATCATTTAATCATTTAATTAATTAGCCAAAAAGATCCTAGGAGAGTGACAAAGTATGAAGAGCAGGAGATAGGCCCCTATAGTGTTAGATGACTCTAAGTTGACCAATTAAAACCAGTAATTGTCGTATGTACAAAACCTGTAAAACACAATACTTTATTACATAATAGAATAACTTTACAACCAAATTAAACCAATTCCAAATATATACCTAATAACTAAACATTGTAAATACTTACCGATTGGACGGTAGTGTGCTGCCAATGTTCCACTCCTCCCCAGTCCCATCGGTTATCCTTCTTTGGTAGTCATTGCTAGAAAGGGTAAACACGGTTAGAAGTATTCTGTCACGAAAGAGAGAGAAAGGTGTGAACAGTAATAACATTCCCCGGTTTTCCTTTTCCAGCAATGCTAGCCCCAATTTCTCTCAAGATTGCACTTAATAATAGGAGACTCCAACACTAGATTCTTGAAATTCGGTAGTTGGAAAGGACGTTTTGGTCATAGAATGCCAGGGAAAAGGGTAGAATGTTTTACTATTGATATGATTAACCCAAGTTTGTGTGAAGGTTACAGAAATATTTTTATTCATTGTGGAGTAAATGATATTAAGAAACGGAGCTCAAATATCGAGCAGTGTGCCAGTGATCTCAAGGTAAAACTTGATGATATATGTCGTAAATGTCCATACTCCAAGGTTACCGTTTCGCCAGTACTACCCACTAAGTTTGGTTGGTTGAACGAGAAAGCATTATATTTTAACAAACTTATATTTCAATATGTTGACATGAACCCAAGGGTGGGAACTCTAGATTTTAATGAATTTGTTGGTGAAGATGGTAAACTAGCTGACCAGTTCGGTCGTTTCAAGGATAAAAGTGATGCCATCCATCTTGGGTCTACTGGTATCTTTAAGTTGTCTAGGTTAATAGTGGATAAAATACAGCGCAATCCAATAGATGGGCGCCAATTTAGTGATATTGCTAGGAGTAAAGTTGGGATGTTCAATTCACGTGTTCAAAGAGCTCCGAAACCATGAATAGAACAAATATATGTGAGAACTGTATCTGCTGCAGCAAACCTATTCGTGCTGGACACCCATTTATAAATTGCAATAAGTGTGATTGCATCATTCACAAGAGATGTAAAACACAGGAAAACATTGCCACTTTTAGAGAAAAAACTTACTGCTCAAATTGTATTCAAAATCATGATATAATTCGTTATAATCCATTCTATCAAGCACCTCACTTTTCAAACAACGAACTACTTGACAATGAACCTCACGACTATATAGACTCAATAAGTACAATCTCAAAAACTCTTGAGAACTGTCAATCATATTCTACTAAAAACTTCAACAACCTCATAAAGCAGATTCCTCAAACAACATCAAAGCGCATATTCTCACACTACTTTCGAAATATTGATGGAAATGGTACTAACTTTGACAAATTGGCCTTAGAATTAGCCTGCACAGACCACAAATTTTCTGTGATAGGTTTAGCAGAAACAAATATTGATCCCTGTAATAGTCAGCTGTACCAAATTAAAGACTATACTTCATGTTACCAAAAACGCTTCGTTTCTAATAAGACACAACAGGTAAAAAGTAAAGGAAGTGGAGTTTCTCTCTACATTCACAACTCCTTTAACTTTAGTGTGATTGAAAAGTTATCTGTTTGTACAGAGCAATTTGAGTCCCTATTCATAACAATAAGTAATGCTCCAGAACCAGTAACAGTTGGAGTTGTATACCGCTCACCAAGCAATCCACTTGCTAACTTCAATGCACAGTATAAAGAAGTTCTTACTGCACTGAAAGGACATAAAGCATACATATTAGGGGACTTCAATGTTAACATAACCAATTTATCAGGCCCAGATGAAGATATATTCGAAGAAGTTATTTATAGTCACGGGTTCACGCCCACAATATCCATTCCCACACACCAAATGCCCCACTGCTCAAAAACGTGCATTGATAACATACACACTAATGACATTCACTCATCAACTATATCTGGAGTAATTCAGGATAGTGCTTCACATCACCAGCCCATTTTCTGCCTTCAAGTAATGAATTCTGATACTAGTTCGGAACAGAATAAATCACCTGAAAAAACAACCATTTATTATAACTATAGTAATGCAAACCTTGATAAGCTCTGTGAAGAAATTGAAAACGACAAACGACGTGCTAACATCATCGCAAGTTGCAAGCTTACCTAGTCCTGATGGTCGTCAGGTATGATCAACAAAATTTTGAGAGAAAACTGTAACCATTGCCTGAGAAACGTTTACATAGGTCAGCCGATGTTTGAGTGCAGTAGATGTAATTGTATTGCCCACTCAAAGTGTTTTTCGCAATCAAAAGCACAAATTATTAATGACAACTTCTACTGCTTTTCGTGCAAAGATAAAATAGTACACAAGTATAATCCCTTCAAACACTTTGAAGATGACACAACCTCACCAGATGCACATGACGAAACATATAAAATATCCTCAATCTTAGACAAATGCCAAGCTTATTCTGCTAATGAAATCAACTCATCGCATGGAGAAAATCTTAAAAAGTTCTCCAGCTCCTACTTTCTTAACATTGATGGCAATAAAAGCAATTTTGATAGTCTATTAACTGAACTGCACCGCATTAACCAAAACTTCACCGTAATAGGTTTATCAGAAACTAACATAGGTCCTGATGAAAGCACCGTGTATTCAATTCCTAACTACAATAGTTTTTACCAGAATACTGTAGGTAATAAATCCAAAGGAACTGGTGTAGCATTATATGTTCAAGATAGACTTAGCAGTATTGTGAACGAACTTGCGTCAGACGTTACCGAGAATTTAGAATCACTATTCGTAACTAGTCGTAAAAACTCAGAAGAAGTAACTTTTGGGGTTATTTACCGACCACCCAGCGGTAATTTTGCAAGCTTCCTGACAGAACTATCTAGAATACTCCAGATATTGCCTAAAAAATCTGCGTATATAATGGGAGATTTTAACGTCAACCTCCATGTTAATAGTAAAGAAGTTAGCAATCTCGAGGAGATAATGTTTAGTGCCGGTTTCTCGCCTCTTATATCAACACACACGCACGAGAAGCCGGGATGTAATCAAACGTGTATTGACAACATTTACACAAATGATATAAACAAGGTTGTTGCCTCAGGTACAGTATCTGACAGAATCTCGCATCATCTGCCAGTTTTTCATATTTTTGAAGACCTAGCTGTAACTAACTCTGAACCTCAAGTTAAACATACCCAATATTATGATTACAGTGAATCCAACGTTCGAGTCCTTGTTTCATCCTTAAACCAACATTTCTCTGAGCACCCACCAAAAAACTTTATTGAATTTCACGACACATTCAAAACGAATCTAGACAAATCATGTAAACTCAGTAAACCTAAAGTCTCCAAAAGAACGCCAATGACAAATCCGTGGATAACAGGAGGATTAATCGCGTCTATAAATAAAAAACATGAGCTGCACGACCACTGGCATAAAGCGAAGAGAGAAAAATGTTTGCATAATCCAGGTAAACTTTGTCGTGAGATCAAGGAAGCCTGTCACTGCAATCCTTGTAATGATGCCAGGGAAAAGCATGCTAATTTTACTGACAAACGTAGGAGAGTTAAACACGTAATAAGACTAGCTCAACGCCTCTACACGTGCAACAAAATTGAGGAGTGTCAGGGTGACAGTAAAAAAACCTGGCAGTTAATTAATAAAGTGCGAGGAAAGCAAAATAAGCAAATGAAACCGTCATTCATGATAAACAATGAGCGTGTTATTTGTCGACGAGTTATTGCTCATGAATTTAACAAGTACTTTGTGTCAATCGCCTCCAATCTGAACGAGGTCTATGAGAGGAGGATTGATGAAGATCCTATAATTGCTAAATCATTCACTGACTACTTGCCACAGTCCTGTCCGTCAAGTATTTATCTTGCTGAATGTACAAGCTCTGAAATAATACAAATTATAAGTGAATTTAATAACGGTAAAGCTAGCGACATACCGGCACATGTAATGAAGCAGTGTAGCCAAACTATATCAGAACATCTTGCCAGAATTTATAACAACTGCATGAATGAAGGTGTCTTCCCTGATCAACTGAAAACGGGTAAGATAACCCCGATATATAAAAAAGAGGATGAGGAATTACTAGAGAATTACAGGCCAGTATCAACATTACCAGTATTTGGTAAAATATTTGAAAAAATTATTTACAGTAGATTATACAACTTTTTCTTATCTCGAGGAATAATATTCGAAAATCAGTTCGGCTTTAGAAAAAACCACTCGACAAGTCATGCTCTTAACTACTCCGTAAATCACGTCGAAGAAAAACGGAATAATAAAAACCACGTATTAGGAATATTTATCGATCTCTCTAAAGCATTTGATACCTTACCATTTGATATGCTACTTAAGAAACTTAGTAATTACGGAGTTAGAGGAAACGCACTAAAGCTGCTCTCCAGCTATCTAAATAATAGATACCAGTATGTTAGTGTACTTGGTGAAGAATCAGAGCCTCTCCCAGTTAAACTAGGCGTACCTCAAGGATCCGTTTTGGGCCCCTTGCTTTTTCTTATCTATATAAATGACATCTATAGATGTAGTACATTAGGAAAATTTGTACTATTTGCAGATGACACAAACATCTTTGTAGCTGCTGAAACTAAGGAACAAGCATACAAAATAGCGAATGAAATTCTCGACTCTGTGTGCCAATATATGCGCCATAACCTACTGCACATTAATGTTAAAAAATCTTGTTACATGTACTTCTCGCCTACTAAACGTAAGACCATTGATAATACTGAAAATGACTTGAATCTAGAAATTGATGGGATCCCGATCAAACAGGTTACTGAAACGAAATTTCTAGGTGTAATTATTGATGACAAACTGAGTTGGACACCTCATATCGAGAAACAAACTAAGAAATTAAACAGCATATGTGGCCGTATTTATCGAATAAAAAACTCCCTCCCCAGCCAGCTGTACAAACAGATTTACCACACTCTTTTTGAATCTCATCTAGGATACGGTATAACTGTATGGGGTGGTGTATCAATTAATAAGCTTTCACCACTATTCCTTGCACAGAAGAAATGTGTCCGAATCTTATTTGGGGACTCGGAAGCATTTAGCGACAAGTTTAAAACTTGTTCTCGTAGCAGGCCAATCCAGTGCAGTATAAACAAGAAAGGTCAAATATCCAATGAATCAACTATACCTCACATTAAACCGTGTTCTATATGTATCAGCTTGAGGAAGACTGGTGATAAACAAGCAAGGCCACATCGCTGCCAAATACTTGGGGCAGAATTCCACTCTAGAGAATCAACAAAACCTATTTTCCAATCTAAGGAACTAATGACAGTACATAACATATATAGATACAGATGCATTACTGAAACAATGAAGATAGTGAAGAGTCATCAGCCCATATCCATGTATTCTCTCTTTAAGAAGTCTGAGCTCAGAGATGACAGATTTGTGACACCACACTCATCTCACAATTTCGCATATAAAGGGGCAAATTTATGGAATAGGTTTCTTGAGCAGTCAAATGCACGTGGTAAAATAGGTTCACTAGGTTCAATTAAATCCCGATTGAAGCTTTCTATCATGAAGGCTCAACACCAACCTGACAATATTAACTGGCAGGACTTAAACTTCAACACTTTCCTATGAAAAGACCCCCATTTATATTTATATATTTTAGATTTTACACCTGTCACTCACATCATATATGCACCACAAAAGAAAAAAGATTCATTCAATCATTACATTATACACTCACTCCACCACACATGCACACAAAACATTAAAGCAGGTTACACGCGGGTGTAACGTTCACTTTATCCGAAGGGAAAAATAATACTTTACGTAACGCGCGATTTACGTCTTGGTAGCTAAATTATTCAAGTGCTATTTGTCAGAGCGACACAAATGCGCGCGCGAGCGCTTGCGCGGCTCACCTATCCAACACTCTTGTTTACATCGTATCAGGCAATGGTTCAGTTTAATTATGGTAAGGGCACAGCCTGTCAAAAACCCTTTTCGCATGATCCGTCGACACCGCCTGAAGGTGAATGCATAATAACGGATCATGAACGTACGGAATCAAACGTTAATAAGCTTGCAGCTTCCGATGAAAATGTATTCAACTTTGTGTCATGCTTGAATTGGTTTTGGACCTCTTCAATGCTTTTAATTTATTTATTATTGTTATTTGGTATTATGAGCTGATATGTATATATACATACGGTATCTAAAATTAAGCGTATAGCGCTAGCACATTTAACAATTTTTAAGCAATAATGTATTGCGAGCAGCTGTAACTTAAATATCGCATAAAAATCATATAATTATAACACAAAACTAAAATTTTACTGGAATCTAGGTTAAAACTAAGATAAAATTAATATCAGCCCCTTCGCCACTCTCAGCAGTCAACCAGGGCTCATAAAAGCTTAACAGCGCCTGGGTCCGTTCACCAACTGTGCTAATGTGAGTGGCGGTGTGGTAAAACCCATTTTAACAGCGTGAATATTTATCAAATATAAGCGCGCTAGCTGCTAGCATACTTGTATCATTTAATTTTTAATCAAATTTATTCGGATATATATTTATTGATTATGTATTGAATTGGTGATAAATAATAAAAAAAAATTGTCTTTTCTCTCTACATTTTACCACAGATGTGACTCTTTTGAATCACTCCTATCTTTACTCCACAGATCACCATCACAAAGACGTTCAGACCAGTTCATCACCCCGAACCCATCCTCCTCTTTCATTTATCAATCAACAAAAATGTGGAACGACTGTCGAAAAATTGACAGTTTGATAAGCTTTACTAAGTCAACGAACTTAGTTAAAGTAACACTGAAAAGTGAGCTACTCAAGATACAGTCCAGGTACGAAGAATTAGAATGGACAGAATTAAACTTTGATAAGAATGAGCTTGTATTTTAACACAGAGTCCTTTGACTTTATTATTTTGAAATTGAAGAATCGTCTGGCCATAACTCATTTCGTTCGCATTACAGATTCACATTCACTTTCATTTTCACTATCACGCACAGTACAGGGTCATACCTCAATACCAAATTATTATAGGGCACAAGAACAAATTTGTTTACAATTATCAAAATTTGTTGAGCCCAGCAGCTTACTTCCTATCCTCTCTTCCCCCGTCGTCTGGAGCGTGTGATTTTTGTTGATATCCGAGCTCTTGTTTTTATCTTTTGGTTAACTTTCTGTGATTGGACTCGGTATTTTCGTCCCCGCCGAGTGGGGCGATGCTTGCTCGCCAGTTAAGCTATACTTTAGATGACACTAATTTCTACAAACCACAAAATATTAAATATAAAATGTGTCCAGTATGGCGCAAATGCATAATTTGATAATTTCTCGACGCTGTCGTCGGGGTGAGAGTTATCTGAACCAACTGCATGCCCCTACGATTGCGTCACCACTGGTGAGCAAGCATTTGTTTGTTGTTTAGTTGTGTTGGAAGGGAACATTACTTGATTAATTCATCCATTGGGATTTTAATAACGATGAGCTAAGATATACCGTTCATCTTAGACTATTGGATCAATCTTATTATATGATTAGATTTTATAAACGAACCTGGCATACAAAAGATTGTAATGCGGAGGTTGGCTGGCTCTTCTATAATAAATACGACACTCCAACTTACAGAATGCTTGCTAGAGATAAAACAAAATATTATCAGACTATACATGCAGCATGAGTAACTGGTGGATAAGCCTTCGGTAAAAACGGATCCGGAAAAGTCAATGCGGCACTCGGGTCCTTGGTATTGTCGTCGGTATATTGTCCATTATTTACGTTCTGCTTTCATAGTTCAAACAATAGTGAGCTCTAAATATACAGCTTTAAACCGATTAAGTATGAATGAATGAAATACCTGACAATCCGCACTCCTATAATTCAAAAGCATGAGTAACTCGTAGTGATGTACGATTTCTAGAAAGTTTAAATTAAATTTGGCGCTCACAGGTCCTCGTGATCATGTGATCGCCGCATAATGTTCTGTAAATGCGCAGGGCACCTTCAAGCTTAAATTATTCACCATACTGAGGCAGTCAACCAACGCGCGGCTTTATTTTTATGATATGATATGTTTTGATTGTTATTAATAAATACCAAAATTTAAATTTGTTTTATTAAAAAATTTGTTTTATTAAAATCCTTCATGGATCTGTTTCAAGAAAAGATAGATATATCTTGCAAATTGGCTTCACCAAAAACCACCAAACGAAATAATATAACAAATCCATGGATCACAAACGGCCTTATCAACTCTGTGGAGAAAAAAGCCAGACTTTATTTTGAATGGAAAAAAACAAAAACATTGTTAATTCCAGATGGGGATCTGGAAAGACATAATGTTTACAAGGACTACTCAAAATATCTTAAAATTGCCATAAAAACTGCCAAAACCAGGTATTATGCTGAAAAGTTTGAGAAAAATAGCCATAACTCCAAAAAAACCTGGCAAATAATTAACGAGCTTCGTGGCAAAAAGAAGAATCAGCTAAAAGATGACTTCATTATAGATGGAACTAGAGTAATTTGTATTGCAAACAAATTCAATAGTTACTTTACATCTTTAGCTAGTAATTTAAATGAGAAGGTTTTGTCCGAGAACCAACTGTCTATCCAACCAATGCAATCATTTGTTGAGTTTATGTCGAAATCAGTCAACAGTTCAATACATCTAGAAGAAACTCATCCTGAGGAGATTCTTGAAATAATTCAAGAATTCGTTAACGGAAAAGCCAGTGATATACCAATAGCAGTTATCAAGAAACCGGCTCATCTCTTATCCAACATATTAGCAAATTTGTATAATACATGTATTCAAAAAGGCACGTTCCCATCTGTTATGAATCGTTGTGACAAGGTAAACGCAAGACTAAAAGCTAAAAGCTAAACCAAAACCAAAACCCAGGTAGTCATCCTGAATAGTATATCGGTTAATCATACAATAAATTACTAGAATATATAACATCCCGTTCAACTAAAAAGTGTTAAAAACAATATAGATTTAATAATTTAACTGAATTCGTAAAAAAATGTGATATAAATCAATCGTACAAAATTTAAAATGTTTGAAAACGTGGTCAAAATGAAATCTACAAAATTGTGAAGTGAACTCACGTGAAAATACTGAAACGTGTTGCGCTCGCTACACGATTTAAAACTTAGCGCATTCCGTTTAAAACAAAAAATAACGTGTTTCTCTTCAAAACATGAACGTGACAGGGAATATTTATAACTTTATGTTTGATCTGGATAATTTAACTGGATTAATGTGTGGTTAGATTTACACATTCAAAATAAAACAACTGTCATAAAATGTGATAATGAAACGTGTTTTATGTTCCTCCCAGTTTGCGGTAACTTAGCCTGTCTGGTGGTTTACTATCACGTGCAAAGTTTGCTGGCAGAAGCAAATTAGGTTCTTGCAATTCATGCTCTCTAACAATATTAGGTTTTATAGTGCTACGGTTAATTTCTATGGCAAGCTCACGTGGTTTAAGTACAGGTTGTGCAGTGATTATAGGTTCAACGGCTGCCTTATGGTCAGGCTCGGCGGGTAGATTTGGATTATTACCAACTATAATCGAAGTTTCCGGCTCTGTACTCTCAGGTAAACTAGCTGTCTTCTCTAAATCACCATCAGTAGCTGTAGAACTCTGCTCATCTCTTATCTCCAGCTCAACTCGTGGTGTATCCGGATCTGTTTGTTGCAACGTTTCTGACACAACAGATCTCTTGATTACCTGGTCCAAATGCTTGCGGTAGACTCCATCAGGTGTCTTGATCAGTAGCACTTTGGTACCTTCCTTACCCTCGATAACACCGTTTCTCCAGCACTTCTTGTTTTCATCATAGAACGATATAGTGTCATCAATCTTCAGATCACGAAGTCTCGATTCAGCAATCGTGTTCTGATCGTTTAAAGCAACTTTGGCAAACTTACTACTCGAACTCGGGTGTAGAAAACTCAAGGCGTTTCTCGTCCGTCGTTTCATCATCGCAACTGCAGGCTCTACTCCGGTAGTGGTGTGTGGTGTGTTGCGGTAGTTTAGCAGCCAATCAGCCAGGTTACACATAACGTCAGGGTTTTTCAAGATCATCCGTTTCATAGCTCTTTTAAACAGTCCGACTGCAACTTCTGCTTGTCCATTACTTGCAGGTGAGTAAGCAGGAATAAGCACGTGTCGAATCTGGTTATTGTTCGTGAATACTTTAAACTCTTCTGAAGTTAAACTCGATCCATTGTCTGATACTAGTATCTTGGGTAGTCCCCAACGGCTAAAGATATCTCGTAACTCTTGAATCACTTTCTTACTTGTAATGTTCGTCATTCTAACAACTTCTAACCATTTTGAATACGAACAGATAACTATCAGCCACATAGATCCAAGAAAGGGTCCACAGAAATCTAGATGAATCCGCTCCCAAGCCTCCATAGTTTTAGCCCATGGGTGTGGTGTAGATCTAGCGGGTTTCTTCTGGTTTAGTTGACATGGTTCACATAGTTTAACCATTTTCTCGATCTCAGCATCCATGTTTGGCCAATAAACATAGCCTCTCGCTAGTGCTTTGGTCTGTGAAATGCCCATGTGTGTTGCATGAAGCATTGAAAGCACGCTCTTTCTCATACTCTCTGGAATAACAACTCGAGATCCCCAGACAATACAGTTCTGGTCTACTGACAACTCGTTTCGACGTGTGTAAAACGGTTTCAGCTCGACATCAACAGGGGGTTTCTCGTTCCAGCCGTCTTTAACAAACTGTAACACTCGACCAAGTGTCTTGTCTCTTCTCGTGTGACTAGCTATTAACTCAGCGTCAATCAAAGGTTTGTCATCACCGAAGTAGTGCACGCTGAAAACAGTATCTAGAGGTTTCATTTCAAACTCCTCTGTTAACTCGTCATCAAACTCTCTCGTCTCTGCCGATGTGTCTAAAGGCAGTGGAAAACGGGAACATAGATCAGCATTACAATGTTTACCAGTGGGTCGAAACTGGATCTTGTAAGTGTAACCGCTTAGGAACAATGACCATCGTTGTAAACGACCTGCCACCATGCTAGGAATTCCACGACTAGGGTGGAAGATAGATTCCAGCGGCTTGTGGTCTGTAACTAGGGTAAATGGTCGTCCAAAAAGATAACGGTGCAGTCTCTTAGTCGCCCAAACTATTGCCAATGCTTCTTTTTCTATCATGGAATAGTTTCTCTCAGATTTCGTCAGAGTTCGAGATATATACTCGATCGGTCGCTCTGTCCCATTTTCATCAATATGTGACATAACAGCTCCTAAACCAACGGATGAAGCGTCCGTGTCAAGCTTTAACTCCAGCTCAGGGTTGTAAACTGTTAGAACCAAGTCAGACGATAACAGTGCTTTTAACTCATCAAAAGCTCTCTTTTCTCTATCTCCAAAGTGGAAAATACTGTCAGCGGGTCTTAAACGGTTAAGTGGTTCAACAACTGTTGACATGTTGGGAATAAAACGTGAATAGTACTGTGCACCACCAAGAAATGATATCATCTCCGCTCTAGTAGTAGGATACGGTGCTCTCACTATGGTTTCAACTTTCGAACTCAGCGGTCTTATCCCGTCAGCAGATACTTCATGGCCAAGAAATGTCACCTTAGGCTCCATGAAAACACATTTGTCTAGCCGGCATTTGTAGCCTTCATTCTCTAGTGCTGTAATCACCGTTCTCACGTTCTTCATGTGACTCTCATCATCAGGTCCAGTTATTAGAATGTCGTCAACACGCCATGCTGTGTTCTCTGTCTTTCTCAAGGTATCATCAATCTTGCGTTCAAATATCGGTCCGGCAGATGAAATACCGAATGGTAGAGAAGTAGGACTGAACAATCCTTTGTGTGTGTTCAAAGTCACAATCTTTTGGTCACATTCTCTCAACTTCAAACTATTATAAGCGGCTCTGATATCCAGCTTAGTAAACAGTTTACCTCCGACAATCTTACTCAAGCAATCTTCTATCGTAGGAAGTGGGTAAATAGCTGTGTCAAGATTAGGATTTACGGTAGTCTTGTAGTCACCACATATGCGAATCGTACCATCCGCTTTCATGACAGGAACTATGGGTGAAGCCCAGTCTGAGTGCTCTGTTGGAATCAGCTGTCCATTCTTCACTAACTCGTCTATGGCTTTCCCAACCTTGTCTACGATGGCAAATGGGACCTGCCTTGCCTTGCAAAACTTTGCTCTCGCATCAGGCTTAAATTGTAGACAAGCTTCGAATCCTTTAACAGTTCCAACACCAGGATCGAACACAGGACTGCGGAGTATCTCACTAACAAATTCATCTCTCTGAAGCTTGGAGACAGCGTAAGATTGCTCAACATCAACAAGTCCTATCATATGATCCAACCAGTCTTTACCAAACATCTGGATGATCCACTCTCGACCTAGGAGTGTGGGAAACCGACAATCGACAACATATAGTGGTAAAATCCATTTCTTGCCTCTAAATTCAACGTTTACAAGGGCCTTGCAGTCAATGCTTTCACAATTAAAATTAGCTACTCGCAATTTCTGGGAACATGGAACAATCTGGCAATCAGTTAGTCCTAGTCTAGCAAAATCAGACTTACTTATACAGCTTAAAGATGAACCAGTATCTAACTCCATTTTCAAAATCTTATCATTAATCTTAACTTTAAGAAATGGTTTCTGATTACAATCAATACAACTGGATAAATTACTAACAACTGATGCAGGAAGAGTACCATCGGGAACAGGAATCTGTACTGGAATCTGGACAGGATCAGCCGTCTCCACGCAGTACAACGTGTTCTCCAACTCTTGGTGTGTGTACCCATAATCAGCAGCGCGAGCGTTGCCATCATCATGATCACCAATCCCTTCAACATAATGGGAT
The DNA here is from genome assembly GCF_026151205.1 of Bolinopsis microptera. Taxonomy (NCBI): domain Eukaryota; kingdom Metazoa; phylum Ctenophora; class Tentaculata; order Lobata; family Bolinopsidae; genus Bolinopsis; species Bolinopsis microptera. Next base: position 2,165,178 of record NC_087072.1, on the reverse strand, counting down.
TGCTTCTTAGCAGAACGACAGTTCTTCGCGATATGTCTGGGTTTGCGACAGTTTCTGCAACGAACTTTGCAGTTTTTCGCAACATGACCACGAACAGTACAACGTGAACAAACAATGCTAAGGTCGGCCTTCTGATGGAACTTAGAGTTTTGAGGTTTTTGAAACTTCCCGGGTTTTTGAACATAGTGCGTTGTGACTGACATTGAACTTTGCAGAGCGTTCTCCTTCGTCTGAGCTTTATCAAACAGGCTGGCAGACGTGTCGTTGGTAGCAGATTCTGATATGAGTTCAGCACGTATCCTATCAGAGGATAGTCCAGCCACAAAACGTGTACGCACCATTAAATCAAACAAATCACCGAACTGACAAACATTAGCAGCTTCCTTCAATCGTGACATAAAAGTACATAAGGATTCACCAGCAATCTGATTTAAAGTCATAAACTTCTGCTGTTGAGCTACAATGTTCGTTTTGGGTGATAACCGATCAACAAGAGTTTTTCTCAGGGTAGCGTAGTCAGTGTCTTTAATTTCAGCTGGAAATGTAAATGCACGCAACTTCTTCAACGCGTCAGGTCCCAGATTGACTGTTAACAGTGTTCTCATGAGTTCTGCTTTTTTAGCAGTTTTCTCGTTTGCGTCATCTGGTAACTTATCTGCGTGTGCGAAAATGAACACAGAAGCGGCGTTTTCAAAGATTTCCAGCCACTCTCTGACACAATCAGTTTCCTTGGATAAGCGTAAGTTCGAAACCAGACTCGTCGCCATTGTTATGAATCGTTGTGACAAGGTAAACGCAAGACTAAAAGCTAAAAGCTAAACCAAAACCAAAACCCAGGTAGTCATCCTGAATAGTATATCGGTTAATCATACAATAAATTACTAGAATATATAACACCATCCATATTCAAAATAGGCAAAGTAACTCCTATCCATAAAAAAGATAATAAAGAAAATATTGAAAATTATAGACCTGTGTCAATATTGCCAATCTTTGGTAAAATATTTGAAAAAATAATATACAAACGGCTTTATACCTTTTTCACTGCTAATGACATTCTCAGTAATGAACAATTTGGTTTTCGAAAAGGCCACTCAACCTCACATGCACTCCACAAATCAGTTCATTCAATCACAACATCAACATCCAGTGGTAATCATGTTCTAGGAATCTTTATTGACCTAAGCAAAGCTTTTGATACTCTTGACCATGGCATTCTCCTGAGGAAACTGGAAAATTATGGGGTTAGAGGTCTAGCTCTAGGACTTCTAAAAAGCTATTTATCCGATAGATCACAGTATGTTTCATTTCTCAACACTACATCAGAGACTATGAATGTAAAATATGGAGTTCCCCAAGGTTCCATACTAGGCCCTCTACTTTTCTTATTATATATGAACGACATAATAAACTGTTACAAAGGCGATGAATGCAAATTTGTGCTCTATGCTGATGACACAAATATATTTATCACTGGACCGTCCAAAGAAGCAACATACTTGAAGGCCAATAAAGTTCTTGATTTCGTATGCAAATTCATGAGAAGTAATCTCTTACATATAAATATGTCTAAATGCTGCTACATACATTTTCTACCTGCATACGAATCTGATGAAACCTGCGCCAGGGTTAGGCCGTATGCCAATGAACATGACAAATCACAAGGAATATTTATAAATGGACACAAAATTGTCAAGGTTAGCAACACCAAATTTCTTGGTGTAGTAATTGATGAAAAACTTAGCTGGGGCCCACATATAGAATATCTAAGAAAAAAAATTAGATCCACTACAGGAGCACTTAACAGGATTAAACATTCAGTTCCAGGGGAACACTACCAAAAAATATACTCTGCATTATTGGAATCACATCTTGCTTACGGAATAAGTGTTTGGGGCTCAGCTCTCAAAGACCAACCAAACGATAAGCTGTTCATAACTCAGAAACGTTGTATAAGAATCCTTTTTGGAGACCTAAATGCATACCTCGACAAACATGCCACTTGTGCACGAGCCAGACCTTATACAAAACAGAGGTTAGGAGCTGCTTTTTTCGAAAAAGAGCACACCAAGCCCATTTTTAATCGACTAAAATTGCTTACTGTTCAAAACTTGTACAAATACCACTGTATATCTGAGATATTTCGAATTATGAAATTTCGCACTCCATACTCGTTGTATTGTACTATAGACTCATCAAAACGTGATACAAGCAATGTCATAATCCTCCCAAGAAAAACCAACACTTTTCTTTATATAGCCTCCAAATTGTGGAATAGCATACATAAACGGATTCTAAATGAGAATGGGGAAATTTTAATCCTCACTACTTCTGTATCTTTGGTTAAATTACGCTGTAAAAGTATCATCCTGGGATCTCAATCCATCAACAATAATAACACCTGGACTTACCACAACTTTCACATCGCCCCTCACTCAATCACAGACCAAACCATCTCATCACTCACTCACCAAATTGCCGACCCAATATCTATTGAAGTGGCGAAAATTTTCTAGACAAATGATATTTCGATATTATTGCTGCAGCAGATACAAATACCAACATTATTATATTCCCAAACGTTTGAACCTTTAAATTAACTAGGAAAGTCAATCCTCAACTTGACTTTTACTGTTTTAAACAGATATGATGATATTAACTTAATTTATTATTATTATTTTTTTTTTTACATACTCTTTCTTAGTGTGGTGACTTGGGGTCCATAAATATAACAATACAAGCTGATAAACCAAAAAGAACAACTGGAGTAGGTAGGTAGCCCTGGTGGGTGCGTAAACTTTACGGTCTGCTCTCTCCAAGATCAGCCTGCTTCTCCATTTTACCGTGAAGCCTAATTTCTAGTTTTTATAAATATACAATGCAAGTGCAGGTTTACTAATCTTAATCTACTTAACAACTCAATAGCGCAAGTCACCATACCCGTAGTATATTCCATGGTAATAGAAGAGCTTTAAAGTTTTTCAAATTGTTGCTATAATTGATTTAAATAAAAATTTGTTGTTTTCTTGAAAAATTTGTTGTTTTCTTGACTACTAAATTACACAAAAATACGCTCGAAGATCCCGTCTGAGCTACATCTGTCTTCAGATTATCACCCGCAGTGACCTATCTAGACATATCCATAAAATAACTGCCACACTCTCGAAATGTTTCCAATAATTACGCTCAACAACCCCGTTGGAGCTACCGCTGTCTTCTGATTATCACCCGCAGTGACCTATCGAGACTAAAACATTCGAAGTTTATTACCAAGAAAACATAATACATCATATTAAAATTCTCTTCAAACCCCGCTAAAATACAAAACGCCACGCAACCAGCGCGCATTTTCAAATGCTGCTACATTGGTACTTTTTATACCCACGCGCACAAAATAACTAGCAATCTAGAAAATCCTTTGTCCGATTTTAAAAACTCACGGAGGTTTAAAAATCTAGCTCAAAAACTAAGAGCGTCTCATAAAACGAATAAAAAATTGAAATAAATGCTAACAGAACAAACTCAGCAAAGTGGATTAGTTACCTAAATTAGCTACAAACATATTATATACGCAGATATATTATTATGTTTACCTGCGACCACACTCTTTTGCAAATTAAAATGAAATATACAAACTTAAAATAAAAACTGACGAGACGAAATAATATATACTCCTGACATTGCTCAGCAAATAACTCGTAAAAAACACGATTCTACGAATCATGGAACTGAATAAACATACTGAAAAATTTTGCTTAATCTTATAACAGACATAAAATTGGTCCTAAACAAGTATTCTATTTAAACTCATAGAACCCGACAACAAATTGTGATAAACAAACTTAAAACACGACAAGATTTTAACAACAAACATAAAACTGAAACAAACTCACAAAACCTAAAATAAATACATCGACTCTAGACTCAAAAACTTAAGACTCAAACACTCAACAACACACGAACAGCTTATGACCGATGACTATCTTTTGAGATATTCGTCCAAGTGAAAGTATCCTATTTCAAGAATCTTTGCCAAATCTCCACTGGAGACACCCTTCTTTGTTAAACAGTCAGCCAACATTTTTGGTGTAGGAACCCATCTGAACTCTCCTATTACCCCTTTATGTAAGTTTTCCTGCAGAACGGCTATATCAAGGACTAATCTTTTATCTTGACATAAACTGCTGGAGTGTACATTATCATAGAGTTGTTTTGAATCAATCAAGACAACAATCGGGATCACTTCATTATGCGGATCTCTGAACAACATTTCTGACAACACTTGTCTTATATAGATCGCTGCAGCTGTGCCAGAAGTACAGCTAAGTGTTTCAGCAGCGAATATAGAGTGCACGACTCTCTTAACTTTATTGCTTGACCACGCTATCAGGTTTGCTACATTTCCATCTGTAAGGAAAATAATGTAACCACTAGCACTATGCTTGGTTTCGGAGATGTTGCCCAAGCTTGCATCTGTGAAGCACAAGAGGTGTAAGTTTCCTTTCTCAATATCTAATTTTCTATAGACTACTCTTTTTGGCCCGTCAGCCAATTTCTTTGTTACCTTATTTAAACTTTTAAGGTGTTTAACTTTCTTGGTACTGTAAGTGGAATGTTCCAGAGTGTCAAAGGATAAATCAGGTCTGGTTTGAGAGCTCAACCACAAAAGTTTTCCCAATAGCTTTTGATATTCTACTAATTCCTCCTCCGTGAGGTCACTCTCTGCTTCCGTACATCTGCTACTAGCTATATCCACTGGTCTTATAGCTAATGCGTAATCTCTTTGATCGACGTATATGTCTTTTTCATTCTGCACCACTTTCCACCCAAGATAGGTGAATACTCCCGTATAACTTCTGCTGATTTTGAACGTACTGTAGATTGATTTTATTACAGTGTTCTTGAATCGGGTTGTTCCACAGTGCAGTATATCATCAACGTGTGTAACCATCACTCCTTGCAATCTGTTGTTCTCGTAATATCTAAACAAAGATTTATCTAACTTTGAGATCTCACAGCTAGAAGTCTCAGTCAGATGTTCCTTAATAGTAACGTACCATCTTCTTGCACTGTCACCAAGTCCGTATAGCGGTTTAAGTAATTTCCAGATTACTCCTCGCTTCCTTATATCACGGTAAAGTGTCTCCTATTGTACCAAGAGAAACAAACATATAGTTATAAGTTGAACCCCTGAAGTTAGTAAGTTATTAGTACAATTGACAATACAATATCACTCCTCTTTAAATATTTTAATAAATATTAAATCAAAATCATACAAAAGATATAAAATGATATTAATCATTAATACCTTAACAAGCTGCAAATTCAAAAACATACATAACAAATTAGATCCGGTCACACTCCTTCTTCCAAGAGTTCTAGAAACAAGACTAATTTTAATAACTTAATTGTCCCCCAAAAAGTCAAAGCTAGAAACTATCTTTACCGATCAACATATTACGAACGGGCGGCGCGCGCGCGCGCGGCGACAGAATGTTGACAACAAGATACTTTCTACAGCCTCGAAATCGTAAAAAAAAGTAGAAAATGTTAACAATTGAGATAAAACACGTCACTTTGTCAAATAATTAAATACATCTATAAAAACGAGATAAAAAATCATTCAAGAATAAAAATCATAATCAATCACCATGAGGGTGCTGCCAAGGCTTAAATTGCTATTTAACTCGAGACCCTGTCGCAGCTTCAGACTCATTACTTTTGTCAATATCACTGCTTTTGTCAATATCACTACTCTTAGAATCAAAATGTTGAAATATCTTAGAGCGAAACTTATCACAATCAATTTTAGGTCTCTCTGTCCTATTTAAAACGTTACTCCTAAAATTATTTAATGACGCTGGGACCTTCTTTAGATGGTCCAGGGGCCTCCTGCATACCTTGCCATCATCTCCCTCTAGTTGTACCTGATTCCCTAACCTGCGGAGAACAGTGAAAGGATGGTCTAAATAAACTGGGTCCGCCTTTCTAGGGCGCAAATTTTTTTTAAACACAACATCGCCCTCCTTCAAGGTAGATTCCCTGCGGTTGTTAGTTTGGTCAGTATATGACTTAGCCTTTAATTTGTACTCCTCACTATATTGCTTTAATTCCCGAAACTGCTTACCTGGGCTCTTATTAACACCTGGTAATTCTGTCCTAGGGTCATAACCTAAAATAACAGACGCTGGTGTCCTACCTGTGCCCCTAGAAGGTGTATTTCTGTACATTCTCAGAAAATCACACAATTTATCTCTCAACTCTAATTTCTCTAAAGAACATGCCTTCACAAACTTCTTGAGGCCTCTAAACAGTCGTTCAATACTGCTATTAGCTTGAGGATAGTAGGGGGTGACCAGATGATGTTTAATACCCTTACTTGCCATATAATTAGCAAACTTCCATGACCTAAACTGCGGTCCATTGTCTGACACTACCTGGTCCACCAAACCGTATGTGGCAAACAGCTTATCTAGGGACCCCACAATGTCCTGCGTACTTACCCCACCTTTCAGCACATACAACTCCGGCCATTTAGAAAACTCATCAATTATACCAAATATGGTCTCTCCTGATGGCAATGGGCCAAACAGGTCTATGTGAACTGTTGAAAACGGTCTCTCGGGGAACGGTGTTATTCTGAGGGGTTCAAGCTTCTCACCGCCCTCTGGATTGACCGCCAAACATACAGTACACCTTTTTATCATCTCCTCAACATCACTATCTAACCCCGGCCACCACAGCTTTGACCTGATAAACTGCTTTGTCCTGGTCATCCCCATATGTGTAGAATGTGCTAACTTCAAAGCTCTCTCTCTCAAACTCGACGGTAGAATCATTCTCTGACCTCTCAGTACAATACCGTTTTTACACATCAACTCCCTCCTTACCTGTTTGTACCCTGTCATACCCTGCTCGCTCCACTTACCGCTGTTTATACAATCTCTGAGCTTAGAAAACATCGGATCCCTCAAACTCTCTGCCATAATCTCCTGTAACGTGATAGAACTAGGGGTACTATCTACTAAGATACTGTTAACAAAACACTCTGTCTCTGATGCTAACGTCTCCTCCTCTCCCGAGCACTCATCTACAGGCTTTCGAGAGAAGTAATCTGCGGGATTATCACTTCCCCTCCTGTACCGTACCACAAACCTGTACGGCAACAACCGTATATACCATCTGAGTATCCGGGCTGCAGGCTTGCCTTTAGGTGAGTACAATATTTCCAAAGGTTTATGATCTGAATAAATGACAAAATCTATCCCATACAGATAAAAGTGAAGGCGCTCACACGCCCACACCACTGCTAGCGCCTCTCTCTCAGTCTGCGAATACCTAGATTCAACGTTGGATAACTTACGACTCACAAACAACACTGGTTTCTCTTCCTGTGTAAGTATAGCACACAGACCTACTGGGCTAGCATCCACAATGACCTCTGTCTTTTTCGCAGGGTCGAAGTGTTTCAACAGCCTGGGGGATTTTATCTCTCGAAGAATAACTTGGAAAGCAGCCTCCTGCTGCTTGCCCCACACAAACTCTACCCTCTTACCTAACATGTCCGATATCGGCGCTATCACTGTACTAAACCCCGGGATGTATTTCCCAATAAAGTTGACCAACCCCATAAAAGATCTTACCTCAGGCTTCGTTTGAGGTCTCTTTAGCTCTCTTAAAGTATCTTTAATCATAGGCCTTACCCCAGCTGCTGAAACCCAATGACCAAAGAAACTTACCTCTCTAGCTCTCATAACACACTTCTTCCTGTTAATAGTCAAACCTGCTTCTAGCAACCTAGTCAGCAACGCCTTTAAATAAGCATCATGTTCCTCAACAGTCTTAGCAAAAACCAAGATATCATCCGCAATACATTTGACCCCCCTCAAACCTGCTAATCTTTCTTGAATGCATTTATCAAATGCATCTGAGGCCGCATTACAGCCAAAGAACAGCGTTTTATGACGATAATTACCCACATGTGTAGCAAACGTAGTTATATATCTAGAATCAGGATGCAGCTCAATCTGATGATATGCACTGTTCATATCTATCTTGCTAAACACTTGTGCCCCATCCAGTTCACAAAACACCTCCTCTGGGGTAGGCAATACTCGCCTGTTTCTCTTAATTGCCTTGTTAGCTATACTCATGTCCACCACCATACGTAACTTATCTGGCTGCTTGACGATATGGATCGGTGACAGCCACACAGTAGGCTCATCTACTTTCTCTATAATATCTTGCTCCACATACTCTCTCAATTTCTCCTCAACTAAAGCTCTTGCACTGAACGGAACTCTGCGTGGGGTTTGTATTACGGGTTCTACAGACCCATCAATATCCAGCTTTAGCTGAAAATCTTTCAATTTTCCCACTCCGCTGGGAAATTTATTAAGAATCTCTGTAATAGTATCTGAAATATTGTCATTAATAGAGTTAGCTGGAACACTACACCCTGAAATGTTAGCATTAGTACCTCCTGCCACCTGATTGTTACAACCTGAAACAGCGTTAACACTAGCACAGATTTCAACAATTTTCAAGGCCTCACAGCCACTCTTAGACAACAAATTTCCACAATTGCGAGCATTCAAAACATAAATAGTCAAAATTGTTGACACCCTGTTGAACATTAATTTAGCACTAAAGTACCCTCTAAGTTTCAATGGTTCATCACTCCCATACGCAAAAATGCGGGTATTAGTTTCAAATAAAGGGTAGGACCCTGATTGACACAAAATATCATAAGTTGACCTATCTATTATATTTACAGAGGCCCCGGTGTCAGGCAGAAACTGCACGGGGACCTTATTGTCAATAAGAATGTTCACTCTCCCCTTCAACTTACTGGCATCAGAAGCAGCGAAGACCCACATATCTCTCTCCGTAGCAGCCTGTAACGACTGTGCCACCTCAACTTGTCGTTCTGTCTGTTCATACTCCTGGCCTTCACCCTCATACGTCACATTGTTAGCTCCTGACCGACCACCACGCTGCCCATTGTAACCTCTGCTTTGATTACCTCGTTGTCCATTATAGCCTCGGGAACCATAACCTCTTGTACCTCTCCAGCCACCCCTTTGACCTCTACCAAACCCTGGGTTTCCGTTGCAGAATTCTTTGAAGTGTCCATAACGCTTACAACTTGGGCACTGATGATCTCTAGCCGGGCAACTCCCTTCATGTGGATACACTCCGCCACATTTGTAACACTCCAAGTTTCTAGAACGACCCTGAGACGACCCTCTTCTAGCTCCTCTATCAGAATTACCTCCAAACACCGCAAACGCTGGCTCTTCTTTTATCCTCATAGACGATCCAAGCTTGGTAGAAGACTCAATTCCCAAGCCTTTCTGAGTAAGCTCATTCAAATCTAAATTCTCTGACAGGGCCTTCTCTCTTATCGCCGTGTTAGTCGTCCCAAACACTACTTGATCCCGGATGTGTCTGTTCTTGTCTCCAGCATTGAAACCACAACTGCTTACGCCAACCTCACATCTGTGCACAAAATGAGCGAAGCTTTCACCTTCTCGCTGACTTAGGTTTCTGTACCGGAATGTTTCATAAGTTGCATTCTTGCTCACCTTCATCTTTTTATCCACCACGTTTCTCGCATGTTGGTATTCTGAAACATCAGTTGTTTCATCCTCCTTTTTAGCTTTTGTCTCACTCTTATTTAGCATGTAGACTTCTTTCACCTTGGCTCCCCCGCAAGTGATAAATAGCCCCAACTTCCTAGTATCATCTTTCTCTCCCAGTCCCATCCCCATAATGAAGAACTCGAGATCCTCGACCCATTCCTCATAGTTCTGTCCCTCAGCAAATACCCTCATACCCACGTGTGCCATTCCTCGTCGCCAATAAAGTGTCTCCTATTGAACCAAGAGAAACAAACATATAGTTCTAAGTTGAACCCCTGAAGTTAGTAAGTTATTAGTACAATTGACAATACAATACACGGGGAGGTTTAACAAATACGTCTCTCATAGTTCCTTTAGCTTGTAGAAAAGCACTGGTTACATCTAAAGTGTCAACAGTCCAATTATATGAAGCTGCTAGTGAAAATAACAGTCTAATAACTACCTTAGTTACCGTAGGAGAGTCTTTCCTCATGACACAATTCTCCTCGAAACCTCTAGCAACCAGTCTTGCTTTAACTTGCTCATCGTTTTCTCCCTTAGTAGTTACTACCCACCTTGATGATACATGACTTTGTCCCGTATCTTTAGTTTCTTGGTATACTCCGAATTCTGACAGTCTTTTCAGTTCCTGTTCCTTAGCAACGTCTATCTTCTTTGAGTCCTGTATTCCGATTGCGAAGATATAAGGCTCAGCATCTTCTTGCATCAATAGTACAGTTGTATTCCTTTGATTACCTTCTTGTTTCTCAACATGATGCTTTTCCAAATCTACTATTATTGGCTCTTCCACTAGATCCTGTTCGATTTGAAATGAATTTCTCGAACATTCTGACGTCTTGTCAGCTCTCTTCTCGATCATTCCGTATTTCCAAGGTTCCTCATCCTCAGATCTAAAACGTATCACATCTCCTCTAATCAGTCGGATTTTTGTAGAATCCCCAGATATACTATTCCAGATTGAGTTGTCTGTTTCTGTATTAGCTTCATCTACCTCCGTCGAGGTTTCCGTTTCTGTGGTTTCAGCAGAGACATCTGTTATAGAAGAGACGTCTACATTCGCTGTGTCATCTACATTCACTGTGTCATGAGATTCTATAGATTGAGCCCTATCTTCTACCAATGTTTGAACAGTTGTTACTGGGGCCTCCTCGTCCTCATCTTCTATATCATCAAACTCTATAGACTGAGTAGTATTTTCCCCAGGCCTAACTTCCTCCACTGCTGCTCGATAAACCGACTCGGAGATTATAATAGGCTTACCAACATTCCCCTGGCCCTGCAAGGTTGCACCACTTCCTTCAATTTCAAACTTCTTTTGCTCTAGATTTAAGAACCACTTTACACGGATGCACTCTCACGATGTGACCCCCGTGCTTGATCAGAACTTGATTAGCAACCTGTCCTATTACTGTTGCTGGTCCATACCAGAACTTTTTACTTCTCTTGAAGTACACGAGATCGCCACTGCAATATCTATAGTTAGCTTGCGGAAATATCCTCTGTTGGAGTGCTCTCTTGAGCTTGTCGTTAGCTTCTAATTCAACAAACTTCAGTCTAGCCAGAGAGAGAGCGTTGAGGTGATCACTGACTATTTTAAGAACACCTTCGTGGTTTAATGTTCCAGGAGTCATATTTTCTTCCATGATTCCAGGAACCCTTGGGTTTGTTCCGAATACTAGTTGGTGAGGGCTGAATCCGTATGTATTACTGAGAGAATTTTTAGCACTAACAGACCACGCTATAGCAATTTCAGGATCACATCTCATTTCTTCTAACAAAGATTTTATCATGCATCCCAAGATGCCGTTGTGTCGTTCTACAATCCCATTGCACCAAGGTGAATACGCTGGCGATGTCTGAATCTTGATGTTCAGTACTGAGCAAGCTTGGTTAAAACAATCATTTACAAATTCTCCACCATTATCTGATATGAAGGTCGATGGTGGTCCAAATATGGATATCCAATGCTTAAATACCTTATCAAGTATTTCTTGAGCTTCCTTGCTGATCACTCGAGCTGCCACAGAATACCTTGTTACGGTATCAACCATATGTAGTAAAGTCACCTCATCATTTATAATTTTTAAGTCCATAGCAACGACTTCATTAAAAATTGAAGCTTGAGGGATTCCCACTTTCCTCTTCGGAATAGATCTAGTCTTGTACTTCAAGCAAAAATCACATGTTTGATCAATCTTCTCAAGCTCCTCTATGATCTTATTACCATCTTTCAACTTTGCGTTTTTGATGACTTTACCTATCTTCGCAGCTGATGCGTGAGCGTAGTAACGGTGATAAAAGTCAGCAGTTTTTCCACAGTCTTGCTCTTCAGACACTTGATAAGTTACTCCACTTTCTTGCCCATCTCCACAACGTGCAATCGGCACAGCTACATGACCCGATTTTGTACTCCGCAACTTCTCCAGTGTTTTGCTGTCTTTTATTTTTAGGGTCATATTTTCCATGTCTAGTACCATACCCATTTTCGTCATGGTTTGCTTCGCTAGCAAAAGAGGAATATCGTTCGTCACCACGTATGTTTTCAAAAACATATCTTTGTTGCAAAGGTTAATAGGTATAGTTTTCAAAGCAATCGACTTCACTGGCTTACCATCTCCAAATCGAAATGTCCTTTCAGTAGTCTCAGTCTGTATCAGTTTCCTCTCTTCTGTAGTCAAAGAGCTTTCATACACCGTAAACCACTCCTTTCCACAGATGGTTGCACATGCCCCTGTATCTATCAACGCTTTGTTCGTACATTCACCTGTTAAGTAAATTATCTCTTCTTCGCAATCTGGAAGTGAAAAATCTGATTCAAATAAAGCGTAGACCTTTCTGCGAGACTCATCATCTTGTTTTTGATGAGATTTAGCGAATGTGTTAAAAGAACACTCAGCGACAACATGACCTGGTTGATGGCATATAAAACAACTGATCCTTTGGTTACTGCTCCCCCTCATGTAAGACTTTTGTCCTCGTTTCTGTGCATATGGGTTGAATCTAGACTGCCCTCTATTCTGACCGTAAGGGTTATATCTGTTTTCCCCTCTCATAGGTTGACCAGTGAAGTTTCTTTGATGATCCCCATTTCTGGTCCAGTGCACGTCAGACCCCATTTGCTGATCCTCAGTTAGAAAGACGGGTTCCTGCTTTACCACCTCCATTGGAGTACTTTTGAAAGGCAGACTGGATTGATTCTCATTCCTTGTAAATCCATCTCCGAATGTCCTTTTTAACTGTTCTTGCATCAAGTTATAAGATAATGTACTAGTGCAAGTTGCTCTAACTAATCTGGCCTGTTCATCGTTTAGGCTAGCCTGATTTAACAGTCTATATGCTAATATCATATCGTCATAGAGCTCTTTGCTTTCTCTCAGCTGTTTAAGGATCTGATACCTCCGCTGGAATTCCAAGATGTAGTTGTCGATATCTTCTCCATCTCCTCTTCTATATCTCTCAAAGTCGTCTATTGCCTTAAATAAAGACTGAGTACCGTCCTTCTTGTACAGTTTGTCCAGTTCAGCAATGAGTTTATCAACTCCATCTTCAGCTCCTAGAACCTTTATTGGTATATTTATAGAAACCTCCTGTGGTTTCCCATTCATGTTCATGATAAGTTTACTTGCTTGCTGTTTCACTGATGCTCCGGTTCCAAGCTGCCATATAAGCACTTTTTTCTTCCACGTGCTGTAGTCAGCGCTATCGTCTAACACAGGTATCTCACGAAGACTCATGATTACAGTTTGACTAAAAAAACTCCCAAAGTGTCTCTAAAAAAAAAACTCCAAAATGTCTCTCAATGTCTCTCAAAAGAAAAGAAAAGTTCCACAGTTGTTAGGTCGTTGGGTAGATCGTCCTGCTTCCTACTATCACTGTTAGATGACTCTAAGTTGACCAATTAAAACCAGTAATTGTCGTATGTACAAAACCTGTAAAACACAATAATTTATTACATAATAGAATAACTTTACAACCAAATTAAACCAATTCCAAATATATACCTAATAACTAAACATTGTAAATACTTACCGATTGGACGGTGACTATGACGTCACCAGACCTTGTCCTAAGTTTCCCGCTCATTGGACCAAGTGAGTTTGCATGCTTGTGAATGTAGGTGTAAGTACAGCTGCACTGTAGTTTATACCTAATTAACCCCTATACACGGTCACTGTGCACTATAGAAACCTGAAAAGTGGTTACTGCATACTGGAGGGTGAAGTGCCAAGACTTCCTTCGCTACATAGACGCTGTTGTCAGCACTGCACGCGCGCGCACGAACCTTCCCATCGGGGTTCGTGGATAGGTGCTTTTCTTGACTTGTGAAACAAGCGCGCCCGCAGTGGCGCGAAAGCACATGGATAGGTGAACAAAGGATCGTGAATCAAACACTTAATATAATAAATTAACTTAAAAATTAAATATTATTATTATTACTGCATCATGTATTACAATTGACAATAAACAAATTTACGAAAATTTCGCCCTTTTTTGTCGTATTCCTCGCAAAATTGTCAAAAAGTAAATAATTTTAGTGTGTAATTTTTTGCACATTTTTTGCACATTTCACAGTACTAACAATGAAATTAATAAAACGCCAATTTCGTGTAAGACGTTTTGTTAATTTTGTTCTTGACAGCTAATTGGATTGTGAAAGGACAAACAACTAATGCATAATGGGGCAAAGAATGGGCGGGCTTGAAAGCTTTTTTGTGGAAGTAAAAGTTTTGAGAAAAGTTGGTTTTTTGTACCAATATTTCAGATTTTTCTTGGTGATTAGTATTATCTTTTGCTTCTCCTCAGCACGAGTTATAGTTTAAAATTCCGGATAGAGACTAGATGCTAGCAGCTTGGGTAATTGACCATTTACGTACTACAAGATCATTTAATCATTAATTAGCCAAAAAGATCCTAGGAGAGTGACAAAGTATGAAGAGCAGGAGATAGGCCCCTATAGTCCCTCCTAATATTAACAGTTTTACTGATGAAAAGATACGCTGATTTCAAACAAACTTGTCAGGCTTGTTCCTCTCCCCTGCATTACCCCTGATCCGCATTACCCCAGATCTACTTTATTTTACATTGTGGAAAGAGAAGCTACGCGATCCAAGAGGGATATGAGTCTTTAATCAAACCCCAATGATTTGTACAACCTGGTGCTATATATCGTGCTATTTCCCTAAAACAGTATGGTAAATCAGGTTTTTAGTGTAGTTTATTATTCAAAAAAATGTGAACCTCTCATTATAATACTGTTATATTGTATCATCTATATATCACCATGAATGTTAAATTGTTTTTCACAACATTTGAGGACAGGTCTTCTGTATTTAATTTACAACTTTAAAAATTGTTTAGTCTTATGTCAATGAAACAAGAAATTTTTTCAATGAAACAAGAAATTTAGAAATTCAATTTTAGCACATTTTTACAGAATAAAAAGATGTAAAACAATTCATAAAATATAATGCCCATTTGCATTTGGTGTATGACTTTTTGTCCTTGACTGCTAGTTTGGTTTTGGAAGGACAGGTAACTAACGGGGCAAGGAATGCGCGTGCTTGGAAGCTTTTGCACACACCGAAATGCTAGTTCAGTTAAGTTTATAGAGACAAGGCTCAGATTAGGACTAGGAGAAAAATTGTTGGCAGACATTAGGGGTTCTGTTTATAGTTGTTATTATAGGTTGCAGTCTTGTTGTGACAAAAAGTCTACACTAAAACATGCTTTAGTTTATATTGTGTACGATATAAAATGCAGCTTCAAGGTGGATATTGGAGAGCTGGCGAAAGATTATGGCCTTTGTATCAATGGTTATAATAAGCTATAAATATCTTAAACTATACAGTGCTAATTAAAAATTTCTTTTTAATTAGCATGTTTTTTTGTTTTTTTGTCACAACAAGACTGCAACCTATAGTAACAACTATAAAGTCTAAACAGAACCCCTAAGGTTTGCTAACAATTTTCTTCTGGTCCTAATATGTGTGCAAAAGCTTTCAGGCACGCGCATTCCTTGCCTCGTTAGTTACCTGTCCTTCCAAAACCAAACTAGCAGTCAAGGACAAAAAGTCATACACCAAATGGGCATTATATTTTATGAATTGTTTTACATCTTTTTATTCTGTAAAATGTGCTAAAATTAACTTTCTTGTTTCATTGAATTTCTTGTTTCATTGAACAAATTATCTAGCTTGATTGATTCAAAGGGAGAAAAAATTCCTCTTCTGTATTTAATAACATGTCTCATTTTTTGTTAATATTTAAAAAAATATTGAAATGTTTAGGACCCTCATGGAAGATCACATTGTGAGAATACTTCGTTCTGCGGGAGGGCCTCGCTCTTCAGCTGAACTTTCCAAAAGTACAAGATCCTCAAAAGAGGAAACTGAGTTGGCTTGTGGTAGATTAGCCTCAGTAGGTCAAATTGTCAAGATAACTGATGAGATGTGGTGCATCAACCCAAAATTTGGGAAATTTCATGGTAATAAATAAATTCGCATGATACAGGTTTTTGTTTGAAGATTTAATAAGATTGATTTCAAAGTAAGGCTGGTCTAAAGCTCAAAATGGATACTAACCACTAGCAAATATATTGCAGAAGTAAAGCACCTTTTGTTAAGACGATTTGTATTGTTATTTCATTTTTTGGCATTGACATAACAGTTGACATAACAATTGTTTTGTAGAAGCGTAAAATATGAAGGCTGCGGTAACATTACAACGTCACAAGCAGTTTATAAATTAGAACCATTTCTTGGTACATAAATTTACATTTTGCCAAGATTTAGTTCAAGGATAAAGACTGCTTACTAATTAAAATTATTCGCTCATGTCTAATATTTCAGTGTGTTGGGATCCTAGAGAGGACTAAGTTTCCAACACATTTTAGGCATAATCGAATGTAAAGTATAAAATACAATATTATTCGAGTCATATTTTATACTAAATTATTTTATATTACAAATGATTCTTTTTGTTTTATGTTTTTTTGACATCATAACGTGCTCGTTTTAAATATTCCTTTAACACAGATAATGATGAAATATTTATGTTGTCAAACTTTTCCAGGTAACAACAATTCGTCTGCGATAAGGCCTAGACCCACTCCTCGTCCGATCCCCAGCTCCACATTTACACACCCGGCCACACCAAGACATTCTCGTCCAGTCCCTACTAGACCACCTTCCTCTGGTGCTAGACCAGTTCAACCAATAGCTCAGCCGGGAGCAGCTCTAAATCAGTCTACAAGAGCTCCTCCTCTGTCCATAAATAGGTTGCCTGCACCTCACTACAGTGCCCCTCGGCCAATAAGTAATAACATACCTGTTTCTTTGTCTCCTGGATTTTCAAGCAGTAGACCTCCTCCTCGACCGATTAGATTTAACCAGGCAGCTGGAACCAGTGCCCCTCCACGTCCCTCAGTGAGACTACAAGGAGCATTAAAATCTGACGCTTCAAATCATCGAGGTGTTGAAATTCACCCTTCAAGAAGCAGATTTGTGGAAGAAGATCATGATGGAGAAAACACTAGGTAAATATTGTGGGTATTTCAACTTTTAATCCAACCCTCATATTAGAAATACACCATAGGCATCACAAGTTGTTGTTATGATTACTACTTTGAATAAACTTTTCCAGTTACTTAAAATTAAAGTGAAAATAATTGCATATTATAATTATTTTACCAGTTATTTAACATCTAATTTATCAGGAATGAAAAAGACACCTTGACCAGTACGGAACAACTTGTTCTAGATAAGATGAAAAGCAGCAACAATCCTTGGACAATCAGACAGCTGAAAATGGGTGGAGGATACGTGACGCATAACCTTTGTACGGGATTGATAGATAAGGGCTTTATCATCAAGGTAATGATAATGTCATGTCAGATTTTTATTTTTTCTATTTCACTCTTGTCGTGATCACAAATAACAAGGAAATGAGCCATTTAATGTGATCATACGATGATGGAAAATGGAAATGTTGTGTAAATGTTGTGTAAATGTTGTGTAAATGTTGTGTAAATGTTGATGTAAATGTTGATGTAAATGTTGATGTAAACTGAATATTGCAGATTGACATGGGGAATGAAGAGCCAATGTATGCGATTAATCTCAAGAAAATTACAAAATCTACATTTCCTTCCAAGAGATCAGCTCCTCTGCCCATGCCAGGTTTTTCTTAAACTGCAAATATCTTTCCTTGGTTATTTATTCAGCTACTTTAGTGCCTGAAGTGTAAATGATCGATATTTAAATGCTATAGATAATTTAGTTCATCAAATTTTTTTTCACTCTGAATTTGTTTTGTTTATCTGGATCTATAATATATATGTATTATATATGATTGTTAAATCAACTATTTTAACCTGATGAACAAAATATTTACAGGTGATCAAAGTTCAGCATTCCAAGCTAAGACTGCAAGGTTGAACCCTGTAAGTGCCATCCAAATAAGTAGTAAAATAGCCCATGACTCAATCAACAAGAATCCCATCTCGGCTATAATTGAACTCGCCCAAGCTAACGGACTCGCTCCAGCCTTCAACATTACACGCACATCTGGCCCCACAAATCGAAAGAAATTTCACATGAGACTAACCATGGGGGATCGCACGTTTGACTCAGTAGCCACCAGCAAAAAGGTGGCCAAACAGAATGTGGCTGAACTAGCACTGAGAATGTTACACTCAGAGCGGTCCGGGGCTGTGCCTGTGTCCACGGCAGTCGTTGATGTCTCTCAAAAGAGTTCCAGGGATCCTGAGATATTAGTTGATCAGATTAACGAGTTCACTCCTATCCATAGTAGCACGATCGAGGGTACTGGATTTTTCGGTAAAGTCGGGAGATTCTCCTATGACACTTACAACAAATTAGCTGCATCCGTGCATCTTTCAACCGTTGGAAGAAAAGTTATTTCTGTTTTCATCATCGAAGATTCACGATCAGGTTTACCTTTGTGGTCCGCTGTTTCCCTTGGATCAGGAAACAGGACAGTGAATGGTGATAACATCAACTTTGAGGGTAAAACTGTCAATGATTCACATGCTGAAATAACTGCCAGACGTGGATTTCGACGATTTTTGTGGAAACAGCTGCGAACTGTCACTGGGAAGGAGGGAAAGGCGATGCCGTTTGATGCTGTTTTGGAGGAAACTCCAGGTGGTAAATACAGGCTGAACCACAAAGTCAGAGTTCATCTTTTCATCAGCACCGCGCCCTGTGGTGACAGCGCAATATTCCCCATTTCCGAAGCTACACAGTCAAATGAACACGTGGTCGCACATGATCCAACGATGGAAAACGAAAAACAGGGCTTGCTGAGAAGCAAAATGGAATCAGGCCAAGGAACCAACCCAACATCATCCTCAGAAGATCCTCTCACAATCGACGGTATTATGATGGGCGACCAAAGGTTAAAAACGATGTCCTGCAGTGATAAAGTGAGCAGATGGAACATACTGGGCCTGCAAGGTTGTCTCCTCTCTGAGTACCTGGAACCCGTCTACCTGTCCTCGCTGACACTGGGCTGTCTCTACCACCACGGTCACCTGTCCCGCGCAGTGTGCTGTCGTTACAATGACATCCCCCTCCCGGCCCCCTACCGCCTCAACCACCCACTGCTGGGATGTGTGCCTGGTCAGGAGGCTGAGAGGGAGCTGGGTAAAACCAATGAAATGAGTATGAACTGGTGTGCAGGTGATGACAAGGTGGAGGTGCTGGATGGGTGTCGGGGGAGGTGCGCTAAGGGTGTCATCTCCAGACTTGCTCGTGTTAGTGTGCTGAAGGAGTATGAGGAGTTTTCTGGGGCCGAGTGTAAGGATTATAACAAGGTTAAGGAGCGGATTACCGAATATTGTGAGGCGAAGGAAGTTTATAATAAGTTTGTAAAGGAGAAGAATTATGGCGTTTGGATTAAAAAACCTGCCTGTTGAATTTCATTCTAACTTTTCAATTTTATTCTTTTTTAAGGGTGGTGATGAATATTTTTAGACATTCACACTCGGAATAATATATCTATTTTCAATTGTTTTCTTTTTTTGTTTCCACATTGTTACAGGTGTTTTGCTTTTGAAATTAATTTTGAGGTGAACTTTTTACATTAGTACAGAATTATGCTAATTACATGAAAACTCTAATTATGCTTATTGCTTATTTATTCAAAATTCTTGTTAAGTAATTTTTTACGGTTTCTCCCGATTAGATCGACTTCGTAGGTCGTTAGATCGATCTTTAATATTCAGTGTAATTACCTTGGTCCTGCATACGTTCATATATGACGTAGCCGTATGCTCGCTGCTACCGATTGTACTCGGAGCAAGAACTCATTACCCTTATCCATGTCTTCAGATAGTAATATAATATTATTATTATGAACTTTCCACGACCAAAATTTTGAATATTCGATTTTCCTTAAGTAACTTGATAAACACATTATTAAAACCAGTGTGTCGCTCTTTGGTGTCCTAAGCCTTTAGTTCTTGACTAAAAAAGAGTTGCAATTCTGTTGACTGTGTTAATGTGTAGTTATAATACAATAATACCTCCGCTACTGAGTGCTAAGCGTGATAATTCCCGACAGATTGCTGCAGGGAACGCGCGGGAAAAATGTGCAAATTATCAGCTCTCGGTGTCCCCGAGTTTTAGTGGATATAATTCCCGGAAGGTATTATAACAATATACCCTCACCATTAGGATGGGTGAACCCTGTGAGGCCGAGGGATGTGGTGGAAGTGGAACATTGCGGTGTCCTACATGTATAAAACTGGGACTTCAACTTAGTAATTTTTGTAGTCAGGTAATTGTTATGGCATAACCAATTAACAGCATGCACATTTATTCATCAAGCCCACAATGATAAGTACTTAAGTACTAGTTTAATCTGAAAAACCTGAAAATGAGTAGCCTTTATTTAAACATTTTATTTAAGCATTAATCTAATACTTTAGAGACCTTTCAGGGATGTTTCGAAACAGAAAATCACAAATTGAAACATGATCTGATGAATAAACTCCTTTGGATCGGTAATCGAGTTCATGCGATGGAATCAGCTATAACTGTCCGAAGACTTTGTGAAGATAAATTCACCATGTTTCCCAGAGCTCCTAACTTGTCTAAGTTCATTGATGCCTTTCACCGTAACGAGACAGACCTCAACAAAAAAGAGAAACTAGAAAAAAGGCGCCAGGAAGAATATCATGCTGAGGTTCAAGTTTTCAGAGCTTTAGAAAATTTGAAAGTTACACAAAGTTTGGATTTTGTTTTACATAACCTTAGATATACTCATGGACAGTATGGGTATTTTGTAGACGATCATGACGTAAATTGTTCGAAAAAGCCACAAGAAGAAGAAGGAGAATGTGACTTTGTAGCGGTCGTTAACTCATGCTTTGTTGTGTTTGAGGTTAAAAGCCCAAATAAAGAGAGCAAAAACCGCCCAAAAATGTTCAGAGATCGACTTAAAGAATCAATCGTGCAGAGAAAGAGGACTGTAAAACTTTTACAGGGAATGGCAAAAAGATATGGACTTAGCTACCCATTCCCAGTGATTCTGGACTTTACAATTTTCTGTGGACTAACTAGGGAGGAGGCTGGCAGTCTGACACAAAGTGGATCTAACCTTGCTGAAGATTTATCTGAAATTGTATTTGAGGATGACCTCCCTAATTTTACTGCATGGTGGGATGTAAATGTCATGGAAACATATATTAACTCTTGCAGCACTCCTGGTGTATGGTCATTATTGGCTAATAATAAAACATTATACCAAAAAAACATGGAAGCAATCGGTAAAATGCAGATAACTTTTCTAGGGTTGTGGATTTCTCATATGCATAAGGAAAACCCGAGTTCATTATATCGTCAAGTCCCAGAAGGCAGTCTCCCACATTGTATTATTGAAATTGACAAAGTGCTTAGATCCGAGATAATCACTAGAAAACCCTCCGGTCCTATAAACAGAGAAATAAGGGGAGCTCCACCAGTATTCAAAAATCATTTGGGAATAGAATGCCTTACTGTAGAGCAGATGAACATCTTCAAGTGTGAGGAAAAACACATTTGTATTAACGATCCTGCTGGGTCCGGAAAGACAGTCGTACTGCTTGGCAAAATGTTGGAACTGGCAAAAAAAGAACAAAAGTCAGAGCGGAAAATACTTGTGCTTGCCTTTGGTGAGTACTCTGCTGAAAGATACAAAAAGGCATGTGATTCAGCATCTATCAATAACCTTACAATCCCTCTTACCACTGAAAACCTGCCTCAAACCGATAAAGCTCCACTTCTTGAGCAACAAGACGTATATTTGATGGTAAAACAGTGTATGATAAAGTGTGTTCAAGATTCATTCCAGGAAAAACCGTTGTATAAAGTAGCCATAATGTACAATTTGGCAAACTTATTAAGCATTGTTAAATTAGATATCTTTTCCTTGATATTTGATTTGTTCCCTGATCATCATATCCTGGTGGATGACGGACAATGTATATTTTCTCACAATTGGGAATCAGTGAGTGAGGAAGACGTTCACAGCTTTCTGGAGCATCTTAAAAAAATCGCTGTTGTCCAGGAAACTGATGTTTGGCTGAGTTATGATCCGGTTCAATATTATTACAATAAGTTATTCCAATGTCTTCCATCTCGCGTGGGTCCAAGTCCTCTAGAGATTCTCTGGTTGTGGTTGAAGCAGTTGAACCAAGAGAAGTGAATTAAGCAAAGGATTGGCCACACATTTTCAAGGATCAATGATGGTGCTGAAAAGTAATTTACGAAATACAGAAGAACTCGCTAACATACTCTCCTTCCTCAGAGAAAATATAATGAAAGGCTTCAGCAATGACGTAGAAGTTCCATCACAAGAAAAAGGACATTATATTCATGGTTTCAAACCGACTATATATTTTCTGAACAGTGAAACCGTTTCTGATTTTAGTGTATTGAACAAATGGGAATATGAAAAACTAAAACTTCTTGCTCCCCATGATCGTAAGCTAATTGTGGAACTAAAAATCATGAAAAGTACTCATTCACTTTTATGAGTGCTGCTCAAGAATTTGGTAGGAATAATTTGGGCAGCATTCCCTCTGCTGAATGGCCAGCCTGTTACAGCAGTACTTGGCACAGACAGAGGATCACTGGAGTCGTTCGTCATAGAGTTGTACCTCCTTATATCCAGAGCTAGAGTTTACTGCACTGTGTTTGTGTTAGATTGTCCAGATTCACCTATTCATGAGGAGATTTTAGAGTTGGAGAAAGAACTGGTGAAATATGCTCATGTCATACGTCTAGATACACCAGAAGCTTCCAAGATGTTGTTGCATGATCGAATGAAGCTGACTATGACGAGAGGCGAGCTGGAGAAAAGCCCCGATAATGAGGTTAGGAAGTTTGTGTCGAATTTATTGTGGGGAAGTTGAATAATATTACAATTACAATTCATCTTAGATCAGATTGCTGATATGAACTGCACTTCTAATTCAGTGCGTCTTATTCCGATAGTGATATACACGTAGATACACTGATCTTTGTTTAAAATAGTTTGAATTGTGGATCAGTGGACCTAACTGTTTTAATGTGTATTGTGCATGTTTTGATATCTGAGCTCTGCCCTTTAAATCATTACATATTAAACATTTTAATATGATATTATTTTAATCGTGATAAATTAAGTGTTATAAAGTGTAAAATGTAGTACAGCGTTAAGCAAAAACTCCAATGGATGGTTACCGTAATGGGTGCCACATGCCTAGCATGAAATATTTACCTACTTACTTGCATTTGTGTAAGTCTGTAGATACATTAGTATCGGGCGTTGCCTGCTACAGGCTATCCCGAAACTAGAAGTATGATCTAATAAATAAGTGTAAAATTATAGTTTTTAAGGTTAAATCTTATTACATCTTGGTAGATGTTAGATAGTTTGTTCTTCGTGCAGAACTAGTTAGCTTTTTGGGATGTTCTTTACTATCAAAGAGTTAGCCAAAAGTGTCATGTTATATTAACGTAATGTTTACGTGCTTTGTTTTCAGTGAATGAATATGAGTTAGTCTATATTTTCTATATTCGGAATAATTTTAAATAAAGTTTCCTAAAAATATCTTCATCTTACTAGTATAGTCTTATTATATTACTACTATAATAGTCGTATTATATAAAGAAAAATAAATATATTATGAGTATCAATCACACAGCACGACTTGAACATTAATTTGCCTATCAACCTGTTGGTTTATCTAATTAAACTGTGTCTGTATGATCCTGTTAGATAGGTCTACTTACAATAACTAGTAGTTTTTATTCCTGTAGGATGTCTGCATCCTGTACAATAATTGGGGTGTCATCTGGGACTATCCAGTATGATTTCGATAAACCATCTTATGAATTCCTCTATCAGTAAGTACTATATCAGTATTCAGTAAGTACTATTATATTAGTAAAGACTAATGGAAGGATTTTGTAGGTGGAAAATATTGTTGGTGGTTTAATTGTAATGACTAAATTATGAAAACTTAAATATAAACGATTAAAACTGACAATATTTGACCAGGTTCTGGAATCAGCACAGGAATTGCATGTGTTATTTCTGCAAACCTTCTAATCCCTACTACGTCACTAGAGACCCTGCTACTGAGTGTTATCCTCTACATGTGAGTATTGTTTAGTATCATCATTATAATATGTGCCATTGAATCAGTATCAAATGATAAAGTAGTTCAGTGTTGTGAAAATCATATGATGGGTTAACGATTAGTGTTGTTTAATTTGTTACTAATGTGTTACTAATTTGTAACTAATTTGTTAATATAATTTTTTACTAATTTGTTACTAATTTGTTACTAATTTGTTACTAATTTGTTACTAATTTGTTACTAATTTGTTACTAATTTGTTACTAATTTGTTACTAATTTGTTACTAATTTGTTACTAATTTGTTACTAATTTGTTACTAATTTGTTACTAATTTGTTACTAATGTGTTACTAATTTGTTACTAATTTGTTACTAATTTGTTACTAATTTGTTACTAATTTGTTACTAATTTGTTACTAATTTGTTACTAATTTGTTACTAATTTGTTACTAATTTGTTACTAATTTGTTACTAATTTGTTACTAATTTGTTACTAATTTGTTACTAATTTGTTACTAATTTGTTACTAATTTGTTACTAATTTGTTGACTACTTCAGTCACCCATGGTTTTCCAACCGAATATTCATGTTAAAGACAATCCAAAGCTTCTGATAAGCGATTATCCATCCTTGATAGCGCCAGGTAATACCTTAGAGTGACTACGTAAGGTAATTCTCCTCTACATTTTAAGTAGTTTCATAATATTCAAAGTGGATCAATTAGTTATAGCTAGTTGATGACCATAACTCCACAAGTGGCTTAATTATTCTTCTTTTGCAGATAAATCGGATGATAACGTAGAAACCAATGCCAAGAAAAAAGTCGTTGTAAGTTTTCTGCAATTTTATTGTCAAAGCTTTTGACTATTATGCTTGATTTTTGACTACCAAGAAGCTTTTTTGACTACAAAAAATGCTGAATAGAACAAGAATAAATCGTTTTTAATCCCCGAAACCACATTTTCCAAACCCCTTATTTACAGTTGACCTGCAGTCAGTGCCAGAAGGAGTTCAAACATAAAAAGCGGTACAAAACCCACGTGGAGGTGTGTAATGGTGCGATGCCGTGCCAAATGTGCGGTAAAATGTTCAACAGTGACCGGTGTCTGCAGGACCATGTTCGGAATGTACATACCAATAGCAACCTCTCTTGTGTCCACTGTTTGAAGGTCTTCAAGACTAAAGTTAGTCTTAGGATGTGAGTTCTCGTTTATTTGGTGGTTTTCTTTTAAAACTAAAGGTTTTCTTTATTATTTTCAAGTCAATGTCCTTTATTATTGTTATGGTATTAGTTAATAAAGGTTCTTAACTTAAGACAATTGTTTTATTCCAGGCACACGAGAAGAATGCATACCCCGTATGTTAAGTCGCTTAACTTAAGACAATTGTTTTATTCCAGGCACACCAGAAGAATGCATACCCCGTATGTTAAGTCGCTTAACTTAAGTAAATTGTTTAATTCCAGGCACACCAGAAGAATGCATACTCCGTATTTTAAGTCGCTTAACTTAAGTAAATTGTTTTATTCCAGGCACACCAGAAGAATGCATACTCCGTATGTTAAGTCCCTTAACTTAAGTAAATTGTTTAATTCCAGGCACACCAGAAGAATGCATACTCCGTATTTTAAGTCGCTTAACTTAAGTAAATTGTTTTATTCCAGGCACACCAGAAGAATGCATACCCCGTATGTTAAGTCCCTTAACTTAAGTCGCTTGTTTTATTCCAGGCACACCAGAAGAATGCATACTCCGTATGTTAAGTCCCTTAACTTAAGTAAATTGTTTTATTCCAGGCACACCAGAAGAATGCATACTCCGTATGTTAAGTCGCTTAACTCAAGTAAATTGTTTTATTCCAGGCACACCAGAAGAATGCATACTCCGTATGTTAAGTCGCTTAACTTAAGTAAATTGTTGTATTCCAGGCACACCAGAAGAATGCATACTCCGTATGTTAAGTCCCTTAACTTAAGTCGCTTGTTTTATTCCAGGCACACCAGAAGAATGCATACTCCGTATGTTAAGTCGCTTAACTTAAGTAAATTGTTGTATTCCAGGCACACCAGAAGAATGCATACTCCGTATGTTAAGTCCCTTAACTTAAGTCGCTTGTTTTATTCCAGGCACACCAGAAGAATGCATACTCCGTATGTTAAGTCGCTTAACTTAAGTAAATTGTTGTATTCCAGGCACACCAGAAGAATGCATACCCCGTATGTTAAGTCCCTTAACTTAAGTCGCTTGTTTTATTCCAGGCACACCAGAAGAATGCATACTCCGTATGTTAAGTCCCTTAACTTAAGTAAATTGTTTTATTCCAGGCACACCAGAAGAATGCATACTCCGTATGTTAAGTCGCTTAACTCAAGTAAATTGTTTTATTCCAGGCACACCAGAAGAATGCATACTCCGTATGTTAAGTCCCTTAACTTAAGTAAATTGTTGTATTCCAGGCACACCAGAAGAATGCATACTCCGTATGTTAAGTCCTTTAACTTAAGTAAATTGTTTTATTCCAGGCACACCAGAAGAATGCATACTCCGTATGTTAAGTCGCTTAACTTAAGTAAATTGTTTTATTCCAGGCACACCAGAAGAATGCATACTCCGTATGTTAAGTCGCTTAACTTAAGTAAATTGTTTTATTCCAGGCACACGAGAAGAATGCATACCCCGTATGTTTAGTCCCTTAACTTAAGTAAATTGTTTTATTCCAGGCACACCAGAAGAATGCATACTCCGTATGTTAAGTCGCTTAACTTAAGTAAATTGTTTTATTCCAGGCACACCAGAAGAATGCATACTCCGTATGTTAAGTCGCTTAACTTAAGTAAATTGTTTTATTCCAGGCACACCAGAAGAATGCATACTCCGTATGTTAAGTCGCTTAACTTAAGTAAATTGTTTTATTCCAGGCACACCAGAAGAATGCATACTCCGTATGTTAAGTCGCTTAACTTAAGTAAATTGTTTTATTCCAGGCACACCAGAAGAATGCATACTCCGTATGTTAAGTCCCTTAACTTAAGTAAATTGTTTAATTCTTGGCACACCAGAAGAATGCATACTCCGTATGTTTAGTCGCTTAACTTAAGTAAATTGTTTAATTCTTGGCACACCAGAAGAATGCATACTCCTTATGTTAAGTCGCTTAACTTAAGTAAATTGTTTTATTCTTGGCACACCAGAAGAATGCATACTCCGTATGTTAAGTCCCTTAACTTAAGTAAATTGTTTAATTCCAGGCACACCAGAAGAATGCATACTCCGTATGTTAAGTCGCTTAACTTAAGTAAATTGTTTTATTCCAGGCACACCAGAAGAATGCATACTCCGTATGTTAAGTCCCTTAACTTAAGTAAATTGTTTTATTCCAGGCACACCAGAAGAATGCATACTCCGTATGTTAAGTCGCTTAACTTAAGTAAATTGTTTTATTCCAGGCACACGAGAAGAATGCATACCCCGTATGTTAAGTCCCTTAACTTAAGTCGCTTGTTTTATTCCAGGCACACGAGAAGAATGCATACTCCGTATGTTAAGTCCCTTAACTTAAGTAAATTGTTTTATTCCAGGCACACGAGAAGAATGCATACCCCGTATGTTAAGTCCCTTAACTTAAGTCGCTTGTTTTATTCCAGGCACACGAGAAGAATGCATACTCCGTATGTTAAGTCGCTTAACTTAAGTAAATTGTTTTATTCCAGGCACACCAGAAGAATGCATACTCCGTATGTTAAGTCCCTTAACTTAAGTAAATTGTTTTATTCCAGGCACACGAGAAGAATGCATACCCCGTATGTTAAGTCCCTTAACTTAAGTCGCTTGTTTTATTCCAGGCACACGAGAAGAATGCATACTCCGTATGTTAAGTCCCTTAACTTAAGTAAATTGTTTTATTCCAGGCACACCAGAAGAATGCATACTCCGTATGTTAAGTCGCTTAACTTAAGTAAATTGTTTTATTCCAGGCACACCAGAAGAATGCATACTCCGTATGTTAAGTCGCTTAACTAAAGTAAATTGTTTTATTTCAGGCACACCAGAAGAATGCATACTCCGTATGTTAAGTCGCTTAACTTAAGTAAATTGTTTTATTCCAGGCACACCAGAAGAATGCATACTCCGTATGTTAAGTCCCTTAACTTAAGTAAATTGTTTTATTCCAGGCACACCAGAAGAATGCATACCCCGTATGTTAAGTCGCTTAACTTAAGTAAATTGTTTTATTCCAGGCACACCAGAAGAATGCATACTCCGTATGTTAAGTCCCTTAACTTAAGTAAATTGTTTTATTCCAGGCACACCAGAAGAATGCATACTCCGTATGTTAAGTCGCTTAACTTAAGTAAATTGTTTTATTCCAGGCACACCAGAAGAATGCATACCCCGTATGTTAAGTCGCTTAACTTAAGTAAATTGTTTTATTCCAGGCACACCAGAAGAATGCATACCCCGTATGTTAAGTCGCTTAACTTAAGTAAATTGTTTTATTCCAGGCACACCAGAAGAATGCATACTCCGTATGTTAAGTCGCTTAACTTAAGTAAATTGTTTTATTCCAGGCACACCAGAAGAATGCATACCCCGTATGTTAAGTCGCTTAACTTAAGTAAATTGTTTTATTCCAGGCACACCAGAAGAATGCATACTCCGTATGTTAAGTCGCTTAACTTAAGTAAATTGTTTTATTCCAGGCACACGAAAAGAATGCATACCCCGTATGTTAAGTCCCTTAACTTAAGTAAATTGTTTTATTCCAGGCACACCAGAAGAATGCATACTCCGTATGTTAAGTCGCTTAACTTAAGTAAATTGTTTAATTCCAGGCACACCAGAAGAATGCATACCCCGTATGTTAAGTCCCTTAACTTAAGTAAATTGTTTTATTCCAGGCACACCAGAAGAATGCATACCCCGTATGTTAAGTCGCTTAACTTAAGTAAATTGTTTTATTCCAGGCACACCAGAAGAATGCATACCCCGCATGTTAAGTCGCTTAACTTAAGTAAATTGTTTAATTCCAGGCACACCAGAAGAATGCATACTCCGTATGTTAAGTCGCTTAACTTAAGTCGCTTGTTTTATTCCAGGCACACCAGAAGAATGCATACCCCGTATGTTAAGTCGCTTAACTTAAGTAAATTGTTTTATTCCAGGCACACCAGAAGAATGTATACTCC
Organism: Bolinopsis microptera; assembly: GCF_026151205.1. Lineage (NCBI taxonomy): Eukaryota > Metazoa > Ctenophora > Tentaculata > Lobata > Bolinopsidae > Bolinopsis > Bolinopsis microptera. The sequence goes on along the minus strand of NC_087072.1, from coordinate 2,135,720 downwards.
GTATGTTAAGTCGCTTAACTTAAGTAAATTGTTTTATTCCAGGCACACCAGAAGAATGCATACTCCGTATGTTAAGTCGCTTAACTTAAGTAAATTGTTTTATTCCAGGCACACCAGAAGAATGCATACCCCGTATGTTAAGTCGCTTAACTTAAGTAAATTGTTTTATTCCAGGCACACCAGAAGAATGCATACCCCGTATGTTAAGTCGCTTAACTTAAGTAAATTGTTTAATTCCAGGCACACCAGAAGAATGCATACTCCGTATGTTAAGTCGCTTAACTTAAGTAAATTGTTTTATTCCAGGCACACCAGAAGAATGCATACCCCGTATGTTAAGTCGCTTAACTTAAGTCGCTTGTTTTATTCCAGGCACACCAGAAGAATGCATACCCCGTATGTTAAGTCGCTTAACTTAAGTAAATTGTTTTATTCCAGGCACACCAGAAGAATGCATACCCCGTATGTTAAGTCGCTTAACTTAAGTAAATTGTTTTATTCCAGGCACACCAGAAGAATGCATACCCCGTATGTTAAGTCGCTTAACTTAAGTAAATTGTTTTATTCCAGGCACACCAGAAGAATGCATACCCCGCATGTTAAGTCGCTTAACTTAAGTAAATTGTTTAATTCCAGGCACACCAGAAGAATGCATACTCCGTATGTTAAGTCGCTTAACTTAAGTCGCTTGTTTTATTCCAGGCACACCAAAAGAATGCATACCCCGTATGTTAAGTCGCTTAACTTAAGTAAATTGTTTTATTCCAGGCACACCAGAAGAATGCATACTCCGTATGTTAAGTCCCTTAACTTAAGTAAATTGTTTTATTCCAGGCACACCAGAAGAATGCATACTCCGTATGTTAAGTCGCTTAACTTAAGTAAATTGTTTAATTCCAGGCACACCAGAAGAATGCATACTCCGTATGTTAAGTCCCTTAACTTAAGTAAATTGTTTTATTCCAGGCACACCAGAAGAATGCACACTCCGTATGTTAAGTCGCTTAACTTAAGTAAATTGTTTAATTCCAGGCACACCAGAAGAATGCATACTCCGTATGTTAAGTCGCTTAACTTAAGTAAATTGTTTTATTCCAGGCACACCAGAAGAATGCATACCCCGTATGTTAAGTCCCTTAACTTAAGTAAATTGTTTTATTCCAGGCACACCAGAAGAATGCATACCCCGTATGTTAAGTCGCTTAAATTTAGTAAATTGTTTTATTCCAGGCACACCAGAAGAATGCATACCCCGTATGTTAAGTCCCTTAACTTAAGTAAATTGTTTTATTCCAGGCACACCAGAAGAATGCATACCCCGTATGTTAAGTCCCTTAACTTAAGTAAATTGTTTTATTCCAGGCACACCAGAAGAATGCATACCCCGTATGTTTAGTCCCTTAACTTAAGTAAATTGTTTTATTCCAGGCACACCAGAAGAATGCATACTCCGTATGTTAAGTCGCTTAACTTAAGTAAATTGTTTTATTCCAGGCACACCAGAAGAATGCATACTCCGTATGTTAAGTCGCTTAACTTAAGTAAATTGTTTTATTCCAGGCACACCAGAAGAATGCATACTCCGTATGTTAAGTCGCTTAACTTAAGTAAATTGTTTTATTCCAGGCACACCAGAAGAATGCATACTCCGTATGTTAAGTCGCTTAACTTAAGTAAATTGTTTTATTCCAGGCACACCAGAAGAATGCATACTCCGTATGTTAAGTCCCTTAACTTAAGTAAATTGTTTTATTCCAGGCACACCAGAAGAATGCATACTCCGTATGTTAAGTCGCTTAACTTAAGTAAATTGTTTTATTCCAGGCACACCAGAAGAATGCATACTCCGTATGTTAAGTCGCTTAACTTAAGTAAATTGTTTTATTCCAGGCACACCAGAAGAATGCATACTCCGTATGTTAAGTCCCTTAACTTAAGTAAATTGTTTTATTTCAGGCACACCAGAAGAATGCATACCCCGTATGTTTAGTCCCTTAACTTAAGTAAATTGTTTTATTCCAGGCACACCAGAAGAATGCATACTCCGTATGTTAAGTCGCTTAACTTAAGTAAATTGTTTTATTCCAGGCACACCAGAAGAATGCATACTCCGTATGTTAAGTCGCTTAACTTAAGTAAATTGTTTTATTCCAGGCACACCAGAAGAATGCATACTCCGTATGTTAAGTCGCTTAACTTAAGTAAATTGTTTTATTCCAGGCACACCAGAAGAATGCATACTCCGTATGTTAAGTCGCTTAACTTAAGTAAATTGTTTTATTCCAGGCACACCAGAAGAATGCATACTCCGTATGTTAAGTCGCTTAACTTAAGTAAATTGTTTTATTCCAGGCACACCAGAAGAATGCATACTCCGTATGTTAAGTCGCTTAACTTAAGTAAATTGTTTAATTCCAGGCACACCAGAAGAATGCATACTCCGTATGTTAAGTCGCTTAAATTTAGTAAATTGTTTTATTCCAGGCACACCAGAAGAATGCACACTCCGTATGTTAAGTCGCTTAACTTAAGTAAATTGTTTTATTCCAGGCACACCAGAAGAATGCATACTCCGTATGTTAAGTCGCTTAACTTAAGTAAATTGTTTTATTCCAGGCACACCAGAAGAATGCATACTCCGTATGTTAAGTCGCTTAACTTAAGTAAATTGTTTTATTCCAGGCACACGAAAAGAATGCATACCCCGTATGTTAAGTCGCTTAACTTAAGTAAATTGTTTTATTCCAGGCACACCAGAAGAATGCATACTCCGTATGTTAAGTCGCTTAACTTAAGTAAATTGTTTTATTCCAGGCACACGAAAAGAATGCATACCCCGTATGTTAAGTCGCTTAACTTAAGTAAATTGTTTAATTCCAGGCACACCAGAAGAATGCATACTCCGTATGTTAAGTCCCTTAACTTAAGTAAATTGTTTTATTCCAGGCACACCAGAAGAATGCATACTCCGTATGTTAAGTCGCTTAACTTAAGTAAATTGTTTTATTCCAGGCACACCAGAAGAATGCATACCCCGTATGTTAAGTCCCTTAACTTAAGTAAATTGTTTTATTCCAGGCACACCAGAAGAATGCATACTCCGTATGTTAAGTCCCTTAACTTAAGTAAATTGTTTTATTCCAGGCACACCAGAAGAATGCATACCCCGTATGTTAAGTCGCTTAACTTAAGTAAATTGTTTTATTCCAGGCACACCAGAAGAATGCATACCCCGTATGTTAAGTCGCTTAACTTAAGTAAATTGTTTTATTCCAGGCACACCAGAAGAATGCATACTCCGTATGTTAAGTCGCTTAACTTAAGTAAATTGTTTTATTCCAGGCACACCAGAAGAATGCATACTCCGTATGTTAAGTCGCTTAACTTAAGTAAATTGTTGTATTCCAGGCACACCAGAAGAATGCATACTCCGTATGTTAAGTCGCTTAACTTACGTAAATTGTTTTATTCCAGGCACACGAGAAGAATGCACACTCCGTATGTTAAGTCGCTTAACTTAAGTAAATTGTTGTATTCCAGGCACACCAGAAGAATGCATACTCCGTATGAACGACAGATTTCTTGTAGTCAGGTAATTCTGCTCTTTAGCACTCCTACTTTTATTTTATAATGTTAACTGTTCAATGTTAACTGTTAAGTCAGTTCATCGCTCTTTTGTTTCTTGCATTATTATTAACGTTGATTATATAATATTTCAAAAACCATTGATAAAATAATAAATTAAAACCGCATCCCCTCTCGATGTATTGTGGCAACTTTGTTTCCCAAATGTTTGAAAAACAGATCTAAGGTATTGTTTGAGAGTATTTGGAGCACTTTCAAAAATTCTGATATATTTCCTTTATTGTGATACAAGTTGTTTAAAATTACAAAAAAATGTAATCTAATACCTACAGTAATATAAGTATATAAACAGAAATAACAAACTGATACAATGTAGCTCAGATAACTGAAAATCGAATAATCTAAGGGAAGACACATTATTATCTGAATAATATGGGGAACAGCGTCCTCTAGTCTCCTCTACAGACAGCAACAATTTGATTATATTACTTTTAATACGGTTAACTTTTATCGCGATACCACAAACCTTTCTACACTCGTTTTTAAACAATTTTGGATTCAAAAACCAAAACCCCTACTAACCGAAAACCCCGATTTACTGCTGGTTCCTTCCCCCAAAGTCCGCAATAATAATGCCAATCTACTTTACATCATAATATAAACTTGTATCTTAAATACGTCCCTCTCAGTGTGATAAAACATTTGGATGTCAGCAGTCTCTAAAGCGTCACGTGACAACACACGATACTCAGACCCAGTGGAACTGCGAGGCTTGTGGGATCTACTTTCAGAGCTCGTACAATCTGAGGAGGCATCGTCTTATGCAGGTAGTGTAGTTGTCATGGTAACAAGTGTAGTTGTCATGGTAACTAGTGCAGGTTGGTAGTTGTCATGGTAACTTGTGTAGTTTTTATACACTATACACGTGTTATAGTGAACAAGGGCCACCGTCCCAATTTGGTATAATTTACTCGGCATAGCAGGAAATGTATGAGAATTTTACTTTTTAAAGATACAACCCCAAACTACTAACATTTTAATTAGTTTGTTAAGAATTTAAATTTCCTATCTTGCAGCATGTGCGAAAAACCTTGAGATGCCGAGACTGTAATGGTTACTTCGAGACTCTTCACGAATGGTGGAGCCATGTTGATGTAAGTTGCTTTAGCATGTGTTTTATTCTAGGAAGAATCTTCAGGAGGTTCATCTAGTGAAGAAATCCGCTAATTTTTAACTCACATTATATTGGAAGTGTACACCAGACACCTAATTCCTAAATGTACTGATAGAGCCTATGTACACAGAGCAGTGAGCACTGGTGAGCAGTGAGCACTGGTGAGCAGTGAGCACTGGTGAGCAGTGAGCACTGGTGAGCAGTGAGTACTGGTGAGCAGTGAGCACTGGTGAGCAGTGAGTACTGGTGAGCAGTGAGCACTGGTGAGCAGTGAGTACTGGTGAGCAGTGAGCACTGGTGAGCAGTGAGTACTGGTGAGCAGTGAGTACTGGTGAGCAGTGAGCACTGGTGAGCAGTGAGTACTGGTGAGCAGTGAGCACTGGTGAGCAGTGAGTACTGGTGAGCAGTGAGCACTGGTGAGCAGTGAGCACTGGTGAGCAGTGAGTACTGGTGAGCAGTGAGCACTGGTGAACAGTGAGCACTGGTGAGCAGTGAGCACTGGTGAGCAGTGAGCACTGGTGAGCAGTGAGCACTGGTGAGCAGTGAGCACTGGTGAGCAGTGAGCACTGGTGAGCAGTGAGCACTGGTGAGCAGTGAGCACTGGTGAGCAGTGAGCACTGGTGAGCAGTGAGCACTGGTGAGCAGTGAGCACTGGTGAGCAGTGAGCACTGGTGAGCAGTGAGCACTGGTGAGCAGTGAGCACTGGTGAGCAGTGAGCACTGGTGAGCAGTGAGCACTGGTGAGCAGTGAGCACTGGTGAGCAGTGAGCACTGGTGAGCAGTGAATACTGGTGAGCAGTGGGCACTGGTGAGCAGTGAGCACTGGTGAGCAGTGAGCACTGGTGAGCAATGGGCACTGGTGAGCAGTGAGCACTGGTGAGCAGTGAGCACTGGTGAGCAGTGAGTACTGGTGAGCAGTGGGCACTGGTGAGCAGTGAGCACTGGTGAGCAGTGAGCACTGGTGAGCAGTGAGCAATGGTGAGCAGTGAGCACTGGTGAGCAGTGAGTACTGGTGAGCAGTGAGCACTGGTGAGCAGTGAGCACTGGTGAGCAGTGAGCACTGGTGAGCAGTGAGCACTGGTGAGCAGTGAGCACTGGTGAGCAGTGAGCAATGGTGAGCAGTGAGCACTGGTGAGCAGTGAGTACTGGTGAGCAGTGAGCACTGGTGAGCAGTGAGCACTGGTGAGCAGTGAGCACTGGTGAGCAGTGAGTACTGGTGAGCAGTGAGCACTGGTGAGCAGTGAGCACTGGTGAGCAGTGAGCACTGGTGAGCAGTGAGCACTGGTGAGCAGTGAGCACTGGTGAGCAGTGAGCACTGGTGTTTACACTTTTATTATACACTTGAGACAGACTACAGTGAATATAATTAGCTAATTGTTTAGATCTAAAACGTTATTTGATGTTGATACCTACCGGCCATTTCCTGGTATCAACTAGGCAATATCACACACACACGCGGTATTACATAACTTCTACAGAGTCATCCTAAGAAGAAGTACCTGTGTACAGAGTGTCCCCTCTCATTTAACAACAACAAGAACCGGAAGAGACACTCCCTAGTGCACACAACGCAGAAATCCTTCCATTGTGGCCTGTGTGACAAATCCTTCAAGGTCAGTAGTTACTGTACTAACTGTTTTTGAGTAGTATAATACATGATGTCAATTGTATCGTGTATGTGTGTATAGTGTTATTTGTCTTTTCAAAGCACTTTAACTTTTTAAATGTTAAAGATGTGTTTAAAAAAACGTTCACATATATTCGATCTAGAACAATCTACTGAGCTGTATAGTGATACAGTAGTAGTACTATAAATAGAAAAAGCTTAATATAATGAGGTGATATTATGTAAGATGATCTAACTTATTGGTTATTAAAATAAAGCAAATATTTGAATACTCACTTGCTGCAGTTAAAGAAGAGTCTAACTTATTCGTTATTAACATAAAGCCAATATTTGAATACTCACTTGCTGCAGTTAAAGAAGAGTCTGGTGTACCACCAGATGCACCGACACCTCCGAGTGCGAGGCTACCAGTGTCACCGGTGCGGGAACAAGTTCTCCCGAAAGTGCATCCTAACAGAACACCTCAAAACCCACTCCCCCAAAACCCTGTCCTGTCCTGTGGACACGTGCCATGCCACATTCCACACCAAGTACAGGGTAGCATGTCACGTGGCAACCTGCCACCACTCTTATTTTATACAGACTCGTCGGCTCCGGGCTGCTAGTGCCCAGGATAAAAACAGAATGATAAGACAGAGTCAGTATTACATTCAGAACGATTATATGTACGGGTTTAATTCTTGCTATAATTATGGGTAATGGTAGGTTTATTAATTAGGTTAAGTAAAAGTTGGCTATTGCAGTAACCTTTTCAGTTTTTATGGGTTGTACCACTGTACCGGGGCTTAATTTTAGTTTAAATCATTTTAAAAGCGCTTATCTTCCCGCAGCAGCAGGGATATAACTTGTAAAGTGATTATCGTGATGTACAAATGTATAGTCTAATTGTTAAATGAGCTAGTAACCGACTGCAGTAAACATGCTGTACAAGACTTTTCTTCTGTAACAGTTCAGGATGTTCAACCAAATCAGATACAAATTTGAAATACTGTAAGTATCTGTATGGTGTAAGATTACTACTGCAATCTGAACTTCTGTCTTTTCTTAAGCAACTTTCCACCTAGCTTTTGATGATATTCCTTGTATTTTTCCATAAAATATGAACTGATCAAGAAGTCCATAAGCTTGATATTTCAACACTAAGTCTCGCTTGAATGCCTTAAATGTACATCTCTGTTGGGTATATTTTTATGTCGAAGCGTGTAATAAATGTTATAATTTATTTATTTATTAATTATTTTGCTACAGAATGTGTCACGAGATAGCAGCACCTGGTTTAATCTGGTTCGGAGTACTGACAAACCTCAAGAATATTAGTCTAGAACGCGGTATCCTCTGTTATTCCAAACTTTACCGGGCAGGTAAAACCTCTCCCTGGTTCTACTTCTTCCATATTATTACTGATAAGAACAGTCAGTTTTGTTTTCTGGAAAACGACAGACAGTATCAGGACACTATTCTCTCGTTCATAGAGGATAATGCCACGAGTATTCCTAAATATCTTCTGAAACGGTTTTCCCACAATTTGTCAAGGCAGGAGCATATAGAGAGGTTTAAAAACCATTTCGAAGACGAGGTTGCAGTGGTAGGTACTGTTTCAGACGAGGTTGCAGTGGTAGGTACTGTTTCAGACGAGGTTACAGTGGTAGGTACTGTTTCAGAGTGCAAGCGGAGGTTATCATCCCCTATCTTACCTGACAGCAAACATGTTTGTTTAGACCGTCCCAGAGCTCCTGAGAAGTTGGTGTCTACTGATGTTATCATGATTCAAGATCCTATAATCAGTATAACCAACGATCCTATAATCAGTACAACTGAGGATCCTAGAATCAGTATGACCGAGAATCCTATAATCAGTATGACCGACGATCCTATAGTCAGTATAACCGAGGATTCAGAAATAAAAAAACCGGAAGTGACTCTGTTATCAGTGGAAGAGTTGCTGTTATTAGACGATACTCAATTAATATCACATTTAGCCGGGTTCTCACAGGGATGTGATAGTAAACAGTTTGTAGATGTCAGTTACAAAGATCTGAACACTGTTTTTAATCGGGCCAAAAACTTTCCAGTAGCGCTACAGAACTTTATTAGTGCTGTTGTTGTTCCGTTTCTTGCTGGCAAGAAAGTTTGCACCAGAAACGACAGTTCCATCATATCGGAATGTCTGGAATGTGATTATATTAATCATGTTTCATTTGTTTTAGACATCTTGAAAACGTGCAGAAAACAAATCATTGGTGGGACTGCGAAAATTGTGATTCTGAAACCAGCCAAACTAGATAATATCTTATCTGGGTTTTCTGATTTATTGTTGTGGAATGAAGACATAACGGCATTCCTTGTTTTGGTCGTAAAAGACACGTGTAGTGTAGCAGCTATTGGAAAGGTTCTGCAATATTTGGTTATTAATTCTGATGAGAAGTCCTCTAAATCATGTTCACTGGCAATGCAAATACTTGCCAGTTATTGGCCAGTTGCCAGTTATTCTAAACACGACACTATTGTTGAGTTGTGCTCGCAGTTTGCTGATCGTAGCAAGTGCTTCCTGAGGAAAGCATTACAGCAAAAGTTAGATAATATCCAAGAATGTTGAGTCATACAAATGTTGAGTCATACAAATGTTGAGTCCTTGTGTAAATTTGTATTGATCCCGTTTGATGCGACAAGGAAAAATGCTCTTATCAGGAAAGGAATAACTGAATAACTCAACGTTTCGATGTTGCAACATCGTATTCATGATCTTTTTTTAACATTTTGAAATTTTGATAGAAATATTTTTAGATCATGAATACGATATTGTAACATCGAATTGTTGAGTAATTCCTTTCCTGATAAGAGCATTTTTCCTTGTCGCATCAAACGGGATCAATACAAATTTACACAAGAATACATTGCAACCATGCGACTCATAAACAATATTCCAATCCGGATTTTACAAATGTTGAGTCATATACAAAATACATATAATAATGTTGTTTTTTTTCTATTTTTGATTTAATTTTCATATATTATCATTTTTGTGACATTGCTCCACTTGACTTTAGGTGCTTCAATGAAATTTCCAATAGTTTAGTTTCACGAAATCTAACCGATTAAATTTGTATTTATTGTTGTACATATAATCTTTTAAATAATATATTGTATAATATATCGTGTTTCTTATTTGTTTCACAAAATCATTGTGAACTTGTAAAGTTATCAGTTTACCCAAATTCCAATCACATTTCACCACCACACCTAACTCACTACAATGCTGTAGCTAATATGGCGGTGACTCGGCGCAAGCTGTATGAGCCTAGCGCTGAAGACCAGGCCTCGAACCAATCTGCGGAGGAATCGCCCAAGATAAAGCCAATGCCAACAAGCAGGAAAATAAGCGCTATATTCTTCTTTGCTCTTAGTGCCTTCATCATTCTGGTAATTAACAGATACATTTCGGCTGATTTACTTTTTTAATTCAAATATTAGTGGCAGTTTGTAGTTTTGGACAGAAAACAAAATGAAGCTAATAATTATGATAATTATAATGATAATTATAATAATAATTGAGTAACCATGGAAACATCCCAGTTCTTGCTGTATACCACGTATCAGAGGCATTGGAGGGTGAACACCATCAAGTCAGGCTTAGTCGACATCGAGAAGGGAATTGCTCTGCCACAAAACGTTAGTTATATCACTGGACATTAACAAACTGTAGATTTATTGGAGACTGTGACAAATTTTACAGCAGTCTCATACAATGTTATAACAAATTCCTGGGATGCAGCAGTTTCCAACTTTAGGAACAATAGCATTCCATAAACCGTATGCTCTTGAAGATATATCCCCTCATGAGCTCAAAGCTCAACATTGACATGATAAATGATTTCGATGTAGTAAATTTTAATCTGCACCCAAATGATGCCTATCGTTTACATTGTTTACATCTATCAAATTCCTTTATCACTCCTTCAATACATGTTTGTAATATGATAGTCTGAACCCAATACCATAACGAAGTGTGAAGTAATTATAGGCTCCTCTGAAGGCAGGTATGTGATGTGTAACACAAATCTCTCAGAAACGTATACTGGTTGTCTGTGATGTGTAACACAAATCTCTCAGAAACGTATACTGGTTGTCTGTGATGTGTAACACAAATCTCTCAGAAACGTATACTGGTTGTCTGTGAGGTGTAACACAAATCTCTCAGAAACGTATACTGGTTGTCTGTGATGTGTAACACAAATCTCTCAGAAACGTATACTGGTTGGAGTAGGAGGATGTCTTGATATATTCGTGCGAGCAGCGGATCTGATGGACGCTCTGTCGGTCTCACCGCCCGAATCTATTGGTGACCCTCCTCAGGGTCTCAACTCTTTGGAAGACGTTGTCACAGAATTCTTAACATTCTTTGTTGAGGGGGCTGCTGCTGAGTAAGATACTTAAATATATAAATATATAATATATGTATAAATATATTACATTATATACATTTTTGATGTGCATACTGTGAGGTTTTATGCATCAGCTGTGCATATAATCTACGTAAGAATTACAATTTCAAAAGTTACTGTAATCTGTAGTAGACGTTATGTTAGTCGTTAGTGTCTGTATTGGATTACATTTGCTGAAATTCATCGATTAAATAACGTTGATAAGGGTACTGTCTTGACCAATATTTTGTATTTCAGGCGGTATGTACAATCTGAGGAACTCTGGTTGAAGATTAGAGCTGCAGCGCTTAGTTTAGGTCCTGAGTTGAAATTAGGAGGCAATGGACCAGTTATTGCTAAGAGAATGGTTGAAGAGGGGGCTGAGGTTTTACTGGCTATCCAGAACGAGAAGGTAAGGATCGTATCCAGGAAGTTAATTACTATATCAACTACAGTCTACCATGTCAATTTTGGAGTTTCCTTAAATTAGACACGTTAATCGATTCTAGTTGTGACGCGCGGAGACATTTTGTTGAACTTTTCATCACTGTCAGCCTCAATAATGGGTCATTAGTTTGGACGTGAACGCGCGCGTGGTACCTGTAAATAAATAAATTTACTCACATCTAACTTGTGTACTGTCTAATTAATTTAAGTGTATAAAAGTGTATTTAAGACTTGGTAATATTTTCGTCACACCTGGTTACCTCTTTAAGGAACCACTTACCAAGTTCACACAAGGATATAGAGCTTAAGACAGCAGTTGTGAGTATATAAACAATTATAGTTCAGGTCAGATTAATTTGTCATTACTCTCTCGTTAAAAGCCTTATTATTTTCAGATATACCGGGACAGAATAATAAAAGAAATTAAGATGCCCGGTGAGACTGTGGATACAGAAAGTGAAGATTACGACCTGCATATTATTCTTGAGTTTGATAAGGGAGACAAGTGGGGACCTTACATGGCTACACGTGGAAACAGGTACTTTAGAAGTCAGGTTAATTCCTGAAACACCCGTTTTTACCTCAAATTCAATTAGTTGCTATAATTACAATATCCATAACAATCAGAAGCATTTTATATGGTGTTCTACATCCCACTGATAACACCTAATACTCAGGTACATTGTACACCTAATCACACCTAATACTCAGGTACATTGTACACAGAGATAACACCTAATACTCAGGTACATTGTACACACTGATAACACCTAATACTCAGGTACATTGTACACTGATAACACCTAATACTCAGGTACATTGTACACTGATAACACCTAATACTCAGGTACATTGTACACCTGATAACACCTAATACTCAGGTACATTGTACACAGAGATAACACCTAATACTCAGGTACATTGTACACACTGATAACACCTAATACTCAGGTACATTGTACACTGATAACACCTAATACTCAGGTACATTGTACACACTGATAACACCTAATACTCAGGTACATTGTACACACTGATAACACCTAATACTCAGGTACATTGTACACACTGATAACACCTAATACTCAGGTACATTGTACACTGATAACACCTAATACTCAGGTACATTGTACACCTGATAACACCTAATACTCAGGTACATTGTACACCTGATAACACCTAATACTCAGGTACATTGTACACCTGATAACAATACTCAGGTACATTGTACACCTAATAACACCTAATACTCAGGTACATTGTACACACTGATAACACCTAATACTCAGGTACATTGTACACTGATAACACCTAATACTCAGGTACATTGTACACCTAATAACACCTAATACTCAGGTACATTGTACACCTAATAACACCTAATACTCAGGTACATTGTACACACTGATAACACCTAATACTCAGGTACATTGTTCACTGATAACACCTAATACTCAGGTACATTGTACAGTGATAACACCTAATACTCAGGTACATTGTACACTGATAACACCTAATACTCAGGTACATTGTACACTGATAACACCTAATACTCAGGTACATTGTACACTGATAACACCTAATACTCAGGTACATTGTACACTGATAACACCTAATACTCAGGTACATTGTACACTGATAACACCTAATACTCAGGTACATTGTACACCTGATAACACCTAATACTCAGGTACATTGTACACTGATAACACCTAATACTCAGGTACATTGTACACAGAGATAACACCTAATACTCAGGTACATTGTTCACTGATAACACCTAATACTCAGGTACATTGTACACTGATAACACCTAATACTCAGGTACATTGTACACAGAGATAACACCTAATACTCAGGTACATTGTACACTGATAACACCTAATACTCAGGTACATTGTACACAGATAACACCTAATACTCAGGTACATTGTACACCTGATAACACCTAATACTCAGGTACATTGTACACCTGATAACACCTAATACTCAGGTACATTGTACACCTAATAACACCTAATACTCAGGTACATTGTACACCTGATAACACCTAATACTCAGGTACATTGTACACTGATAACACCTAATACTCAGGTACATTGTACACAGAGACCTCCACAACCCGCAACTCAAAGGTCTGGCTGCAGTCCGGTCCGCTGTTAAAGATTTTAAACCTCATCTTGTGGTACTGGGTGGTCTTCAGATGCTAGACACTTATCCTTTCACTGAGGAGGAACTTAATGCTAGGTCAGTAGAAACAGCCAGACATGTACTTTAAGCATCACTATTGGTCATTAAATACACTAATACAGGCACACGTTCTCAACTTTGACCCACAACAGTAACTTTTACAATGTATTCAACCCTGTTGGCGACTTGTTGTGCTATCAGCCATAACTCATTTAATTATTAATATTTTCATGATTATGATTTAATCATAATCATGAAAACAGATACATATGTACAATTTTACGCATTTCAGATTAAACGAACTTGACGAATTCCTGTCAGAGCTACCATCTGATACTTTGGTTCACTTCGAGATGGCCTCTTTTGTTAACCCACACTTCTTGAAGAGGCTCACTGACGTTATTCTACCTTACTCCGACTCGATTGGAATGAACGAACAAGAGCTTCCCAATCTTAGTTCTCTTATTAAATCAGGTAAAAAAATGACACAAACATCGTCACACGTCATCACAAATATTTCTAAAAAAAATTAAAAGTTTGGATAAAATTCTAGGTACAAAGACCCAGTAAAAATCTACCTAATTATACTTTCTATTACTATATAAATTATAAAGGTGATTATTAAAAACTGGTCGGGTCACATTTTTCATGTAATCGACAATGAATATAAATGATTAAAATCTGTGCGGAGGTTCAATAATAATCCTCGCATGTGCATTTCCTGTTGGGATTATTGTCTTAACAGCTCCAGCTGTAACACACAAAACACTAATTAGCATTCTGAGCACCCCAAATTGAAAAATATTATTTCACTTCTGTCTTTCTTCGGTCACGGGTCACGGTATCTTGTATTTCTGCGGTCACGGGTACGGTCACGGTATCTTGTATTTTTGAGTCCTGGCTTGACTATAAATATCACTGTCGCCACATTAACGCCTGATGTGAAGCTCTATTCGAAGTATCTGGACACTTCATAAACGTTAACCCCGCCATCTGTAGGTGCGGTCCAACAGTGCCGTTTAAACATTCTCCCATTATCCCTGATAACAGTAGCAGTTTTGACCAAACTCAGAGTTCCGGACTCCGTGTAAGATCTACCTCGAATAACTCTGGTATAACCCGCCAAACGACCTTTCAGTTCCTGCTGGAATTCTATCATTCTTTCTCTTTCATCGGGCGCAAGCTTTGTAAAAATTTCACAACTTCCACATCCCATGTTCATAATAGCAGATATACTCTTGATTTTGGACCAGCGTTTAGCTTGCATTCTGTCCATTGCAACTCCGGTGGCCACAAAGGAAGTGGCCAAGACAACTTTGCAAAAAGCAGCTGCTCCGGCTATGACAACCCCACAAGCAACAAATCCACAAAGTCCAATTGCCACCACGCTAGCCACTGCTGCCACAGACCCCAAGATAGCTTCCTCACAGACTCCTACTTTCACCCAGATTGGTTCGGGTGTGTCGTTTAGCACTGAGAATGAAGATCCCATAGTCGGGTGTGTTCCATCTAATCCTTGCGATGAAACATTTAATTGAGTGATTCAATTTATTTCAAGCAATCGATTCTGTTGATGATGCTACTTAATTTTAAATTATGTCAACTACATTAATTCCTCCATGCAACCGTTTGCTTTCAATTCGAGAAATTCAAAAACGTTTGATATTAAATTGTATCGTGAATCCAGTACCTCAGATATAACGGAGAATTCTACAGAAATCAAAAATCCCAAAAAAAAACAGGTGCACGCAGCAAGCTGAACAAAACAAATTAAATCAAATCGGCATACGAGTACTAACGCAATGAATTGCACTCTGTACGCTCTAAAGATGCTCTAGACAGTGTACATCTACTCCATGAGGTACACACTACACACACTCTAGTAGTTACATAATATCAGTCATAATATGTTGTCTTCATATTATCACAGGTTATCAGCATACTCTGTGAAGATATTCATTATTCATTTATATTCAAGACATTGTAAAAGATGTAAACAATTTGGGAGTATGATATTTTTTCCGTTCACCCTTTTGTAAAAAGGCAATAGTGAAAGGTTACGAATGGACGTTTTTGCAGAAAAACGTGGATTTTGGAGATAGCGGTAGGCGGGTCTGAATATGTTGTCATCTGTCCTTACTTCCGTCCGTTACCATGACAACCAGCGCACAGTGCAGCGCGCGAGGATTGCTTGCGGAGATGTGATGTATAGATAGCCTGTGGTCAATGAATGCGCGGCGCGACTGTATTTCACTGTATAACGGTGTAATGTATAGTATTAGGTTATAAGCCCAATTTGTACGTGGCATGCGTAGTATAGTCTACTAATGTGTATCAATATTATTATTATGAAGTGAGCTGATTGGAGCTTATATTTATAGTTATAGTGAACGGAAATCTAGCGTCCGCCAAAACGAAACAACGGGCGCAATTCTTGTTTATAAACTTAATCTGCTATTCTATAAATCAAATACCTGATCTGGTGGTGGTGTGCCTACTGCATACAATAGTTACCTCAACGATGTACAGTATTTATCAGATAGTGAACTACAATATCATCATCGTGGTGCTAAGTGTGGTTGCTAAGCGTGGTGCTAAGTGTGGTGCTAAGTGTGGTGCTAAGTGTGGTGCTAAGTGTGGTGCTATGTGTGGTGCTATGTGTGGTTAGGCTGTTAAAATGCTCACATAATTGTGAGCCACAAATTCTAAAGTTAAACTTCTAAAGCTGTAAAAGTTATCCTTCACAGTCCTCACTAAACCAAACACTCTCAGGAACCATCGTTTACATCAGCGACAGCAAGATAAAAGTCTCCCAAACAATGGACCACACCCGTGAACTGTTAGCTATCCTCAACGACCTGCCTCGACACAAGCCCCTAACTCGAGTACACATTCACACCCTGGCTTATCAAGCTGTGTTTACTGTCAGGGAGAATGATAAGTGGATGAGTGGAATAACAACTGCTGTTAAATCTAGCCTCACTGCTACCAGGTGAGCTCTTTATAGGGGGGGGGGGGGGGTCACTGCTACCAGGTGAGCTGTTTATAGGGGGGGGGGGTCACTGCTACCAGGTGAGCTCTTTATACGACCTTTATGGAAACTAAAGTACAGCTATAGTCTGTACTATACAGGGGGGGGGGGGTCACTGCTACCAGGTGAGCTCATTATACGGGGGGGGGGGGGGGGGGTCACTGCTACCAGGTGAGCTCTTTATACGGGGGGGGGGGGGGTCACTGCTACCAGGTGAGCTCTTTATACGACCTTTATGGAAACTAAAGTACAGCTATAGTCTGTACTATACAGGGGGGGGGGTCACTGCTACCAGGTGAGCTGTTTATAGGGGGGGGGGGGGGTCACTGCTACCAGGTGAGCTGTTTATAGGGGGGGTCACTGCTACCAGGTGAGCTCTTTATACGACCTTTATGGAAACTAAAGTACAGCTATAGTCTGTACTATACAGGGGGGGGGGGGTCACTGCTACCAGGTGAGCTCTTTATACGACCTTTATGGAAACTAAAGTACAGCTATAGTCTGTACTATACAGGGGGGGGGGGGGGTCACTGCTACCAGGTGAGCTTTTTATACGACCTTTATGGAAACTAAAGTACAGCTATAGTCTGTACTATACAGCGGGGGGGGGGGGGTCACTGCTACCAGGTGAGCTCATTATACGGGGGGGGGGTCACTGCTACCAGGTGAGCTCTTTATACGGGGGGGGGGGGGGGTCACTGCTACCAGGTGAGCTCTTTATACGACCTTTATGGAAACTAAAGTACAGCTATAGTCTGTATTATACAGGGGGGGGGGGTCACTGCTACTAGGTGAGCTCTTTATACGGGGGGGGGGGGGGGGTCACTGCTACCAGGTGAGCTCTTTATACGGGGGGGGGGGGGGGGGGGTCACTGCTATCAGGTGAGCTCTTTATACGACCTTTATGGAAACTAAAGTACAGCTATAGTCTGTACTATACAGGGGGGGGGGGGGGGGTCACTGCTACCAGGTGAGCTCTTTATACGACCTTTATGGAAACTAAAGTACAGCTATCGTCTGTACTATACAGGATAAACCTAGAACTTTAATTAGATATTTTCGCGAAACCAAGATTCTGTTTTTAACCTCCTTTTTAATTTCCCTCCTATCCCAGATACGTATGTGGAGATGAGAGTATAGACTCTACCAAGATAAAGATGATTCTAGACGAGTCGTTCTCCTCCTCCTCTATACCTGGTTCTCAGAGGATCCCCATTATTGACTCTACCCCTGTCAGCTGCTGGCCTGACGGTCCTTACGAGGTAGGATAATTGTTAGTAGGGTATTAGTAGGGGGGGGGGGGGGGGGGAGTAGTAGGAGTTAGTAGGGGGGGGGGGAGTCATGAGTACCCCCCCCCCTAGTAATAAGTATTAGTAGGGGGGGGGGGGGGGGGAGTAGTAGGAGTTAGTAGGGGGGGGGAGTCATAAGTACCCCCCCCCCCCCCCTAGTAATAATCTATCAACTGTAACTAAATAGTAAAGTGAATAATCTTTACTTATATTTATAACGAGTATGTAATAAGTATTAGTAGGGGGGGGGGGGGGGGGGGGGGAGTAGTAGGAGTTAGTAGGGGGGGGGGTCATGAGTACCCCCCCCCCCCTAGTAATAAGTATTAGTAGGGGGGGGGGGAGTAGTAGGAGTTAGTAGGGGGGGGGGGAGTCATGAGTACCCCCCCCCCCCCCCCTAGTAATAAGTATTAGTAGGGGGGGAGTAGTAGGAGTTAGTAGGGGGGGGGGGAGTCATGAGTACCCCCCCCCCCCCCCCTAGTAATAAGTATTAGTAGGGGGGGGGGAGTAGTAGGAGTTAGTAGGGGGGGGGAGTCATGAGTACCCCCCCCCCCCCCCCCCCCCCCCCCCCCCCCCCCCCCCCCCCCCCCCCCCCCCCCCCCCCCCCCCCCCCCCCCCCCCCCCCCCTAGTAATAATCTATCAACTGTAACTAAATAGTAAAGTGAATAAT
The DNA here is from genome assembly GCF_026151205.1 of Bolinopsis microptera. Lineage (NCBI taxonomy): Eukaryota > Metazoa > Ctenophora > Tentaculata > Lobata > Bolinopsidae > Bolinopsis > Bolinopsis microptera. The sequence continues at coordinate 2,117,289 of NC_087072.1, read as the reverse complement.
CTTTACTTATATTTATAACGATGTGCGAATTAGCCATTGACGAATTACTTTCATATCGTGTTTTTTATTGATATCTTTCGTTACGAAAGTGGAAATTGACGTCTGTTGCTTTATATTTTAATTTAACAATCTAACTGACATTACACTTCAGATCTGTCTAGCTCCGGTTCTAGTTTGTACACAGATAAAACAAACAGGTGGTGGTGGTGATAACCTGACCGGGGTGGGACTACTTTACCACCTCAAATAGGTGATAACCTGACCGGGGTGGGACTACTTTACCACCTCAAATAGGTGATAACCTGACCGGGGTGGGACTGCTTTACCACCTCAAGTAGGTCTGTTTCGTGGGCTTCAGTAAGAATCCTCATGTCAAGTCTGATTTACTGGCGATGTATGGTTATTGGTTAAGCGTAACAATTTACATCAAAAAACTTACTACTCTTCGATAGATTTTACCTTCGAAGATGGGAACAGTATAAGCTCAGGATGAAGCAATGTTTTGCTGATAATTCTGATATAATTTATTAAAAATTAATTTTTTTCATCGCTCTTCTTTTGATGATAATTCTTATTGTTTATAAAACTTGCTTTAAATGCGTGATAAATACAATCTTTTGCGTGATAAATACATTCTTTTGCGTGATTGGTAGTAGTGAACTATGGACTCAGAAGAAATAGATTTATAAGTTAAATAGTCCTTAAAATATGTACAGTTTTTTATCAAATATAAATGAAATGAGTTTGTGCGTTTGTGCGTTTATTTGTTCGCTTGATGTATCTCATAATATCATTACTATTATTACTTTACAATTTTAGTTTTACTCCATGAGTATGATTCATTTTCGGCTGGCTTGTGCGATCCTTAGCAAAAACAAAGTGTATCGAGAAAAAAAACGGAAAAGATGATCAGTGGAAATTGTACCATAAATTACAAGTCTTACTAGCTTGCAGCATAACTGATATTGTAACTAAATGATATACTACTAGTTTACTTATAACTGTATTTACTATGCTATATATCTATGTAGGATGAATAGTAAGATAACTAAGAATGAGAGGACGAGATGAGAGAGAATGAACAAGTTTTACAGATGTGAATGTTTTGCCTCACACAATGTGTTCATAGCAAAGTACAGACTACATGTCAAGTACCAGAATGAGGAACAGTTTTGGAACGACTATGGAGATGTTAGTCTTTGTTAGATCTTCATTATTTAACTGTTTAAACTGATGTTCAATGTTCATTATTTCAAACTGAGCGGTTTTTTAAGGGTTTCAAGTATCGGTTTTATAATCGATCGCAATTCTTTAAAATTGATTTCCCCGGAGTTTGGACAGTAAGTTTCCCTTACGTTTTTCTTTTAATCTAAAATTAAGCTTCTTAACAAGGTCCTCAAAGAGAGAGGGATGACGGACAGAGGCAAAGTTCTAGAACATGTCAAAACAGAGGTCCAAAGGCGGCTGAATCTAGACGACATGATCACGAGAAATACTGAATATGCTAAGAAGAACTACACGCCTCTTTACCCTCAGATTAGATCATTCAAGGTGGCTGGGGATACTTGTTGCACTGGGGGAAGGGATAGAGATTATATCTTTTTGAAGGACAAAAATTGAGTTCAACTGTTGATTATAAGATTCCCAAAAAAAGTTACTATGAAATAAAGTGCCGACCTTTAATAAACCTACATCTCAGAGAGAGGTACTATGAAATAAAGTGTTGACCTCTAATAAACCTACTTCTCAGAGAGAGGTACTATGAAATAAAGTGTTGACCTTTAATAAACCTACTTCTCAGAGAGAGGTACTATGAAATAAAGTGTTGACCACTAATAAACATACTTCTCAGAGAGAGGTACTATGAAATAAAGTGTTGACCTCTAATAAACCTACATCTCAGAGAGAGGTACTATGAAATAAAGTGCCGACCTCTAATAAACCTACATCTCAGAGAGAGGTACTATGAAATAAAGTGTTGACCACTAATAAACCTACTTCTCAGAGAGAGGTACTATGAAATAAAGTGCCGACCTCTAATAAACCTACTTCTCAGAGAGAGGTACTATGAAATAAAGTGCCGACCTCTGATAAACCTACTTCTCAGAGAGAGGTACTATGAAATAAAGTGCCGACCTCTAATAAACCTACTTCTCAGAGAGAGGTACTATGAAATAAAGTGCCGACCTCTGATAAACCTACTTCTCAGAGAGAGGTACTATGAAATAAAGTGTTGACCACTAATAAACCTACTTCTCAGAGAGAGGTACTATGAAATAAAGTGTTGACCACTTATAAACCTACTTCTCAGAGAGAGGTACTATGAAATAAAGTGCCGACCTCTAATAAAGCTACTTCTCAGAGAGAGGTACTATGAAATAAAGTGTTGACCACTAATAAACCTACTTCTCAGAGAGAGGTACTATGAAATAAAGTGTTGACCTCTAATAAACCTACATCTCAGAGAGAGGTACTATGAAATAAAGTGCCGACCTCTAATAAACCTACATCTCAGAGAGAGGTACTATGAAATAAAGTGCCGACCTCTGATAAACCTACTTCTCAGAGAGAGGTACTATGAAATAAAGTGTTGACCTCTAATAAACCTACATCTCAGAGAGAGGTACTATGAAATAAAGTGCCGACCTCTAATAAACCTACATCTCAGAGAGAGGTACTATGAAATAAAGTGTTGACCACTAATAAACCTACTTCTCAGAGAGAGTGGTTTGATCCTATGTTTATAGAACTAATAAAGCTACTTCTCAGAGAGAGTGGTTTGATCCTAAGTTTATAGAACTTGCTGAGGTGTGTGCTGATCGTCTACTCAGTAAAAGTCAGATAATTGACAGATATCTCGATACTATCGGTGAGAAAACTAATATTTGAGATGTGGTTTATCATGCTGGTCCTTGAGAGAGTTAGTATCTTGTTCCTTACCTTTAGTGTAATGTGTTTATGTAATCACTGTGTATGATTTTAGGTGCCGAGATTTACACGATCCGAGCGTTTACCCCCCAGTTTTGTTCTCAACTTGTAGAAGAACTTGATAACTTTAACGAGAAAATTCTTCAAAGAAGTCGACCCAACACAATGAATACTTCTGGGGTAAGAAAGTAAGAATTCTTATGAATAAAGTTGATTAAAGAGAGAAACTTTACAGAGCACACAAACCATTTTAGGCAAATAAGGACATCAGAAATCATCTTAATCATATCTTTATAGTATCTTAATTAATAGTAACGACTGAAATTGTTATTTCCTCTCAAAGTCCCCTTGTATCTACAAGAACACAACATTGAAGTTTAACCAGTGTAACCTGCAGGTAATAGTGGAGGAGTTTGGACTGCTTGACTTTGTGAACCAGGCTATATCTAACCTATTATCTCCGATATCTAGTGTTATATTCCCGGAGTGGTACGGATCTGGTACTGACTCTCATAAGGTACATATCATGTAACATGACTGACTTGACTTAAGGCGGCTTCAGCGTCCGAGTATTGATGCGCTGTCTCCATAGAACTCTATCCGCCATAAGTCCGCCAACTTCTCCAGTGTCGTTGATACCCGTGTCAGCTCGTAGGCTATCAACATAAGTCATGGCTGGTCTTCCCCTACTCCGCACCCCATGAGTTGGTTCCCAGAGTAGCAAGCGGTTTGCGACTAGTTCTGGGTGCCGGTGGATATGACCTACTAGTCGCATCCTGCGCTCTTGGATCTTCATGGTTGCTCTCGGTAGGTTGCCATAGACTTCTTTGTTGGTTTTGCGCTGCTTCCAATCCACATTTAGTGCCATCCTTAGCATTCTAGTGTAGCAGCCATCAATGCGTTTCTTCAATTGCTCTGTCAACGTCCACGTTTCAGAACCATAAAGAAGTATTGACTCCACAGTAGCAACAAATAGACGGATCTTTAGTCCTCTTCTAAGGTCAGACTTCCACATCTTCTTTAGCTTGTGGCAGGCTGCCCAGGGCCCAGGCCTTAGCTTTTCTGACCCGCAGGTCCCTCTCTGTTGTTGCTATCCATGCTCCAAGGTAAACAAAGTCTTTAGTAACATAACAATTACTAAATTGTAATAGTTTTAACCTATTTGGTTAGGTCCTAGTTTTTATAATCGACATGTTCAAGAAAAATATAGAGATATAAATGTAAATACTTGCTAGCTGTGTTATGTCCTCATTATACAGCGCGAGGACACAAAACACAACCCCCCGCTGGCAAATATTCAAATTTGTTTGTTGTGTTGCAACCCTCACTAACTAACTAACCCTCACTAACTGGCCCTCTCAGAGTTTCAGTCTGAGGTATGAGCTAGGGAAGGACACTGAGCTGGCTTATCACTACGATAACGCGGAGATCACGTTTAACTTTTGTTTAGGGAACAAGTTCTCTGGAGCTGAAGTCTACTTTACTCATATGACGTCTGTAAGTAATAGGGGGATTTGGGTATCGCGACAATTGACCCCCCGACAATTGACCCCCCGACAATTGACCCCCTATGTAATTACACTGGGGTCAATTGTCGCGAAATCTAGGGTTTAGAACTCGACAATTGATCGGGTTAGGGTGAGGGTCCTGGGTCAGGGTCCTGGGTCAGGGTCAGGGTCAGGGTCAGGGTCAGGGTCAGGGTCAGGGTCAGGGTCCTGGGTCAGGGTCAGGGTCCTGGGTCAGGGTCAGGGTCAGGGTCAGGGTCAGGGTCAGGGTCAGGGTCAGGGTTAATTGTATTTGTATTAAATTGTATTGTCGGGGGGTCAATTGTCGGGGGGTCAATTGGTATTCATAAAACTCCATTACGATTTACGAACCGTAAGAACTCATACTCCAACCAGACCCAACCTTGAGTACGACTTGAGTCTTAGTAATTACTCGCTGAAATGCACTGAACATGGCAATCTTTTAATAAGCCCTGTGAACTTCTGAGAGATTGAATTTTGTCCTATTAACATCTCACACTTATCAACTTGAGCTTGTGGGAGAGTAGAACTGTAATTGTATCATATTGTGATTAAGTGATGATGGAGTGAGGCTTATTAAATTAAGCTTACTTTTGTTCTTTTTCCTTTCTGTGGCTCTGTCAGCCTATCTGATTTCCCGACAAATTTTCACAAAAGTTGTTTAAAAAAATGTTAAAATCCGAAATATTCGGAGTTTATTTTCCAGCAAGACCACTTGTTTGTTTATTTGTGTGCCCTGTACATTAGTTTGTATGTGTGTGTGTGGTTGTTATGTGTAACTGATAACTTATAACAGGAGGAAGATAAGGAGGAGTACTATGAAGCTGATCACGTGCCAGGTGTTGTGATGTTTCACAGAGCTAGACAGATGCACGGTACACTCCCTCTCCTCTCAGGTGGGGGTCTAACAATCTCTATTAGTTGTGATGTTTCACAGAGCTAGACAGATGCACGGTACACTCTCCTCTCAGGTGGGTCTAACAATCTCTATTAGTCACATCACTCACACTAGTGACTAGGAGTGTGTGAGTCAGATCACTCACACTAGGAGTGTGTGAGTCAGATCACTCACACTAGGAGTGTGTGAGTGACTCACTCACACTTGTATCACGTCGCGACCCCGGCCCCATTGTCATTTCACTTAGTGGGGGTGAAAGTCACGATACAGCCGCGCACTCGTGCGCGGCGGGCCTACAACGTGAGGCAAAGTCACACTGAGTCTGCAATGAAGGGGCTGTGATTTATAATTTTAATATTCTTTTTCAATATTTAGAACCCAGTACATGTCCTACATTCTCTCTGCCAGGGTCCCGATACAACCTACTCACGTGGCTGAGGAGCTCTTCTGTCCGCAACAAGATGTGTCCAATGTGCAGATCAGTCCCTAAACTAGTTCCTTCCTCTCATATGGGAGATGGCTTTACCATTCCCACCCAGTGAGGTGACCTTTTGTAAAGCAAACACATTTCAATACGACCAGGTAGAAATGGTAGAAATGTAAGGACCAGTTCCGTCATTTGTCTTAAACGGAAATGACGTCCTACCTCAGATATTGGTCTGTTGAGAGCTCTGAACTGTTCAAGAATAATGAGATAAAACATCAGTATATACATTGCTTTACAAGATTACTTTGATTTTCATATCGTCATACCTTTTTTCTAGTTTTGGGAATTTTCGGAAATATCATGTTATGTGATTGTTTGTACATTATATTTCATGACGTATTGTAGATATTTAAATATATTATTTAAAAAGATTAAATTCGAATTCAATACCGTGGTTTCAGATTATTTCAGTTTAATAAACACTTGAACTTGGCTCCGGACATTTTCTCGATAGTAACAGCGAAGTCTAGTTGTTTGATTTTTTGATATCAACTTTCTGCAACCTTTCATAGCTGATTCATCTGTCTTTACCATTTTATCTAATTTCTCTCAAGGATTTTGGAGCGATGGCTGAGTTAGGTAGAACTTTGGAAAGGCTAGAATCTCGCACCTCAGCTATATCATGGGTAGGGAAGGATAGGCAGACCATGTTTAGTGACGCCGTGTTCAGCATTGTCGCTACTATTGTCGTGGTGACTTGTGAAATTGGGGAGTCTGAGATGAACGAAGTGAGTTGCATTGCTGATGGTTAAACTGAATGACTGCTTGTTCTGTCTGTTCTCTGATTGTTGTTAGTTTTCTTAATTACTGTTAACTGTATGTTTCAATCATAGCTGCATGTGATTATGCTGTTTAATGATGTTCTGAGCGACTTTGCCATGAGACCCCTCCCCCTCCCCCTCGGAACGAGTTAACGCCCCACTGTTAGCGTCCTCCTGGTTACCTGGTTACCTGGTTACCTGGTTACCTGGTTACCTGGTTACCTGGTTACCTGGTTACCTGCAGGTTACCTCAGTTAGCGTCCTGCTTTATGGGGGACTACTCTATCTCACATGGGTTCAGTGACCCTCTGCGATGGTGGCCGGTAGACCGCCAGAACATGTTTACTGATGCGGTGTTCAGCATCGCCGCCACCATTGCTGTTGCTAATCTGAACCTCAAGACAGAGGTACTTGACACGGTAATGATTATGTTTCTGATTTTTATTCTTGAATCTTGATTGAGTGTGCTTTGAATTCTGTTTAAAACTAAAATAAATAATGTACAACTTAACTTATCTTGTATCTGTAATCTGAACTCACTGTCCTAAAATTTGACTGCACAGTGAACTGGTCTTCCTCTCATTCGTCGATTTATCCACAGGAAGATTTTCTGCTAAAAGACGCGCTGCTTGATCACATTCCCAAGTTTGTAGCCTACTTTGCTTGCTTCTTCGTGATCAGTGCTTATTGGGGATGTCACGTGCGACTCTACAACCTTGTTGTCAATAGCAACGATGTTTTAACCTGGCTCAACCTGGTAAGTTGCGCCACTTTCGGTAATTTTGAGACTTTCAACATCGCAAAAATATCGAGAAATATGAGAAATATGTAAGACGATATTCAAGTTCTTAACCACTGGTAACTGCAGTACTAGACAGTAGACACGTTCTAGATCTCTAATAAAAACCCACTCCTGTCAGTTGTTACTGTGTGTCCTCTCCTTCCTCCCCCTGACCCTGTCTCTGTGGGCGGACTCTGCCTCCCTCGCAGACTACATGTCTCACTTCCCCTCTATAAACCTCGCACTAGCCTGCCTCATCTTCACTTTTACTATATTCTACGTATTCAGAGACAGAGCTGCTCATCATACCCACATTACCTCTTCTCAAAAAGTTTGTGGTCTATGTGTTTTTGAATCAAAGTGCAAAAACAGATTTGTTAACTCGTATGGATGTTTTTTATAGCATCATTAGTTTACCATAGCAACTCTATAGATAAGAAACATCATAATATATCTCATGAAAAATCTCTATCTAGAATGATTTGCCTCCTAATCCATGTTGTTAACTCGATGTTAACCTTGTTAACTCTCATGTTAACCTCCAGACACGGAGAAGGTTTATAATCCTACTGTACGCCTGGTTCCCTACCCTAATAGGACTGTTCTGTATCTACATATACAAACTAGCAGAGTTCGCGCTCTGTGTCGTGTTCGTCCTTGTCCTGCTCACTGCTGTCGTTATTACCCGCTTTGAGAGGTGGTATCTCGGTTATTTTCATTATGGTGGTTGTCTACATACAGCCGTGTGTGCGTAATAATTTGAAATACTAAGGGTTCAATGAGAGGGCGTATCTCGGTTAATTTTTATGTAAAGTTTCACATGCTACTTTCCTGCAGGCGTTATAATATAGCTTACCAGTGGTGGATCTCGTGGAGTTTATGTGGATTGCTCACTGACTGTCCGTTCCTCTCGCTTTGAGAGGTGGTTTAAATTCCCCGGTGAGTTTTTTGTTTTACGCACATTTCGATTATAAACCGCTTTAAAGAGTGGTATCTCGGAGCAGTTCAGTCTTTTGCTCAACGTGACGTCTTATTTGGGCTTTGAGGGGTTTGAATTTTCAGTGAGTTTTAAATGTAGTTTTCTCACTTGCTTTCAGATTATTTAATTTTCATATGGTATCTCGGTTTTTTATTGTGGTTTTCGTCATGCTATGTTATTACTGTTTGTACAGTTATATTCGATGAGTTTTAGTATTTAAACTAATTGTGTTAAAAGCTTAAGGTTGTTTTCATCCCGGTAAGTTTTATGGGTTACATAAACACTGCTTGGTCGGATTTTCTCGTTTGTAGGAGCGAGTCTAGGTGAGTTTTTTGTCGGTTTCTGCCCTTCATGCGTGTTATTATCTGTTTGACCATTTATCTAATTTTATAGTGATTGTCTGCAGCATGCTGATATTATTATCCTTTGAAGGTAGATCTCGAGTTTCATGTGGGAGGATAGCTACTCTGTGTTATACGCTGAGAGGTGGTATTCAGTTTTTGTTGCTGACTTTGTCGTTGTTACTTGTTGAAATGGTGGATCTCGGTAAAGGTTTATGTGAGGTTAATGATGCTGCTTTTCCCGCTTTTGAGGGGTTTGGTTATTTTCTAAGTTTTACTGTGTTTGCACATGCTGCGTGATTAGCTTTTAGAGGTGGTATCTGGTGATTTTGTGGGGCCTCTCCTCCGCGTGGGTAATTACCCCATTTGATGGTATCTGGTTACCTGGTTATGTGGTTCCTGGTACTGCTTCCTAGTTACCTGGTTTGAGAGTTATCTCGGTTAGTTTTATGTGGGTCCTGTCACTGCTGTGTTCAGTACCCTTGCGATGGTGGTAGCTCGGAACATTTTATGTGGTGTCCTCGCTCCACTTGCTGTGTTATTACTGCTTGAGAAGTGGTATCTCGGTTAATGTTATGTGGTTCTGTTTACTGTTTGAATCTTATTACCGGCTTTGAATTTGTGTTACTGAATTTTATGTCAACGTGTTTTTCCTTGTCTGTCAATCTGCTATGTTAATTTCGTTTGAGAGGTGGTTTTCTCTCGGTAAGTTTTCATGGGTTTTCCTGACGCGTCGTTATTCCCGTTTGAGAGGTTGTTCTCGTGAGTGCTTATGTGGGGTTTCGGGGCCTACACCTTGGCTGTACGTTATTACCTGGCTAATGAGAGTTGGCATTTCGGTAATTTTATGATTTCACTCTCAAAAATGTCGAAAAATTAGAATATGAGAGTGTATCTTCGGTAACTTTTGTTACTGCTGTACTGACAGTGCAGTTCAGACTCTAATTTACTCGCCTCTGTCAGTTGTTCTGTGTGTTTTTCTTGGTGCCGTCTCTGTGGTCGTATTACTCTTGAGAGGTGGTTTCTGGTTATAGTTTATTGGTGTAGGTCACTGCTTCTTAATACCCGCTGTGAGAGGTTGTTATCTGGTGGTTCTTCATTGCTCGCTGTACTGTCCTTGACCTGCTCACTGCAGTCGTATTTACCCCTATTTGAGTAGGCGGGCTCATTTTCAGTTAGTTTTATGTATTCAGGCAGACTGCTTCGTTTTTACCCGCCTTTTCAAAAAGGTGGTATCTGTGTTTTTGTCATGTTGCTCACTGCTGTTTTACTCGTTATGGATGTTTTTATACTCATTAGTTTATGGCCTGCTCATGATGTCGTTATTTTATCTATTGAAGATTTATCTAGGTTAGTTTGTCTATCATGTGGTGTTCTTGCTCATCATGTGTTATGTGGTTTTTAATCATCAGCCCGTGTGTTGACTGTAATGAATTTATGAAATATCTAAGGTGTTCAATATGTACTAAAACCCCAACTGCGGGCGATCCTCCGCGTCTAATCATCACAACTTTTATGTAAAGAAGATTCACACTCGCTTTTCCGCAGGACATAGGTTACTAGATATAGCAGTTCAACAAGTGAACAGTCCTCTGCCAATGGAACGAATAGAAGCGTTCAGTGATGGAGTGTATGCCATCTCCATGACACTCATGGCAGTTCAAATTGCGTGAGTTTTATTTGCAATTTGATTCGTTTTTTCACAATTGAGCTTAAATAAGACGACTGTCTAAGAGGCTATCCATTCTATTTCTAATCCCCAATCTTTTCCAGCTGAAAATTAGGTTTTCCTTATATTAGTATAAAACCCAACTCTAAAGATTTCACTTTTAAGGGAGAAGCTGTCATCGTCTGCAGCGAACGAAAAGTTCCTGGAAATATTCGCAAATTCCTCTGTTGCTTACCTCACCTGTTTCGGTTTGGTTTCCATCCTGTGGTTCGTTCATCACCAGCTCTGCCACAAGTAAGAAATTCAGATTTAAACGCTTTTAATATCGACATTTTGATACTTCCTCTCTCATTTACCGTAGACAGAAAATAAAAAAGTACACAAACTTAAAAGTGTACTGTTCAGCACGGATTTCTACATTCAACAAAACTCTGATCCACACTGACCTGAGTTAATGTGTGTAACAGAACTGCTGATGATACAAGCGGTAAACACATCAAGATTATTAATGCGCCAACAAGACCGAACCTCTCTATAACGCGGTTTATTTTGTCTAAATCCCCCCGGCCCCTGTTTCCGCGTTATAGCGAGGTACTGCTACTGGCTACCACTGTACTAGTTACCACTAGTTACCACTAGTTACCACTAGTTACCACTGTACTATCCCGTCAGTATCCAACAGAGTAACCCGCTGATTCAGACTCTCAACACACTGGCTATCTCCTTTGTGGGGGGTATACCTTTCTCATCAGGTCTCATCCAGCACTATGCTAACCCGCACAGCTTCGATTCAGCTAACTTCCGCATCAATGAGGAGGTTTGTTTTTTAACAGTTTTTGATTTAATTGTTCTACCATAATTATGATAATAAATTTGCATAGCGAAACTTAAAAATAGTATCGTATTACGAATGTCATGTTTTATATGGCAGTGGTTCTCAACATTCATCTGTTTTTTTCTTCGCTACTTCTGTGACTATTTGCACTTTAAATGTTAAAACGTTCTAGAAGACTCTCCAAAATATGTGAAATTTGCACTTCGGCAAGAAGAAAGTGGATGACTTCGTACTAATAACAATAGAAACCGTTTTTATCATCATCGAAATATAATATTAAATGTAAATTTTACGACAAATCAACTTTAACTTAGGTTGTGGTATTAAATTGTCAATCAGATAAATTATACCAATAATATAAGCTGAACATATTGAGTGCTTTAATTTCGATTAATTTCTGTCCAATTCGCGCATAACAAGTGAAAATTTGGAAAATAATTCACAGCGCCGTTTCCAATTGCCTCCCTCGAACGGAGATATGATCTACTGTGTCCATTACCAAGTGTGGGTGTGGCAGGCACCCTCAACTTCCTTACAATCCTGCACCTGAACACCCTATAGAAGACATGTTTCATCAGATCCCGGGTCCACCGTCGGAGTCCTGTAATCCTGTAGAAATACAGACACGTGTTACACACACAGTTCAACACAATGGTCTGTGAGTTCATGAAGGTTCTAAGATGGACATGGTACTGGAAATGGTAATGTCCGGGTGAGTCATGAGACTTGAGTTCAGATACCTGGGTAATGTAGTTGAGGATGAGGACGATACAGAGGGGCACGTTCCACACTAGGTAGGTCATGGTCAGGAGCACTATTGTTATTGTAGCTTCTCTTTTAACTGTGCTCCCCCGGGTTCTGCTCGCTGTGGAAGAGGAGGATGAGATTCTTTTAAAGCGCAGTTTTAGAATGATAAAGCAGCAGCAGCTGGTTACCGGGATGAGTGGGAACACAAACTCTACAATGTTTAACAGAAAGTACAGCACGTTGAACGGAGGAGAACCCTTTACGAACACCTTCCCCAGGTCCCAACTACAAACCTTGAAACGGGGAAAGTATTCATACTTGCTGCCTCTAACAAAGGGGGTAGCTGCCTGGAGTAACATCAGGAACACATACGTCACAATGGGAACAGCCACACTCCACAGCGATATTCTTTTGTGGGGGAGATATATGGAGATGAGTCTAGAAACACTGAGCACTGCAATGAGGTACACTGACACTCGGATAGTTACATTCCAGAGGATCCCCCACACGTTGCAGAGGAGCGGGTTAGTGTTGAAGAGGGTCTCTCCCAGGGAGGGGGAGAGGTTCGCCAGCCCGGTGAAAAGAGCTAGACTGCAGATCAGGATGTCAGTCAGGTTGATGCAGATGTGGAGGAGTGTGTTGGGGGATAAGATCGCTGGTCTGGTTAGGAAGTAGGATACGGCCAGGATGTTGCCCGTAGTACCGAGGAGGAAGCAGAGCAAGGAGGATACCCCGAATATGGTGTCCCAGTGACTTGGGAACATCGCGCTCTTTCTAGAGAATGTAATTTAGCTGTTGTACTTGCCAACTGTAAGGATATGAGAAAGTGACGGTGAAATAAATTGTTAGCAACAAAATATTCCAGAGTAAAATTTAGATAACAATAGATGAAACCACAATAGATGGTTAAATAATATGTTTCGTAAGTGCACTTATAGAAGCCTTAGTTCGTAACACACAATAGAGCAATATATGCCGTCCTATGCGGCGTTTGACGCTATTATATGTTGCATTACTGCCAAAAGTTATTCAAACAGCTGCATTCTATTTACAAGTTTTATCTTACGGGTAATTTTCACCGTAGTCTAAATAAGTTTAACTACTGGGGGTATTGAGGGTAAAATACTGTTCAAAATCGTGCGTGAAAAACATGTGAAAATTATTGGTAGGGTTACTGCGAATATTTGTGAGGGATAACAAACTGAACCCGAAAGTTTGAGGAATGGAGAAAACAAATTAGCAAATTGACGAAACAAACCATATGTGATAACAATTCATTAATTCGCTCCGTCCAGCTGGATAATAATAGTAATATTTTCCGGCAATTACTATGGAATATTTGATATTTAATATACCTAGCATATGCTGCAACTATTTATTAATTAACCAATAATACAACACTCTGTGCAGCGCACAGAGATTGGGAAACAATGGCATAGTCATTAGTCATTAGTCACAATGGATAAGTTTGGTATTTGTTTTTACTGTTACATTAAGTGTTTTAGAAACAGAAAAAATGTCCACCCTTATAATATTGCCACCTACTAATGTCACCAAACACAAATGGGCGAATGGAACATTCTGTGATTCATTGTCACAAACAGCAATGATTTAAATGAGAAGAAATAAGAAAGGTCATGCGGTACAATTACCAGATGTTTTGTTGCCAGTAACTGCCATAATGGAGCAGCAGCACTAACTTCCACACTAACTCCTTTATAATAATCCTAAGCAGGTGGTAGAGGTGGTAGAGGTGGTAGAGAGCTTCACCCATCTAAAACATAACATCTGCAAAATTGTACTGAGCTATAATAGTACAATTCCTTACAATTACCCGGAAAACGTGTGAAAAAACACACTGAAGCTTTTCAGCTTGGGAGATGTTTTTTTCACACGGCGAGAAAACATTTAAAGACAGAGGAGCCAGGTGATGAAAACGACACTGGAGTTGAAAGCGTAACGTGGTGATATTAATAAATATTTAAACTAGAACACCAGCCTTGTTGGTGATGAGACTAATTCGGAACTAATGTCAGACTCCCTACAGAAATGTCCCAATTTAAAAATACTTTTAAGAAATTCATACTTTCAAGATATTAGATAAATTCCCGCAAAGTTCTTTAGTACATATGATTTGCAAACATCTCATCGCATACGTAATATGAGAATATGTACGTCGGGAAGCGCAAGGTCTTAATAGTTAATTGTGCATGTAAAGTGTAAACAGTGTACGTATGCTCTGTGTAGTATGGTCTGTGATTTCTACAAACAAACCCCGCGAAATTACCATCAAAAATGGGAGGTCGGAATTTCTTAGTTTTTAACTCTCAATATTCAAGTTCATATGCAGTTACGAAAAAATATTAAAACATAATTAAGGGGGCCTTATTTCTCATGTTAAAAGGTTAAAAAATTGAACGGAAATGGATACGATAATCCAGTTTTAAAAAGTCGTTTATTCTTTTATTTCTGTCTTAAATCTACAGTGATTATATTGAATGTATTGCAAATCTTAGTTGCGAAGCATCGTTTGGAACTCCAAATACCCATATTAGTTCGAGTAAATAAGGTACTTTTAGTGATTTATGATATCTTACCAATTAATTGAAATAAGGCCGGTAAAAGAATTGTTTCAGTTTTTAAACTTTCTTCGAATTCCACAACTAGCAGACTAACTACTTAAGTGAGTCCAAGTTTTCATATATCTCATAGCTATCAACTGTGTCGTATTCCTCTGCACCAGGGAGCACTCCAGTTTCCTTCTTTACGCCTGGCTCTTGTCCTCGTACACTGGGAATTTCTCTGGCAAGTTCGCTCATGACAACGGGCTGGTTTCTTCTCTTTTTTGCCACAAGTTTGTAGAGAAGAATTGTCAGGAGAATCAGGAGAATAACTGAAAAAGCCCCGAAGACAGTTATCAGAGTTAGATACAGTTCTGAAAATAATGGCACGTTATTGTTAACTAATTTTTTATCAAGCAAGGCTATAACATTAGATTATAAAAGTATTATAGGAGTTACCGAGTTTGGAATTTGGATTATGATTTAGAAAGATTTGGGGCTTATCAACCGTAGAATAGGATAGAAAGTTGTAAAATAACTCACTCTTGGTTGCTGCTAGATCCTGCTTGGTAGCAGCCAACTCTTGCTTGTTGTTAATCACTATTTCAGCGAGAGTACATCCGGATGGGATCTCTGTAACTGATCCAGTTTTGTCACTTAGCACTATCTCCTCCCAACTTAGAATTTTAATAGAGGTGAGTACCTCCTCCTCAATAGAGCACATGTCAGATGACATTCTTTGTATTTCAGATGAACTGAGGACTCGACTATAAATGTTTAACTTGAATATATCACTTCCAAAGATGTTAGCTGGATGCTTTGTTTCATATGCACGGTTTCCCAAACTCATCTTTCCACCCGTATTTAGCTCCCTCCCATTGGTAGCTGCAGTTCCTATTACATCTCCATTAAGATAGACTTCAATGATGTAAGTAGAGGTCCAGCAGAGGTGGAACCACTCACCATCAGGGACAGTGTACTCATCCATCAGTCTGAGATTAGTACCTACCACCCAGTTGTAGTAGCCGTTAGAACCGAGAACTATCTCGTCATAGTCAGGATAGATATAGTAGTGCAGCACTATTGGATGTTTTGAATCAAATCTATTCTTGACCCAAGTGCACACAGAAAACTGTGATGTTGATGTATTCATTATACCATCTCCTAGCAGGATGTAGTCCCCGACTGTATGTCCGAATCGGAGAGCACTTTGCTTCCCCTCAGAATGGACATGGGAAATTATAGCAGAAAATAAAATCATAAACATGTTGTTGAGGGTTCGAGTTGTACTTGTAGGGAGAAAACGTAAGATTGATACGTGTCACATACAAAATAAAACGACTCAGGCGTAATTTGTAACAGTGCACCCCACACAGTCTTGATGAAGCTTATCAGTCATTGTTTTGTGAATACCTTTACATATAATGTTAAGGACCGAAGACCGCACTACGTTTTCGCACAGTCTTTAGTTTATAGACATAGTGGTTCATGAGTATTATATCATACTCATGAACGGAACGAGCGTGCTAAATCACTCTACACTCGATTTTCGAGATTTTTCTAAAAGCTGAAATCAACTTGGATCGATGTATTTTCGGACGCTGATTCCGAATCGCCCCCGATGACATAGACTTAAAATGCTTCTCTGGCAAGATATTGGCGAAAAACTATCTCGATCACGTGACATGACCGTATAAGGAAGTTTGTCTAATTTTTCGTTTGGGTCAGTTAGCAAGTCAGTTAGCCACTAATCTTAGCTTAGCCATATTTCTAATCATATTTTCAAACAATGTCAATAGGTTCCCAATTTAAGAACTGGTTAGGACCACAATTGATTAAATTTATTTACCGCGAAACTCGATTTACAGCGGCCATTTCCTTGGCCTTCCCCCCAATAGGGCTTAACATTCATAATGTAAAAATCTAAACCCCGATTTACCGCGGCTTTTTCCTTTCTCCCGAACCCCGCAGTAACACGTTAACAGGGTATTACTGTACAACACTACAAATTAATTACAATTATAAGGTGATACTTCCTTAATTTGGATAGTCGTAAAAAGTCGAGCCACAAGCAAGTCACCTTGGATACGTCGTGTGTCTACACGATCACCATTAATCAAAAGAGAATACCTCATCAGACTTTATTTCAACGGACATTAATTGGACGCTGGAGGCCCTAGCGTTGATCATTTTAATGTCTGTTCGAATACAGTCCGACAAGGTAGTTAAATCAAATTCATTAAATGGGTGCCTTCGAGCGTTCAAGATTATGTCCGTTCACGTACACACGTAATGTCCGGTGAAATAACGTCCGATAAGGTAGTCCGAAGGTATCGCTGATAGATTTACATATTATTGCAACAACTTTAGCTCTATACGAGCCAAGAAAAAGGCAATCATAGGACGCGAGGAGGATCAGAACTCCTCGGACTGCATTCAATTAATTCCTTTTATAACTTCCTCGATAAATATAATAGATTTTTAGAGTTATAATTAGTTTAATCTAACATCTGAAGAAATTAAAAGCTTTCTAATTCATTGTAACCTTTAAAAAGTTACGAATGAACAGAAGTGGACCACTTTG
Organism: Bolinopsis microptera; assembly: GCF_026151205.1. NCBI lineage: Eukaryota > Metazoa > Ctenophora > Tentaculata > Lobata > Bolinopsidae > Bolinopsis > Bolinopsis microptera. The sequence goes on along the minus strand of NC_087072.1, from coordinate 2,100,192 downwards.
GTGCAATTTGTTCCAGACAAAATGTATCATGTTGTCGAGCAAGAAATCCTTAGCGTTTTAGACGAGAAATGAAAAATTCTGTGTCTTTTGCGACGGTTGCACGTAACAAACAGCAATAATCGAAAGCAGAAAATAACATTTATTCATTCAGTCGCATAATGATATTATTTCGAAATGATTACCAAAGAATTACAAATTACCAATTTTAATCAACAACAAAATAAAAGCGGGTTATATTGTCCGATGAAGTTATAAACTTTATGCCCTCCAGTAATTTCAGTGGCACATGTGCTCATGTCTGCACACTCCATCACTACATCTGGTAGTTCCTCCAGGACACTCCCCCTCCTCCCCCTCCCCCTCCTCTTTACCACACTTCTCTCTGCATTCCCTGTCTTCACACCTCATAGTGCCAGCTTCACACGAACCATTGCACGACACGACTTGGAAGACACTGTCAGTTGTCTTTGAGGGCTTTCTCTTGTTACCTGAGCACAGTAGGTAGACTTTCTTACCTTCTGTGGATTCCTTTGCATTGATTCCTTTGCAGCCTTTGGTATCCATGCACATGTTCTTAGCTTCATCAAGCTTTTTTGCTTTCAACTTTTGTCCATCAGCGTCCATCATCTTCTTCCCAAGTTTCTGGCCAGCAACTTCCTCCCAACACAGGGTTTTCTTCATCTGGAAAAGGTTGCGATCTTCTTCACACTCTGACTGGATCTCCACATTAGTTTCCTCAGCAGGGTTTGCTGATCCGCCCTGCGGATGCCAACAGGAACCTTCTGGAAGATCAATCTTAAACCCTTTCGCTGTTGTCTCCCATGTGTAAGCGTCCCTGCAAGATCCGAACGTGACGATATCACTGTCCGTGCTCGGGCTATCAGAGACTGAAAGACACTTGTCAGTAGCTTCATCCTTCAGGTATCCTTTAGATGTGTAGCAGAACTCTCGGCTGCACCCAGCACTGGTTAGAACCGTATTCATTTCTGCAGTGTCGTCCATATCGACACATAATCCTCCGAAGTGTTTGATCTCTCCACACATGACATCTCTCCCTACGTTGAACTCGTCTTCCTCTTCCTCCTCCTCTTCACCATCTTTTTCTTCTTCATCCCCGTTTTCCCAGCCATCACAAGTTTGACCTGGTTTGCATGTCAGTGCTGGCGCTTGTGCCATAGAGTTTATACCACAGATATTGTCTTGGCTCCTGCTCATGTGGATGTAGCCACCTGAACCCCAGTTAGTTCCCCACGAGTTCCTCACTGCCCAGTACCCTGAGGTGTAGCCAGTGAGAGCGACAGCGTGGTTAGGTGCACCAGAACAGTCACATTTGGAGGCCTCCGTACAGGAGTAAATACCCTGTCGATACAAACTGAAGCTGTCAACTACTTTGATAGCAACAGTGACAACACCATCAACTACTCCTTCAGCTAGTTTAGCATCGGATCCCTTGTACCACGTTATCCCCGTTACATCAGCTTTATCCATAGCGTTAGCAACTCCCTCCATATTACAAGTTCTGTCAGCTTTTTTGTAGGGAAACTCTGCCATACTTGCCATTCTCTTGGTATCTATACTGTAGTCGTATGCCCAGTGCATCCAGCCTCCACTGCATCCACTGTGATCTTTAGCCCAGCTGGCTCTGTGTTTCTTGTAGAAGTGTTCCATGGTACAGTCCAGGTACTCTTGCTCGCTCAGAGCCACCAGCTCCCCGGTCAGAGCGAAGTAACGACCCTCCAGAGAACTCACAGCACCAAACGCCCAGCAGCTCCCACAACTTCCCTGGTTCTTAACAGCAGGCTGGCCTTTACGGGCCACCCAGTCGATCTTACTTGGCAGTTGCCGTTTGACGCGACGTGTAAGGTTACTGGACCTCTTGGTAAGCATATTGGTTAGGTTCATTCGATCTAGATTCAGCATGTCTGCCTTTTCTTGGGTTGTCATGACTGAGATGAAGTTCAGTCCAGCGGTAAACTTTGTGTTTTTGTTGTCGTTGATGTCTTCTATCACACTGACGGTCTTTTCGAAGTTGGCGAGTCTCTCGTCCATTTCGTTTGTGTCGGACCGTTTTAACAGCATCTGAAATAATATGATTTAAATTTATTGATTATTTAGATGTAATTTTCTTGATTTGTTAAATTGAAAGTAAGGCAAGTGGTCAATACCAATTTGATTATTAAAATTACAACCAAATTCATACCTACTCATTTCAGTGCATAGCCTGTATAATACATTTGAAATAATTTAACCTAATTAGATATTTGATGCATGCTAACAATTACTGACATACCTGTAACTTATCATCCCCATGAAACTTCTTAAAAGTAGTCCTAAACATGACGGGGATATTATCAGCGTGGTTGTAACTGTGGGACCGGGCAGCAAGTAAAACTCCGAACAGAGTGATGAAAACAAACGCACTCTTCATGATCACTCAAATTGGAAATGTATCTCAGCAGTCAGTTAGGATTAGGATTTTAAGGGAATGTTAATGAGAGAGCAGTTAGTGAGTTTGATAATTTCTGCCTCGCTGTCTTTGTCTTGAGGACAATGCTTTGAGGTTGTCAAGGCGGAAACAATGAATTTATTCAGTTTTAACCAGACAGTTGTTTTGAGATGATTAAAAGATAAAGCTCACGAACAAACGACCCGTCCAAGGTCCTTAATCAACAATACCTACTATTCCTTAACTAACTAGCTTCTCTAGTTTCTTTTTTATAACTAGGACGCCAGGAGGCCAGGACGGGCCACGGGAGAATTGATAATTTTTTCTCGACGTACGTCTTTGCTCATGTGTAAAAACAATATAGCGTTACGATCAGGACTTTAAAACAACAGAGTTGCAAGTTAGTGGAAAAAAGAAGCCAACAGAAATGAATGGATCATTATACTTATAAGGGGTATAATAAGTAGTACAAACAGTCGTGACTGTTTTCATCAAAAGTTGGAGTTTCCATCAGAGGCAATTATAAGTGCGGCAGGTGCGGAATCGCACTATTTGCCGTTTCCCGCACACCTGCCGCACCTATTTTTGCGGAATCGCACTTTTCGCAAAATTTAGCCGCACTTTAATGTTGCCTCTAGTTTCCAGGTATTAAGAAGATGTCATAATTATATTAATTTCACAGGTTTGTGTGCAGTTTCACTGTATGGTGCTGTTTTTCTCTGGACTCTTCCAGGCACTTATGTGGGTAGCAGCGATACATATGAGGTAAATAAATACAAACAATCCGGTTATTATACGTTAAACTATAAAAAATAACTATAAAAAAATAACTTGATACTGGCTTTGAGGAAGAGAATAAAAGGACTTGTTGCTTGATATAGTATATGGGTGGTACTCAAGCGTTCTACATTTTGCCAAGTGAGACCAGAGGATTGGTTTCAGGAAGGTATGCGAACTAACGATCCGAGTAGATTATCTTAAACAATAATCTCAGAATGTGTGTGTGTGTGTGTGTGTGTATGTAATTTCCGGTCGGTTATATTAAAAAAACGGTATGAGTTACGGGAGTGGTTTTTTCGGTATAGTGCTGACAAAACTCTGACGAAGCCCATAAGCAAATTTTTTTTAAATCGGCCGGTGGTAAGTGGTTTAATTGATGGTTTTGTACCACAAATGTTACATAAAATGGCTTGAGCAGCTTAATCAAGAAAACGGTAAGAGTTACGGGGCTCGCTCTCTCTCCCATTACTGCATAATATGTAGCTACATAAGTAAACCATAATTGGGTTACCCGGGTAAGATTTGCTGTAATGTTATACTATAAGCTTATTAGGGGAGGGGGCACTGTTTGGGGTATGTTTGGACTGCAGAGAGTTCATACTATCATACGACAATGTTATGCTTGTTTTCAAATTTAATTTGCGGGTGTGGTGCGGAGTTAACAAGGGTTAATTTCTAAAACGATTTAAATAAAAATGGAAAGCGGTTCAAGACGGGAGTGCAAGTGATGAGGTGAAACATTTGTCATGGAGTTGTAGAGGGAGTTATGTGCCTCGCCGGGCTAAAGTAGTGGATGACCTTGCTGTACGGCAAGTTAAACAAGGATCTGAAACTACTAGGTTCCGTACAGACTCAACTCTGCACCCGTGTCAATATGTTCATTATATGCAAGCCTCTTGATTTATAAATGAAACATTTGTCATGGAGTTGTAGAGGGAGTTATGTGCCTCGCCGGGCTAAAGTAGTGGATGACCTTACTGTACGGCAAGTTAAACAAGGAAACTACTAGGTTCCGTACAGACTCAACTCTGCACCCGTGTCAATATGTTCATTATATGCAAGCCTCTTGATTTATAAATGAAACATTTGTCATGGAGTTGTAGAGGGAGTTATGTGCCTCGCCGGGCTAAAGTAGTGGATGACCTTGCTGTACGGCAAGTTAAACAAGGATCTGAAACTACTAGGTTCCGTACAGACTCAACTCTGCACCCGTGTCAATATGTTCATTATATGCAAGCCTCTTGATTTATAATCACCGAGTCTAGTAATTGTTTAAGAGAGTTCTCTGGCAGTTACGAAACTCGAGAGACTGTGGGATACTGAAGGGAAAGGAAGCAGTTCTAACGAGCTCTTCTCAAACACAAGGATATAACTTGTGAACTCGGCTAGTATATATGAAACATTTGTCATGGAGTTGTAGAGGGAGTTATGTGCCTCGCCGGGCTAAAGTAGTGGATGACCTTGCTGTACGGCAAGTTAAACAAGGATCTGAAACTACTAGGTTCCGTACAGACTCAACTCTGCACCCGTGTCAATATGTTCATTATATGCAAGCCTCTTGATTTATAATCACCGAGTCTAGTAATTGTTTAAGAGAGTTCTCTGGCAGTTACGAAACTCGAGAGACTGTGGGATACTGAAGGGAAAGGAAGCAGTTCTAACGAGCTCTTCTCAAACACAAGGATATAACTTGTGAACTCGGCTAGTATATATCTTAGTTGTAGTGAACGCTGAACTTAGTCGTACTGAACGTACGTTCCAATCATTTTGTAGTGAACGTTTGTGAACGTTAGTGAACGTTAGTCAATATTTTGATAATTTTTCCGATAGTTTTTAACTTCCAGACATCCTGATTCGTATGCTGATCATATCCCTGATAAACCGGGTGAACACAAAACCCTACTGAATGTAGGGGGAATGGAGCTTGAGCCACCTTTTGTTGGCAAGACTAACCATATCACTTTTATGGTTTCTATTGCGGAAAGCAAAATTTGCTAACTTTAAGGTGAACAGATAATATTTGTAATAAATTACACCGATGAAACCAACAGGAATCTTAAGACTCTTGTCTGAAAATCTAAGCAAGACTATTATCGGCTCGAGAATTGAGCATAAATAGTCGACTTCTATCCAGAAATGGGGGTCAAACACTAAATCTTTAGCGCACTCAAACAAATTCTTGTATGCATTACATTTATTGCTAACAGACTCAGTAAGGGTTGGATCAATATAAGTCTTAATCAAAGTATCCTTGGAACCCTTCAGTCTCTCTAACATAATAAACTGGGCGGCAAACCGAGTTTCCCTGGTTTTAGCAAATTGACATGAGAATGGGTTCTAAACGTTTCTTTACATTTGTAACTATTTTGTTACAATTCGACAATGTCTCCTTGGTCCAGCTCAACTTCCCGACATCCTCGGCAAGTAGATCGAACTGGTGGGTTACACAGCATGTTCCCATGATGAGTTCAAAATTAGCTTCGATTAAGCGTCGTAGAGATTTATTGACATTTGGATTGTCTGTTACAACGTGGAAAATCCTGTCGGCGCCAATTTCTTCAATTTTGGCTTTTACAATCTCATACTGATCATTTGCAGTTTTCTCAACCCCTGTAGCATTAACCGCGTCATGAAAAATAATGTCCTGCCTTTGCACGAGGATGAAGTTAACGAGAGGGTGAGAGGATAGATCCTTCCAACCATCAGTTGTTAGGGTACATGGGAATTGCTCAGTGATCAGCCGTTTCTGGAAAACGTCCACCTGCCGTCTTAGAGAATCTCGTTCATCTATCAGCATCTTTGCCGGATAATTGGGCTATGTCCGGCATTTTAATTTCATAATAGCAATTAACGTTCCTTATGTTCCGAACGTTAAAATCTTTTAGCGAACGCGTTCACAAACTATTTTTAGTGAACGTTCCGTACGTTCACTACAACTAAGGTATATATGAAACATTTGTCATGGAGTTGTAGAGGGAGTTATGTGCCTCGCCGGGCTAAAGTAGTGGATGACCTTGCTGTACGGCAAGTTAAACAAGGATCTGAAACTACTAGGTTCCGTACAGACTCAACTCTGCACCCGTGTCAATATGTTCATTATATGCAAGCCTCTTGATTTGTAATAGTCGGTGTTCGGACCTTATGATCATGGAATGTGGTGCCTAATAATGACTTAATTATCCACGAGAAAGAACTGTTTATGAGACTATTGTTTAAGATACTATTGGATACGTGAGGGCACTCCGAATAGAATTGCTCACCTAATGCGGGTTTTGACTCAGCGGGTAATTACTCCTACCCTTTTTAACTGCGGCAGTGAAATCCCGGCCGAAGGCCGGGTTACACTAGTAATATTATAATCTTACGGTATAGGTATATTTGTTGCCATTTTACTGACAATTAATTCTGTGTCTGCACTGACCATCAACTATCATATCAAGCAGTTACAAGGTACCCTTCATCAGTGTATTAACCCAATAATAATGTTCAGGGTTACAAGTGTAAACTACAGCAGCTACGCGGACGCACTACTATTCTTCAAAACAATGGTGGTGCCTTATGTCAGCTGTATATTATATCTCTACTCTGTATTCTACGAACATTCTAGTTCACTTTTCCTGGCACTCACTTGTGTCACTCCCTTCACCTTTGCTGTGAGTTATTTTATTTTAATAACTTATAATCCGAAAGTTTCACCCTACGTACACCAACCACCCACGTGAAGATTAGATAAGAAATTATAGTTAATATAAAATACGAAATAGAGGGAAGTCATTTATTCACTTCAAAATTTCAAAATCGGAGAATACCGGTCCCAAAGCGCAATAATCTTAATCTTTTATATCCTCATATTGGATGTTGATGTAAATATTGAAATTTCAGGCGGCGAATTACTGTCACAGGAAGCGACAGTCACTGACATCTTTTGCTTCAAGGTAAATCTGCCAAACGTAATTACATTGTAATTTGCTGTATCTAAGTTGTGTTAGGAGCAGATGAGGTACTTATTTAATAAACTGCGTTGTAACTAGGTGAATTAATATGGTATTACTAGGGGAACTATAGTAAAGAGATACTAATCTTTCCTCTTTCTACAATATAAATTTCATCTCTTGTTAAATTTGTTAACTTGTTTAAACTCATATTAAAGTCCCATAACCCCCTCAGACTATTCTCACGGTCAGACAGCACTAATAATCTCCAGCCCGGATTGTTAGAATCCTCCGCAAACTCTGAGATACACCGATCTGATCATCATCCTTACATCAGCTTCTCTCCGTCCAGTCCTTAGAATCTGATCATCATCCTTACATCAGCTTCTCTCCGTCCAGTCCTTAGAATCTGATCATCATCCTTACATCAGCTTCTCTCCGTCCAGTCCTTAGAATCTGATCATCATCCTTACATCAGCTTCTCTCCGTCCAGTCCTTAGAATCTGATCATCATCCTTACATCAGCTTCTCTCCGTCCAGTCCTTAGAATCTGATCATCATCCTTACATCAGCTTCTCTCCGTCCAGTCCTTAGAATCTGATCATCATCCTTACATCAGCTTCTCTCCGTCCAGTCCTTAGAATCTGATCATCATCCTTACATCAGCTTCTCTCCGTCCAGTCCTTAGAATCTGATCATCATCCTTACATCAGCTTCTCTCCGTCCAGTCCTTAGAATCTGATCATCATCCTTACATCAGCTTCTCTCCGTCCAGTCCTTAGAATCTGATCATCATCCTTACATCAGCTTCTCTCCGTCCAGTCCTTAGAATCTGATCATCATCCTTACATCAGCTTCTCTCCGTCCAGTCCTTAGAATCTGATCATCATCCTTACATCAGCTTCTCTCCGTCCAGTCCTTAGAATCTGATCATCATCCTTACATCAGCTTCTCTCCGTCCAGTCCTTAGAATCTGATCATCATCCTTACATCAGCTTCTCTCCGTCCAGTCCTTAGAATCTGATCATCATCCTTACATCAGCTTCTCTCCGTCCAGTCCTTAGAATCTGATCATCATCCTTACATCAGCTTCTCTCCGTCCAGTCCTTAGAATCTGATCATCATCCTTACATCAGCTTCTCTCCGTCCAGTCCTTAGAATCTGATCATCATCCTTACATCAGCTTCTCTCCGTCCAGTCCTTAGAATCTGATCATCATCCTTACATCAGCTTCTCTCCGTCCAGTCCTTAGAATCTGATCATCATCCTTACATCAGCTTCTCTCCGTCCAGTCCTTAGAATCTGATCATCATCCTTACATCAGCTTCTCTCCGTCCAGTCCTTAGAATCTGATCATCATCCTTACATCAGCTTCTCTCCGTCCAGTCCTTAGAATCTGATCATCATCCTTACATCAGCTTCTCTCCGTCCAGTCCTTAGAATCTGATCATCATCCTTACATCAGCTTCTCTCCGTCCAGTCCTTAGAATCTGATCATCATCCTTACATCAGCTTCTCTCCGTCCAGTCCTTAGAATCTGATCATCATCCTTACATCAGCTTCTCTCCGTCCAGTCCTTAGAATCTGATCATCATCCTTACATCAGCTTCTCTCCGTCCAGTCCTTAGAATCTGATCATCATCCTTACATCAGCTTCTCTCCGTCCAGTCCTTAGAATCTGATCATCATCCTTACATCAGCTTCTCTCCGTCCAGTCCTTAGAATCTGATCATCATCCTTACATCAGCTTCTCTCCGTCCAGTCCTTAGAATCTGATCATCATCCTTACATCAGCTTCTCTCCGTCCAGTCCTTAGAATCTGATCATCATCCTTACATCAGCTTCTCTCCGTCCAGTCCTTAGAATCTGATCATCATCCTTACATCAGCTTCTCTCCGTCCAGTCCTTAGAATCTGATCATCATCCTTACATCAGCTTCTCTCCGTCCAGTCCTTAGAATCTGATCATCATCCTTACATCAGCTTCTCTCCGTCCAGTCCTTAGAATCTGATCATCATCCTTACATCAGCTTCTCTCCGTCCAGTCCTTAGAATCTGATCATCATCCTTACATCAGCTTCTCTCCGTCCAGTCCTTAGAATCTGATCATCATCCTTACATCAGCTTCTCTCCGTCCAGTCCTTAGAATCTGATCATCATCCTTACATCAGCTTCTCTCCGTCCAGTCCTTAGAATCTGATCATCATCCTTACATCAGCTTCTCTCCGTCCAGTCCTTAGAATCTGATCATCATCCTTACATCAGCTTCTCTCCGTCCAGTCCTTAGAATCTGATCATCATCCTTACATCAGCTTCTCTCCGTCCAGTCCTTAGAATCTGATCATCATCCTTACATCAGCTTCTCTCCGTCCAGTCCTTAGAATCTGATCATCATCCTTACATCAGCTTCTCTCCGTCCAGTCCTTAGAATCTGATCATCATCCTTACATCAGCTTCTCTCCGTCCAGTCCTTAGAATCTGATCATCATCCTTACATCAGCTTCTCTCCGTCCAGTCCTTAGAATCTGATCATCATCCTTACATCAGCTTCTCTCCGTCCAGTCCTTAGAATCTGATCATCATCCTTACATCAGCTTCTCTCCGTCCAGTCCTTAGAATCTGATCATCATCCTTACATCAGCTTCTCTCCGTCCAGTCCTTAGAATCTGATCATCATCCTTACATCAGCTTCTCTCCGTCCAGTCCTTAGAATCTGATTATCATCCTTACATCAGCTTCTCTCCGTCCAGTCCTTAGAATCTGATCATCATCCTTACATCAGCTTCTCCCAAGACCATCATCCCAGCTTACTATTGAAAACATGGATATCGGACCACACGTCATCTTGCTACACTTAGCTATACTCGCAACAACTTTAAATTGGTTGAGCCATGAGAATAGTTTAAATATGGATTAGTGATGGAAATATTCATGGCAGATGAGGGTGAGATTGGAGCTCTTGGTTATAATTTGATTTTATACTGCTTATAATTGGTATAATTTGTTAGTATATCGTTTGTATTTTTGGAACAATTTTGCGCTTCCTCTTTTTTACTCCTTAACCCTCATAATTCTGATCAAATGACTTATGAGATCGAAATAATTTGATTTCCAACCAAATTCAAATTTTTAAGTTTTCGTTTAATTTTGATGTTTGTATGCGATAATTTATATTTGTTCGTATTTTATATCCTAAAGATATTATCATAAGTGCTATTATTGCTTTTCTGTTACATGGCTGTTTTATTTTCCTCAATCCAAACAATTTATGCTGTAAACAAGTAATAATATCAATTTTTAAATTATATGCAAAACTTCAAACTATATTTTTAAGATCGTTTAAAGAACAAAAATATTGTTTACGAGTTATGCGAAATGAAGTTAAACTCTCAATTTCAGGCCAGCATATATATATACATCTGGAATAGCACAACTGCTAGTTAAAAGTGTCAATTAAGATGGAAGACAAAAGCAAAATCACATCCAGATTCCAGACAACGAAAAATGTAAGTTTTATAAATAGTTAATTTTCAGTCATTTCATCAACAGTCTCAAAAACAATCATTAGAACCGTTACTCAGCAAACATTGTATTATCCCTATTAGGAATGTGGCCTATAGTGAGTTGCAAGGCTGCTGTATGACATTTAGTTGCAAAGATAACATCTGTTGATTTCTTGTTCCTCATTTGCTGTGTCTTTCTACCCTGAATACAGTTTCATTACTCAATAGTCATTACATTATTGTTATCGTATTGAAGGGCTTAAATCAATTAAGCAGTTAATGGTACAGTATGTAGTTATCACATTATCCATCATACCTGTTTACTGTTAATATGGTTCCTTGGATTATATCCCCGCTCTTTACCGCCACTCTCATTTCATCATTTCTTAGCTATTGCATCTCGCAGTAATTAGAGTTAGAAAATAAGCAGTTAATATTGATACGCTAACCACTTTAGTAGTTGTAAAGTGTGGTCCTTGGGGCTTGGCTGTCCGCAAGTATTCGATAGGACAGGTGATATTTGAAACAAACAGTAACATATTATTGTGATAGGTGAGATGAGTTTTAATGTGATCGTGACGTCATGAGAGGCTGTGACGTCATGAGAGGCTGTTACGTCATGAGAGGCTGTGACGTCATGATAAAGTAATACTATACCGGTTCATGAGACAAGTACACCATTCAGTGTTGTTGATTAGACCGTCGTTGTTGTCGTCACAGATACTAAGTACATCAAGAACACAGTCCCGTGAAATGTACTGAAAAAAGTCAAAACGTTCATTTCCTTCTGGACCAGACGTTAAACAAGCCGAAAATACTTTGTTTTTAAAATCTAAACACTGATAAGAATGATGTTATCTACAGCTGGTAAAGGTGAAGAAATATCTTGGTTTATAAACATACAATACGCTATAACACACATAATGCTCCTACAGTTTATTAAGAAGTTAAGACGACTAACCAGCCAGCGGGCTATAACACACATAATGCTCATACAGTTTATTAAGACGACTAACCAGCCAGCGGGCTATAACACACATAATGCTCCTACAGTTTATTAAGACGACTAACCAGCCAGCGGGCTATAACACACATAATGCTCCTACAGTTTATTAAGACGACTAACCAGCCAGCGGGCTATAACACACATAATGCTCCTACACTCTACAGTTTATTAAGACGACTAACTGTTTATTAAGACGACTAACCAGCCAGCGGGCTATAACACACATAATGCTCCTACAGTTTATTAAGACGACTAACCAGCCAGCGGGCTATAACACACATAATGCTCCTACAGTTTATTAAGACGACTAACCAGCCAGCGGGCTATAACACACATAATGCTCCTACAGTTTATTAAGACGACTAACCAGCCAGCGGGCTATAACACACATAATGCTCCTACAGTTTATTAAGACGACTAACCAGCCAGCGGGCTATAACACACATAATGCTCCTACAGTTTATTAAGACGACTAACTAAAGGTGAAGACGACTAACCAGCCAGCGGGCTATAACACACATAATGCTCCTACAGTTTATTAAGACGACTAACCAGCCAGCGGGCTATAACACACATAATGCTCCTACAGTTTATTAAGACGACTAACTAAAGGTGAAGACGACTAACCAGCCAGCGGGCTATAACACACATAATGCTCCTACAGTTTATTAAGACGACTAACCAGCCAGCGGGCTATAACACACATAATGCTCCTACTGTTTATTAAGACGACTAACTAAAGGTGAAGACGACTAACCAGCCAGCGGGCTATAACACACATAATGCTCCTACAGTTTATTAAGACGACTAACCAGCCAGCGGGCTATAACACACATAATGCTCCTACAGTTTATTAAGACGACTAACTAAAGGTGAAGACGACTAACCAGCCAGCGGGCTATAACACACATAATGCTCCTACAGTTTATTAAGACGACTAACCAGCCAGCGGGCTATGATATCTAGCTCCCCAGAGGACAGGAAGTTGTCTCTAGAGTAGTCGAAACTCTTAAACAACTTTCTCGCAATACCAACGTCACTGAGGGTATACAAGTGTTTTTATATAAGGTTTTAAGATATGAACAGAATGTTGCACATTGGATTGTTGAAGGTGAGCACCACGTGATTTCTCGAAAATAGACGATTTCATGATCGACCGAAAGTTTAAAATATTTAATAACCTCCTGGGTTCGTGTGTTCTGGTGATTCTCCGAGTGTTCTCTATTTTCTTAGCCACGTAGATGTCGTAGTTGTTGGCTCCAGGGAACGCTTTGAACACCTCCTTCACTATCTTGCAGGGGTCACAACTCAACATGGCTATCTTCATCTCCTGTTCTGTTGTTAGGAGCCGGTTATTGTTTCTAAGCTTACAGTTTCCCAGATAAACTTTAGTTAACAGTTAACAGTGTTTTGATAGCCTTACAAAACCAGGGGAGATATTGGTGAACTTTGTGAAATTTCTCAAATTGTCAAAATAAGCCTCTTAATATTCTTAGAATAAGGTAATTGATGGTTCAGACTTGTTCAGACCAAGCAGATGAGGTCTTAATCTGGTTTCATCCAATAGATGTAGTAAAAGTGTGACAAAGGTCAAGAATATCCAGAAGTCTTTTCTCCCGGAGCGAGTTATTCCATATTGGAACAAACTCCCTCCGGACGTCAAGAACTCTGACAGTTTTAGGTTTTAAAGTTAAATTAGAAGTATTTAAGAAAGATATGATTTCTAAAAGTATTACAAATGGTTGCTTTTTTTGGAATGTTTCTAATGAAGTTTTAGTAAGAATTGAAGGAGCCAGTTATGTCAGTAATAAAGAGAAACATAACAATTATCTTTGGTTCCATCCTTATGTGGCAAAGAAGCGTTTTATAAATCTTTATTCCACTGGGAAGTTTTTAAAATAGGATAATGTTTTTGATAATATTGTTTTAAAATATTGTATTTGATAATTAATTAATGTTGGTGGAGAAATATTTATTATATATTTTTTCACACAGTGCGATGATATTTTGTAGACATGTGTGATGATGTGATGCCATAAATTTTACTTTACTTTACTTTACTTTAGAGTCACGAAAAAGAATGTCCTGTTTTAAATAACCTACCACAATTGAGGTCCTCCTCCTGGCTGACAGGCCTGGGCTGAGTTATATTGTTGTTGGTGTCAGGCATGACACACCAACACTGCAAACCATCCGTCATGTTGCACTGGGTCAGCGCGTACAGGTTCATGTTGCTTTCCAGGCACTGGGATCAGAGCTTACTTCAAACCAGTGGCGTAACGAAAGGCCCTGCTGACCCCACTGTGCAGGGGGGCGCCGTCTTAGGGGGGCGCCAAATCGTCGTTTGAATGTGGGACAATTTCGAAAACTTAACTAAAGTACAAGCAAAACTGCGCGTTTTGCTTTAGATACACACTTTTTTAGAGATTTTACCGGCGTATTCTCTAAAATCACCTAATTTGTTCAATTTTAGGGAGGGGCACCAAAAGGGGAGGGGGCGCCAACAGGGGGGCGCTTTTTTCGGCAGGGGGGCGCCAACAGGCAACGTTACACCACTGCTTCAAACACAAGGGCATTTCTTTTATGTATGATTAAAATTAAACAGCTTGAAATTTGTTTAATATTTCTGGGATATTGATGTGCACCATTGTGTCAGAACAAGCAAAATGTTGTATTTAACGAGTTTACATGTAAATACCTTGGGAACATAACCATCTGACATCATTCCAGTAGCTTGTCTGAGTAGGGTCTCGTATCTTCTTTTAGCGCAGGTCTCATCTGGGGCAACTAACATTCTATCATTTAATTCTTCACTGCCAATCTACTTTATTTATATGCCCAATCTATTTCATCAACAACGAGGGTCTGTATATAATATGCATACATAACATGAGGTCGGGTCGCTGGGATGGAGAGCAAAAGTGAACTACTACTTTAAACTAAATTGTGTTAAGGGGTCGTTCACATATTATGTAATCACTTTTTGAACAATTTCTACCCCCCCCCCCCCTCGGTAATTGGTAATTAGTTTAATACACAGCTATTGTGTCAAAATTACAGCGTAATCATTTGAACCCCCCCCCCCCCCCCCCTCGGCTGATTACGTAATATTGAACGACCCCTAAGTGAAGTTTGTAAACTAAATAGTGAAGTACTACTCACTAAATTGTGTGAATTAAGGAGTGAAGTAAAAAGTGAAGTACTACTCACTAAATTGTGTGAATTGAGGAGTGAAGTAAAAGGTGAACTACTACTGACTAAATTGTGTAAATTAAGGAGTGAAGTAAAAAGTGAACTACTACTCACTAAATTGTGTGAATTAAAGAGTGAAGTAAAAAGTGAAGTACTACTCACTAAATTGTGTGAATTAAGAAGTGGAGTAATAAGTGAAGTACTACTCACTAAATTGTGTGAATTAAGAAGTGAAGTAAAAAGTGAACTACTACTCACTAAATTGTGTGAATTAAGGAGTGGAGCAAAAGTGAAGTACTACTCACTAAATTGTGTGAATTAAGGGGTGGAGTAAAAAGTGAAGTACTACTCACTAAATTGTGTGAATTAAGGAGTAGAGTAAAAAGTGAAGTACTACTCACTACATTGTGTGAATTAAGGAGTGAAGTAAAAAGTGAAGTACTACTCACTAAATTGTGTGAATTAAAGAGTGGAGTAAAAAGTGAACTACTACTCACTAAATTGTGTGAATTAAGGAGTGAAGTAAAAAGTGAACTACTACTCACTAAATTGTGTGAATTAAGGGGTGAAGTAAAAAGTGAAGTACTACTCACTAAATTGTGTGAATTAAGGAGTGGAGTAAAAAGTGAACTACTACTCACTAAATTGTGTGAATTAAGGAGTGGAGTAAAAAGTGAACTACTACTCACTAAATTGTGTGAATTAAGGAGTGGAGTAAAAAGTGAACTACTCAGAGTTGAAAAATACGTATTTTACGAATTTTATAAAATATCAAAAATACGTTAAATACGGCGTATTTTATTTTCGTTGAATAAAATACGTAATAAGTGTTATTGTACCATTGATAGCTCCAATAAAATAATTAGTACTATTGCTTTATATAAATTTACGATTTTATCAAAACTCGCATAGCTCTGTCGTTTTTCACCTCGCATATGACTTCAGAGTACTGGGCACGTGCTATACCAAAGCATTAAAGCGTTGAAGTTAAATAGAAATGTGTCTGAAAAAAATGCAAACGAATGACATAACTTTAGTCTTTGAATGAAATTTCAAGAAAAACGTATTTTAGCGTATTTTTGACGTATTTTATTTCTAAGCAAAAATACGCAAAATACGGCGTATTTAAAAAATTATCTCACGTATTTTTCAACTCTGGAACTACTACTCACTAAATTGTGTGAATTAAGGAGTGAAGTAAAAAGTGAAGTACTACTCACTAAATTGTGTGAATTAAGGAGTAGAGTAAAAAGTGAACTACTACTCACTACATTGTGTGAATTAAGGAGTGGAGTAAAAAGTGAAGTACTACTCACTAAATTGTGTGAATTAAGGGGTGAAGTAAAAAGTGAACTACTACTCACTAAATTGTGTGAATTAAGGGGTGAAGTAAAAAGTGAAGTACTACTCACTAAATTGTGTGAATTAAGGGGTGAAGTAAAAAGTGAACTACTACTCACTACATTGTGTGAATTAAGGAGTGGAGTAAAAAGTGAAGTACTACTCACTAAATTGTGTGAATTAAGGAGTGGAGTAAAAAAGAACTACTACTCACTAAATTGTGTGAATTAAGGAGTGGAGTAAAAAGTGAAGTACTACTCACTAAATTGTGTGAATTAAGGAGTGAAGTAAAAAGTGAAGTACTACTCACTAAATTGTGTGAATTAAGGAGTGAAGTAAAAAGTGAAGTACTACTCACTAAATTGTGTGAATTAAAGAGTGGAGTAAAAAGTGAAGTACTACTCACTAAATTGTGTGAATTAAGGAGTGAAGTAAAAAGTGAAGTACTACTCACTAAATTGTGTGAATTAAGGAGTGAAGTAAAAAGTGAAGTACTACTCACTAAATTGTGTGAATTAAGGGGTGAAGTAAAAAGTGAACTACTACTCACTAAATTGTGTGAATTAAGGAGTGTAGTAAAAAGTGAACTTCTACTCACTACATTGCCCCTTGTAGAGTATCTTGATAGATGTGTTTGTCTCACACTGTTCCCGTCGGTATTCACATAGCGTGGTGTACGTTACGCCGTTATCTCCACAGAAGTTAGTCGACTAGAGGGAGAATGGAAAATCAATGCACTATCACAAATATTCAGCAGTTGATATGCAATAATGAATAACTGAGTGTTGAGTAACCACTGAAGGAAGCTGGTGAAGTGTTACTAATTATTATTAATTTTTACTAATTATTACTGATTATTTTTACTAATTATTATTACTAATCATTATTAATTTGTATTAAGTGTATTATTAGAGTATGCTATTGGGGTCTTGTGGGTAAGGGGGGGTCTTTTACATTTGGATTTTGGAGGGATCTTATTACCTTATTTAGGGATCTCCGGGAACAGAAGTCACAGCAGCAGACGTAACCAGCGTTGTCAAGACGACACTTGCCCGTCTTTCTACAATTATCACCTTCAACGTTACACTCTGCAAAGTTATTTGTTGACTCCTACTGCTCTACAAGATTTATAGCGCTTTCAATTTCAAAATAAGTCTGTAGCATGTCTTTGTTAAGTGTTCTCTAAATTCACTAAGATAAAGGCAATTACAAGTAAAGTTTTTCGACGATTATTTGCCCTGAAGGTAACAAATCAAATAAAAATCCGCGACTACTATACAAACAAGTGCATGGTATGTTAAAGTTTACATGTAATATGTATTGTAACATGTATGGTTTGTGGCAGAAGTTCATTAAATCTGGTTTCTTACCTTTCGTTGCGTAAACATCTGAAATAGAAATAGTATTATGATAAGATTTATCTCAAATTTGTGTTTCTAAAACGAGTTATCACTAAAATTAAAATAATCAAATGTGTCACTCGAACCAACCTTCAAAAGACTCTTCAATCATTCAAATAAATCATTCACCTGCATTTCGAAAACACAATACAGTGCAGAGAATAAACAATGTTTTAGGGCGAAACTGCGATAACCTACATTTAGACATGTTAAAATGGGAGAAGTTGTCAAGCGTGGCTTTTAGCGCCATCAAAATACGATAACAGCAAACGTAGTGAATGTAATTTGAGAATTCTTGAACTTCTGGGTATTACTAGACTACTGTACGTGCTATACTCGAAAGAAGGACTCCGACTTCCGATAGTTTGAGACCTGTTTCTAATTAAGATAACAATTATACATGCCTATTGCCTACTAGTACTTAAATCTAGTCAATTCTGCCAATTCCACTGAGTTTTGTCACAACGGCTCGTCAGTCGTTTTGTTTTTTTCTTCATGAAATAAAGAGAATAAATAATAAATGTTGACTTACCGAGTGCATTGTGGCACAGACCCCCATTACCTGCGAGAGAGCGTCTCTCCTCTTCAACCCCTCTAACGAATGCTGACCAAATAATTGCAGTTTAAAATATTTATTCCTCGTAATACTTCCTATTTAGTTTAACAACAGCTATCTGCTAAAAATTGCCTTAATTATGGATCATCTTCCAGTAGCGATTACTCATATTCATTTTATCGATATCAATAATTTTGTTCACTTAAATTGTAAATCATCTGAATCCTACCATCTGAATCCTACCTTTGGGCTTGGCCATGGCAGTCCATGCCGTTAGTGTGCATAGGAGCAAGAGTGGGGGCGTGCGTGGCATTTTATACTGCCATGGCTGAAATACGGGTCCGGTCACGGGTTACTAGACAACCACCGGTTACAACCACCGGTTACTACGGGTTACCACCGGTTACTAGACAACCATCGGTTACTACGGGTTACTAGACAATAGACCTTGTCTGGCGACTGACCGCAGCAAGTGACTGGTTATAGCACAATAAGATAATGAAACGATACTAGGCTGTGTTCAGACTGACAGTGCCGGGGAAAAGTGTTGACCATTAGAAGGAGATGCATAACTTTTTGTAGTAATCAAATCAGATTAAGTTGTTTGTTAAACAGCAGCTAAATATAACTACATAGTGTGTCGAACTTTATTAGAGGGAACTGCCTGCTACATCTCTCTCCCATTTTCAGGATGTTTCATTAATTTAGAAGGGATAAGTGGTCGGTTTAGTTTCGGGAAGTAAGCTATATCATTATCACTTATAGGGCGGGACCCGTACACTGTCCAAACTACCCGCACTAGCCGTACACTGCACCTTTTATTTACATTTACAACAAATTTCAGGGGATTTAGTAAACTTCTGTGACCTGCTCATTCATTGCTTCTATTAGATTCAGAGTGAAAGCGAGAGTTTACACTTTACACCATAGAGCTGGTCGACTAAAGAGCTATAAAATTGTGGGATACTGGGATATTCCGACCGATAAAGATAACCAAATAACCTAAGGAAAATTGATAACCCACAAGACTGATAGCTACCAGCCTCTTCAATACCAATTAATTTTCATAAATCGCATCGAAGGTAAGGTATATTGAATCCTAAAGTTAGACAACGTAATGCATTTTCAATAAAACGGAAAAGCTCTAAACTCATAGGCATGGCGTTTCAACGCAGCATAGTATGCGTTTTTCGCATTATATGCTGCTGCATATAATAATGCAGTTCAGCACGTCAAGTGGAAGCCTTAGTTACAAACTTTTGGTGAAGTGTGTGATGTCTTTAATTTTATTACTTCTAAGGAGGCCGCGCCTGCTTTTTCAGGATAAAGTCACGTTTTCTCAACTCGACTTTCTGAGCTGACTGTGTGACTGTATGTGACGGGCCATTATGGTGTGTAACCATGGTGTGTATTGTGTAACCATGGTGTGTAACCATGGTGTGTACACCGTGTAGTCTGTCATAATTGGCAACAAAAAACAGTTTCCTTCTACTTCTTAGAGATTGTCTGCTAGCCCAGGGACATGCCTCTTGTGGGAGGCGGGGCCTAGCCCTGCATGCCTTGTTAGATACCTTTTCAACACGTTTTCTCTTTTAACAAGCACTTTAGAAACCCGTGTACCCCATTGGGTGGTTAATATCTATCAATATTTCCTTGATGATTTAGAAAAATTTGGTTAAATCATAATTCGTGTTAAAGTTTAACGACAACTTTAATAGATAATTTACAGAATTAAGCCTGTTAAATTGCCTGTTTAACATTTACCGCCTGGCGGTACGGCCACAACAAATGGTAAAACATATAAGTGATTTCCTAACCCTAATTCTAGTTTCTTTATCGAAAAATTGATAAAACAAGGTAATTCTAGAAAAACCTGATCGGCTTTCGCCAAGCTTTTTGTCCATTGTAATAACATATATCAAAAGGAATTAAACATTTGAATAAATCGCATGCACCGTGTTATACCGCCACGATAAAGTAATAAATCTAAATCTAATTGTAAAACACGTTATTGTCTATTATACGATAAACGTGAAAACAAACTAACAAAGGGTTTATAGTCTCATCAATAAATTTCTCTACTGGTCGATTGATGTATAGGTTTTCCGGTTGGAACGTTAACAGTATTTGTTAATAGCCCGGCTAGTTTGATTGAAGTTTAAGTTGTCCGGTAGGGAAGGTGGAAGCCCTGACCCACTCCTCCTCCTCATCCTCCTCTTCATAGACTGGGTTTTGAACTGTGAACTGAGGTCCTAAACCACAAAACATACTACTCGACCTCTTCACTTCCAACTTCTTCCCATCTATCAGGCGTATCCTCTCTTTAGTCATGACCAGTATCTTGTGACGCCTCTGGAGAGTCTTGTGCTGTCTGATGATTACAGCTCCGACCACTCCCCCTGTGGTGAGGAGTGCTGTGGCTACTGACAACAGAGTGATGAACACTCTTCTCTCCGTTCTGTCGTCTGATAAATGCTCCTGGTCCGGGTCTTCTGCAGTCGAACCGCCGTCTTTTCCTGTACGTGGTTTATTCTCATCCCCTCCGTCTTCAGTACGTGGTTTATTCTCATCCCCTCCGTCTTCAGTACGTGGTTTATTCTCATCCCCTCCGTCTTCAGTACGTGGTTTCTTCTCATCCCCTCCGTCTTCAGTACGTGGTTTATTCTCATCCCCTCCGTCTTCAGTACGTGGTTTCTTCTCATCCCCTCCGTCTTCAGTACGTGGTTTATTCTCCTCCCCTCCGTCTTCAGTACGTGGTTTATTCTCATCCCCTCCGTCTTCAGTACGTGGTTTCTTCTCATCCCCTCCGTCTTCAGTACGTGGTTTCTTCTCATCCCCTCCGTCTTCAGTACGTGGTTTTTTCTCATCCCCTCCGTCTTCAGTACGTGGTTTTTTCTCATCCCCTCCGTCTTCAGTACGTGGTTTCTTCTCATCCCCTCCGTCTTCAGTACGTGGTTTCTTCTCATCCCCTCCGTCTTCAGTACGTGGTTTCTTCTCATCCCCTCCGTCTTCAGTACGTGGTTTCTTCTCATCCCCTCCGTCTTCAGTACGTGGTTTCTTCTCATCCCCTCCGTCTTCAGTACGTGGTTTCTTCTCATCCCCTCCGTCTTCAGTACGTGGTTTCTTCTCATCCCCTCCGTCTTCAGTACGTGGTTTCTTCTCATCCCCTCCGTCTTCAGTACGTGGTTTCTTCTCATCCCCTCCGTCTTCAGTACGTGGTTTCTTCTCATCCCCTCCGTCTTCAGTACGTGGTTTCTTCTCATCCCCTCCGTCTTCAGTACGTGGTTTCTTCTCATCCCCTCCGTCTTCAGTACGTGGTTTCTTCTCATCCCCTCCGTCTTCAGTACGTGGTTTTTTCTCATCCCCTCCGTCTTCAGTACGTGGTTTTTTCTCATCCCCTCCGTCTTCAGTACGTGGTTTCTTCTCATCCCCTCCGTCTTCAGTACGTGGTTTTTTCTCATCCCCTCCGTCTTCAGTACGTGGTTTCTTCTCATCCCCTCCGTCTTCAGTACGTGGTTTATTCTCATCCCCTCCGTCTTCAGTACGTGGTTTATTCTCATCCCCTCCGTCTTCAGTACGTGGTTTATTCTCATCCCCTCCGTCTTCAGTACGTGGTTTCTTCTCACCCGCTCCGTCTACTTGCTCACCACTTTCATCCGGCTCAGTATTGTCGTCAGAGCTGTCATTAAAAACACACAGTTTTGTCTCGGTCAGATCCTGTCTGAGGCAGTGTTTACCGCCTAACCTGCTCCTATTTCTAGATAACTTGCCCACACCTTGTGTGTGCAGGAAGTCAATACCAGTCTCCACACATGATGTCCACCCCTCCCACTCTGCTGTCAGACAATCCTGCTCTGCCCTGATTGAACTTACGAGCACGACCAGGACGAGCAGACAAATGTTACAAGTTATCTTCATTATCGCTGTAAAGGCACACAACAATGATATCTGTACTGTTAAAATCAAAGGTCTGTACAAATGACAGTGGTTTATAATCTAACACGGAAAATGTTCACAGGGTCAAATGTGAAACCATTTGCTGGTGACATAATTACTCAGGAGGTTTAGTCACGTTTGTAATTTGAATCTGGTGCACTGCTGCATACCCGAACATCCGGCCATTATCATCATGTAGGTTTCTAGTGCAATACAACTCCTGATTTCAGTTGGTTGTCGGTCAACGCCCGATACCCAGTTTCTAAATATATATTCAGGGTGTATCGAGGCCCCCGAAGTGACTTATGTTTTGGAATTACTCTTGTTATGGACGTATATTATCGTCTACAATCAACAATGCAATGCAAATGTGCAATTCATTATAAAATCCCTCATCAATACTCTGTATTTTATAACAAGACTAACCGCTATTATTGTGGTAATCTCGTTTTCAGTACATTTTGATTTAACCAATCAGTCGATGTATTTATCAATCTACCGATTTAGCACCTTGTAAAATTCTTACATCTTCGTACTGCGTACGCTGCATGCAATTGTATGGTTTCAATAAGGTTTTCCTTGTAGCGCGATGCAACCACACGTATGCAGATCGGCGAAGGATTGACATCGTGAATCAAGGTTTTCCATACGCTGACAGGATATTTTGAATAATTTTTCTTGAAAATATGGCGAAGAGACATAGACTTAGAAAAAGTAACTAAAGCCAAATAAACTGTCCAGGAAACAAGTAAAGCTAACGTGATATTTTGACGATCGTACTTATAGTTATAATTATGTATGTACTTGGGCGAAACGAACTTGTAATTTGACTTTTTGACTGAAGTTAAACTTAAACAGTCAATGATATTTGGATTACTTTTGAAATTTTCATAATCACGATTTGAAGGACTTTTTGTGATATTGATAAGAAATGATGTAAATAATGAAGCAAAATATTCTGAAATATTACGGCTACTCTTACATAACTGAATTTGAATAATATTGACTTATGGACTATAAAAAGTCAATCATTGTGGACTCTACCTCGATTAAATGTATCTCGTGCTATCCACATTAGATTACTTTACCTGGCCTGGGGACCTCAGGCTATCATGTTCATAAACATGTTCATAAACATGTTGTTCCGCCGAATATAGTTGATACATGTTACGTATCCCAAATATCAGAGATATTTGGCATGCAACGTATGTCAATTTTCATAATCACGATTTGAAGGACTTTTTGTGATATTGATAAGAAATGATGTAAATAATGAAGCAAAATATTCTGAAATATTACGGCTACTCTTACATAACTGAATTTGAATAATATTGACTTATGGACTATAAAAAGTCAATCATTGTGGACTCTACCTCGATTAAATGTATCTCGTGCTATCCACATTAGATTACTTTACCTGGCCTGGGGACCTCAGGCTATCATGTTCATAAACATGTTCATAAACATGTTGTTCCGCCGAATATAGAGATTAGGCGAAATGACAGGCTGCACTGAGCGCGGCCCAGTAATGTTCACATAGCCAGGTGTCTACGCTACTGCAAGCGAGAGGGCTCTGGTTAGAGCAAACAGTAATGGACTAATCAGCTTGCTGGTCTATGGCTCACTTCTCTCGTGTATATGCGAATGAATTATTGAATATTGAGAAATAGAAGGAGTATGGTTTTGATAGTGCATAGTGGTACAGGATCGAGAGAATGGTGCAGCAGTTTTGAGTCTGCAGTTGCTCTAACCAGAGCCCTCTCGCCTGCAGTAGCGCGCGACGCAGTACGCGTAGACTGATGGCCAGGTGAAGTGTTGTCATACGTTGTATGACCCGCCTGTATCGTCGAAAACTCTACAGTTTTCGACATCGAAGAAGTCAACATACAACGTCAAATAGTCTAGAACCTTCTAAATGTGACTCTACCGTACACGCGGTAACAATTAAGTATTGAATCTATCATCTCGCGCACGCGAGTTCTTCTCCTACAGTTGCAGTTTGCACCTGAGATTTCTCGCGAATCTCGCAATTCGGATGACACCCACTATAGTGAAGCGGCAGTTGGGGTCACCGCGTGATATAAGTGAAGTGTTGATTCACTATGTCAACTATGCGCGACGCTACGTCCAGTAGTGCATCGCGCTACAAGGTGAAGTGCAGCAAGTAATAATGGTAATTGTGAAATGGTAAGAATGAATAATAAGTCATTGACCATGGACGACAGGAATTTCTTCAAAACTGAGACATGCATCGGTTCAGGAACAAGCAAAGGTTTGCATCCAATAATCCGATCGCCCAAATTTTTGAAAAGACTACAGCATATATAGTAGTAGTATACGTATTAAAACACAAATTCAATTGTTTAGGGCTTGGCTTGGGTTTGGGTTGGGTTACTGGGCGGGGCTCAGCCTGTCATTCCGCCGAATCTCTATTCTATATGTTTATGAACATAACAGCCTGGGGTCCCCAGGTAAGGGTTTGTGGTTAAAGTTACGAATAGCTTCGGGGTTATGGTTAGGGTTTATGTAAAACTGTTTTGTCCGGCTGCAAAAGTGCAAAACCCAAAACACATCATAATTTTTGTGCGAGCGAATTAGTAATTATAAAAGCCGGAAAGGTTGACGGATGTTACTCGTCTAAATTTCTTCGAAGTAGCGCGCGCCGGGCCTTAACAGGTGATACTCGTAAAATATCTGTTCCATATATTGGACCGTCGACGAGTCCAACTCGGCGCGCGTCCTGGTAGGTTGTAAACCTACAATACTATTACTGGTAGTGGGGGTGCATTTTTCAAAGTTTCTCTATAGGATGATGATTAATCACTTTTGACTTAATTACACGTGACTTATATTACTTTTGCACGTTCTGATCTGTGCATGTGGCCCTTGTCATACGTTGTATGACCCGCCGCGCACGAGTGCGCGGCTCCCCTGTATCGTTGAAACTCTACAGGGGTACTATTATAGTGAAGCGGTACTATAGTGTAAGGAACTTAATATCCTTCCACTCTCGGTAAGGTTTGATTACAAGGATATATTATATTTTCATAATATTTTTTATGACATGTCAGTTGTGACATTTCCACCTTACTTACGACGTTTCATGGGAAGTAGGTTAAGGCGATCACATCTAGACGATCTCAGTATGATTAGTGACATTTCTCCTCAAGTTCCACAAAACCTTACATCGTACCAGGCAATGGTTCAGTTTAATTATGGTAAGGGCACAGCCTGTCAAAAACCCTTTTTGCATGATCCGTCGACACCGTCTGAAGGTGACTGCATAATAACGGATCAACGTGGAATCAAACGTTAATAAGCTTGCAGCTTCCGATGTCAATGTATTCATCCTTACCTGGTGTCGCATGCTTGAACTGGTTTTGGACCTCTTCATGCTTTTAATTTATTTATTATTGTTATTTAGTATTATGAGCTGATGTGTACATATACATAACATACGGTATCTAAAAATTAAGCGTATAGCGAGCATATTTAAACAATTTTCAAGCAATAATGTATTGCAAGCAGCTTCAACTTAAATATCGCATAAAAATCATTTAACTCAAAACTAAAATTTTATTGGAATATAGGGAAAACTAAAATAAAATTAATGTCAGACCCGTCGCCACTCTCAGCAGTCAACCAGGGCTCATAAAAGCTTAACAGCGCCTGGGTCCGTTTACCAACTGTGCTAATGTGAGTGGCGGTGTGGTAAGACCCATTTTTAACAGCGTGAATATTTATTAAATACAAGCGCGCTAGCTGCTAGCATACTTGTTTCATTTAATTTTAAATCAAATTTATTCGGATATATATTTATTGATTATGTATTGAATTGGTGATAAATAATAAAATTGTCTTTTCTCAAAAAAAATTGTCTTTTCTCAAGCCAGACCAGATGTTCAGGCATATCTAAGTCTTACAGCAACTAGTGTTTCGGTGTCCCTTATTTTGTTTACACGCGGTCACTTGTCAAGGCATGTAAGGTCATTCGGCGATATTTTCTTTGAAATAAAATGATGTATTTGTGTAACAATTTGAAAGTTTATTGATAAAAAAAGTGAAGCGACAGTGGGGGTCTTAACGGGTGATACTCGTAAAATAGCTGTTCCATTTATGTATAATATGTATACAGGACCGTCGACGAGTCCAACTCGGCGCGAGAGGCAATTTAGATGGTATATATTTGAGATAGAGTACCACATTGTAGGTTTACAACCTACTAGGATGCGCGCCGAGTTGGACTCGTCGACGGTCCTGGTAGGTAGAAATACGACTCAATTACGGCAAAAAAGTGCCGTAGATGCTGATTGGCTGAGACGTTTGCGCCAATAGGAGAGCTTATATTTTGTAGGTTTACAACCTACCAGGACGCGCGCCGAGTTGGACTCGTCGACGGTCCAATATACGGTTCCAATATATGGAACAGATATTTTACGAGTATCACCCGTTAAAGTACCACACTGGCCAGAGGTACTCGGATGCTGTAGGATACATCAGAAAGCGCCTTCGCTTTGAAATCCGAAGAACAACAGTGATTTCTCTCCGTGGAGACAGAGGTGCGAGAAAAGAACATTGTTAATATAAACAGTCTAGATCTTAACTTGGAGCCACAAGGCCAAGGGTAATTTTTGAGTGTTTAGGGAATTTTTTGAATTCTTAAAGGGTTCATTTTATATAGGGTCATTGATATATTATGTGTATATTGTTTGTATAATTTTATAAAAAAAATTTAGATGGTATAGAGGGCGAGTTTCGCAAACTTTATCAGGATTGTGATGGTGAGTTTGATGAACAAGTAACAACAACATGGGTAGCAGTTTACACAACACCGTTGGAGGGCATATACAGCAGATCTCCTAAAAAGATGAGAGATGCCCTTGGGAGACGTTGGACTAAGGTAGATTATCATGCATTTGTAGCTCTGAAAACAAGTGATAGATTCTTCTGGACCATTGAAAAACAACAAAATGGTATAAACATAAATACGAAGGAAAATCTTGGTGAGGTTAGGGACAAATTGGGGTTATCTAACCGAAATTAAAGCCACCTATCCTATGTGAAAAGGAGACTTCAGAGACAAGATGTAGTATGGATCAATTAATTGCTATTCTTGGAGAAGAGGAAAACAATTACCATGCAACCTACAACAGTTGCCATCACTTATCAAAAAGGATGTTTGACAAAATTGCCCTGAAAGATACTTGGGAGTTTACTAGGCCTCCAGAATACATTTGCATGATCATAATATCAATTTTATCAACTATCATTGCTGCATCTTACTTAAGAGACAAGATCTAGTTACATTTATGTATTTTTGGTATTCTTGAAACATAGCTTAGTTTATTTAATGTGAACTTTTTGGTCTAAGGTTGCTGGTTGCAAGATCACACCTGTGCATGAGGTATCCCCCCTTTTTGGAACCAGCTCTGTGCATCTAGAAAGTTTTAAAAATTAATGCGAAAAAGACTTTCATTCTTGTTATGACAAATTTAACTTTGAAATACAGATACAAATAATCTTAGAACCCTTAAATGGAGACGAACAAGTAGAGAAAAAGAAACTGTATCAAGAACTTAAAATACCGAGATGATTTTAAAAAGAAAGAATAGATGAAAGACTGATTAATTGAATTTTCGGTCAGGCTAGAGTTACTTTAAAATATGTATATTTGTACAAATGAAGAATGAAGTTCGAGTTATTATTATATCAATCATAGATATTTACATATTTGCGTGTCTTGTGCAGTGGTGATTTCATATCAAATACGATTATTTATTTATGAGTAAACAATATTATGATTTGCACTATTCATTTATAAAATATCGTAAGATATTCGAAATTTGAACTGTTTACAACGTTAATCTTTTATTTTTCTTGTTATGTTTCTAAGTTGCAAATTCTTAATATTTAGAATTTAATAAATTTACTGCAGGACTGCATGGCATTGTCTACATGAAATGACTAAGCATGTACTTTGGACTGCCTTTTTCTTCCTTTTGTTCATACCTGATGTTGAAGGGGAAGGTACACACAAAGCTCTTGAGGATATTGTGCCAGTTTCTTTCAATTCCATCACAGTGCTTAAATGCTACACTCATGGAATGAGCTGGCCGTCATGTTTTCCTACTGACTATAATCGAGATTATAAAGATTGTAAAACTGTTTGGATGAAAGATGGGAATGTTCTTCAATCTGGCGATAAGTTTGATGTTAGTTCTAAGATTTCTTACAACTTCTGTGACACATTTTCGGAAACAGATGTCATGGTTAGTGAGCTGGGTCTTCCAGTAACAGTGTTTGAGGATAAGGGTGATTACAAAGATGACTCAGACCAATTTGAATGTTATGTGTCTACCTTAACTATCAAGAATACTGAAAACTCCGATTTAGGGATGTATCAGTGCAACTTCTCGGATCACCAGCTAGAACCATTTCGTGAATTCCAACACCTTGCAAATGTTACTCTGATCAATGTAGCAGATTACACACCAGCAGAACCAAAAGTAGAAATTGTGAAGGGAGACTCAGGTCTTGTTCAGTGTATTTCGTTTGGAAAACCTCTCGATTGGTATTACGTTATCGAAAACAAGGAAAAAAGGGAAAACAGTTGCTCTAGTGATTATGATAATACTGGACGCCATGCTACTAAAGAGGAATCAGCGAAGTGTCTGTAGAAAAGGTTCGGTAAAAAGGTAATTAATTTGCAGTCAGAAGATATGTGGCGGTGTTTTGAAGTGTCTGAAGTGACTCATCAGCCTGACAGTGATACCTTTGAGTCCTTCCTGCTGATAAAACACATTTGCAAATTTGACTACATTAGAGTGTATTGTGGTTCAGCTGATGGAACTCTTGTTGACTATAAGCAATTTGTGGAGGTACAGGTAGAAAAGAAATATGTAATAAATCGGTCATGGGACAGAAATTCCACGATGACTGTCATTGCTGGTTTTGTAGTCTCAATTGTGGTGATTCTTCTGATAACGTTTTCTATTTTGGCATGTACTAGAATATCCTGTGGTGGAAATGAGTGGAGGCAGTGGAAACTGGACTGCAGAAAGATTTGCTCTGGAGAGTAAGCTGGCGCTTAGTTGGTATTGTGTACCATCATCTACTCAGTGTTCACTGTTCTGCTGTCCATTTCTGCAGAAATAGTTATATTTCTGGACTAATATAATGCACTAGACCTTTTGTGCTATTGTGAAAATTAAGAATACAAACTTGGAGATGAACTTTTAGTATTTTTTACAGGGGTCGACCGAGGGCAGGATTTTCGACCGAGGCCGAGGCCGAGGAAAATACAGTTAGTTAAGACCGAGGCCGAGGACAACCGAGGTTTCTTTTTTTTGACCGAGGCCGAGGAGTGCAAATTTTGACCGAGGCCGAGGCCGAGGCCGAGGAATTTTGGCAGAAAAATTGTTGGAAAAAAGGGCATTGTTTATTAGGAAAAGCGCACTGTACCTAATCAGATTGTACTGTGTACTATACTGTGTACACACGTTACAATCATTATGAAGGGGCAAGTTCGCCAAGAGTCAGGAGTGGGCATGCCCAGGCAGGATCTGAGTAATTGACAGTGAAATTTGAAATATTCTATCAGAAGCGTGGTGAGATGGATGGTGTCGGTGCATCAGGTACAACCAAAAACTCTAGCAGGGCACATCCTGAAGTTAAATCGCCTCAGCCTTAAGCCAACAAACTTTGAGGGGTGCTTGTTTCTCAAAAAGAACATCGGAACACTTGGGGACGACTTCGGCCCCTGTCCAAATGAATTTGAAGCCCCAAATAAAGAGGACTGTCCCCCTTCTGCGCTGTGCACAGAAGATTATTCTGATTCAGAGTGCTCAGATATTGTCATTTCATCAGACGATGAATCTTAGACTATGATATTTTTAGTTTTGTGTCCTGGTCAATTGGTCGTTTTATTTTCAATTTTACAAATTCGTTTACATTAACCTCTGTAAGTCTGTAGAAAAATTCCCAAAATTTCAACAAAAATCCTCGGTCAAATCCTCGGTAAAATCGTCAAATTTCGCCGAGGCCGAGGAATTTCGAATCTATTTTTGACCGAGGCCGAGGCGAACCGAGGAATCGTCCTCCTGACCGAAGCCGAGGCCGAGGCCGAGGAAAAATCGCCAGGCCGAGGCCGAGGACTCGGTCGACCCTTGATTTTTTAGTATCTTAAATTTACACTTCTTACTCCTTCAACTTATTATATAATGTATATATATATGATAATAAAACAAATATTTAATAAAACAAATATTTATTTTTACGGCACAATCAAACAATATCAATAATAAATAAATCAGGGGAGGTTTGAAGAGGTTTCAAGTGCCGAAGGCCACTGCTTATCTTTAGGATTTGAGAGTGACCTGTGCTTGAAACCCCCTCAACCATCCACTACGTCAATATACTAATTACAGTATACAAATATAGAAAAATATAATAATCTTAAATTACTTATTGGTTTAGTTTGGTGACAAAGGAGAGCCCAGTTGAGTTTTAGTTTAGCTTTAGGTTTTGAATCAAAGTTTAAAAGGTTAGCCATGTTTCATGGCAGAGAGAGATATCATGTGTGCATAGCCGTACCGGATGTAGAGTTTGAGATATAATATAGATTAGTTACCATGTATTAGGGTCATCTCGATTTTGGAGGGATAGCAAGTGCTTTTTAAGGTTAGATTTAATAACACCTGACGAAGCTGATAAGTCTGAATTCTTGGAAGAACCCGGGATTATCAACCCATCTACATTAGCATCACATATTTCGAATACATAGGGGCTGAGGTCATTCCAAATTTTCGTAGAGGTGTACAAAAAGTTCTGTTGGGAGATATCTAACCTCAGTAATGGGACAATCAGACGAAGTTTTTCATTTCTAGGACAGATCTTGAAAAGATCTTTAATCGACTGGGGGACATCAAATTTAAGAATTTTGAATAATTCCATAAATGTATGGTACATGTGCAGATTCTCCAGGTTCATAATTTTCTGCTCGGTGAATAGCGGTTTAGTGTGTTCAAGACAGTAGTTCTTGCTAGCCATATGTTCGTTATAAGTTCTTGAACGTGCACAGGTTAAATAGTATTCTTTATGATCAAAATTGGGAATGTTGCCAAATAGCAGTCTTATACATCGTTTTTGAATTGCAAAGATTTTATTCAGCTTATGTTTAGGGATCCCACCCCAGCAACTTATACAATAGCTAAGATGTGACATAAAAAGAGCATTGTATAGTTTCAAATATTCAGATTTGGGAATGAATTTGCAAATTCTCTTAATCGATACAATACTGGAGTTCAGCTTTAAAGATAAATGATTAAGATGTGGTTCCCAGCTTAGCTGTTCGTCTATTATCACCCCAAGAAACTTTGTACATTGAACTTTTTCTAGCTTTTTGCCATCTATTAAAATCGTTAGATTCCTGTTAAAGGGCCGTGTTCTGGCACAGGTCTGTGTTGCTCTTGACAAACCTGGCTGAAAATGCATATAACAACTTTTCCCTGCATTTATATGTAACTTGTTAGACTCCATATAGTTACTGACTTGTTTCATTACATGATTAGCTTTTTCAAAAGCTTCCTGTGCTGAACTACCTATCACAAAAATATTTGTATCATCAGCAAACAGGACGAATTCAGCCAAGCTTGAGGAGCTCACAATATCATTTATATAAATCAGAAATAGTAGAGGTCCTAACACTGACCCCTGGGGTACACCATACTCAACTGAACACTTGTCCGACTTTTCAGTTTGAAAAGAAGTTACTTGGCTACGGTTTGTTAGATAGCTAGCAAGAGATATATGATGGTTATGTCTTCCAGTGCAGTATGTACTAACTGAATGTTTAGTTATCTTATCAATATCATAGATAGATATTTAAACGGATAATGGTGTCAGGTTTGATATCGAGGTTACGGCTAAAGGGGTAAATCATATCGCTCAGTTTTCACATAATATGCGACAGAGCTGCTGGAGACGAACAAGTAGAGAAAAAAAGAACTTAAAATACCGAGTTGATTTAAAGACAGAATAGATGAAAGACTGATTAATTGAATTTTCGGTCAGGCTAGAGAATCTCTCAGTATTTCAGTAGCTATTCAACGAAATTCTGTGAAAATCGAGTTACTTTAAAATATGTATATTCGTACAAAATAAAGAATGATGTTCGAGTTATTATGGTGTCAATCATAGATATTTACATATTTGTGAGCCCTGTGCAGTGGGGATTTTATATTAAATATGATTATTTATTTTTGAGTCAACATTGACTGGCACCACAGGCCAGTCCCCAATTATTCAATATTTGTATTTATTTTGTAAATACCTCATTTCTGGAGTCTTTTTCTTCAATACGATTGTTTCAACATATTATGATTTGCACTATTCATTTATAAAATATCGTAAGATATTCGAAATTTGAACTGTTTACAACCTTAATCTTTTATTTTTCTTGTTATGTTTCTTGTTATGTTTCTAAGTTGCAAATTCTTAATATTTAGAATTTAATAAATTTACTGCAGGACTGCATTGCATTGTCAACATGAAATGACTAAAAATGTACTTTGGACTGCCTTTTTCTTCCTTTTGTTCATACCTGATGTTGAAGGGGAAGGCACACACAAAGCCCTTGAGGATATCGTGCCAGTTTCTTTCAATTCCACCGCATTGCTTAAATGCTACACTCATGGAATGGGCTGGCCGTCATGTTTTCCTACGGACTATAACCGAGGTTATAAAGATTGTAAAACTGTTTGGATGAAAGATGGGAATGTTCTTCAATCTGGTGATAAGTTTGATGTTAGTTCTAAGATTTCTTACAACTTCTGTGACACATTTTCGGAAACAGATGTCATGGTAAGTGACCTGGGTCTTCCAGTAACAGTGTTTGAGGATAAGAGTGATTACAAAGATGACTCAGACCAATTTGAATGTTATGTGTCTACCTTAACTATCAAGAATACTGAAAACTCCGATTTAGGGACGTATCAGTGCAACTTCTCGGATCACCAGCTAGAACCATTTCATGAATTCCAACACCTTGCAAATGTTACTCTGATCAATGTAACAGATTACACACCAGCAGAACCAAAAGTAGAAATTGTGAAGGGAGACTTAGGTCTTCTTCAGTGTATTTCGTTTGGAAAACCTCTCGATTGGTATTACGTTATCGAAAACAAGGAAAAAAGTGATTTTAGTGATTGCTTTAGTGATTATGATAATACTGGACGCCATGCTACAAAGGAGGAATCAGCGAAGTGTCTGTTCAAAAGGTTCGGTAAAAAGGTAATTAATTTGCAGTCAGAAGATATGTGGCGGTGTTTTGAAGTGTCTGAAGTGACTCATCAGCCTGACAGTGATACCTATGAGTCGTTCCTGCTGATCAAACACATTTGCAATTTTGACACATTTGAAATTTTGACTAAAGTGTATTGTGGTTCATCTGATGGAACGCTTGCTGACTATAAGCAATTTGTGGAGGTAGAAATGAAATATGGAACAAATTATCAGTCATGGGAGAGAGATTGGATGATGACTTTGATTACTGTTGTTGTAGTCTCAATTGTGGTGATTCTTCTGATAACGTTTTCTATTTTGGCATGTACTAGAATATCCTGTGGTGGAAATGAGTGGAGGCAGTGGAAACTGGACTGCAGAAAGATTTGCTCTGGAGGGTAAGCTGGCACTTAGTTGGTATTGTGTACCATCATCTACTCAGTATTCACTGTTCTGCTGTCCATTTCTGCAGAAATGATTATATTCCCGGACTAATATAATGCACTAGACCTTTTGTGCTATTATCAAAATTAAGAATACAAACTTGGAGATTAGCTTTTTTAGTGTCTTAAATTTACATTCCTTTACTCCTTCAACTTATAATATAATCTATATATATATATGATATGATGGTTATGTCTTCCAGTATGATTTAAAAACAGAATAGATGAAAGACTGATTAATTGAATTTTCGGTCCGGCTAGAGAATCTCTCAGTATTTCAGTAACTATTCAACGAAATTCTGTGAAAATCGAGTTACTTTAAAATATGTATATTCGTACAAAATAAAGAATGACGTTCGAGTTATTATGATATCAATCATAGATGTTTACATATTTGTGTGTCCTGCGTAGTGGGGATTTCATATTAAATATAATTATTTATTTTTGAGTAAACATTCACTGGCACCACAGGCCAGTCCCCAATTAATCAATATGTATTTATTTTGTTAATACCTCATTTCTATAATATCGTATTTGGAGTCTATTATTTTAAATACGATTGTTTCAACATATTATGATTTGTACTATTCATTTATAAAAAGATATTCGAAATTTGAATTATTAATCTTTTATTTTTCTTGTTAAGTTTCTTGTTATGTTTCTAAGTTGCAAATTCTTAATATTTCGACTTTTATTTCTTAAAAGCCAAACTGAGAAACATAGCCAAACTGAGAATCTCAGTTTGGCTAGTCAATTAAGCCGCAGGCCAGTCCCCAATTAATCAATGCTGATCAACTGAAATCATCACAAATAACTCATTTAAATTTTAAGATTTATGATTCTCAATAAAATATTTCACTTTTAGGATGGTGAAAGTGAAAGAGAAAGTGAAAGTGGTATTCCTACATCCCGACCTGGGGATAGGAGGCGCTGAGCGGCTTGTTATAGATATGGCTCTAGCTCTGCTCAACAAGAAACACGATGTGACCATCTACACCACACACCACGACCCTTCCCACTGCTTCTCAGAGACTAAAGATGGATCTGTTCAAGTGGTTTCTAAATTTGATTGGATGCCTAGAAAGTTATTAGGCAAATGTTATGCTCTGTGTGCTGTAATGAGAATGATATTTCTAGCAATGTTTGTGAGACTCTTTGTAACAGCTGATGTTTACATTGTAGATCAGGTGTCGGTGTGTGTGCCTTTCTTAAAGGTTCTGTCAAGTAAAAAAGTGCTGTTTTACTGTCACTATCCTGATTTGCTCCTCACACGACGTGACAATGTCTTAAAGCTGCTGTATAGAAAGCCACTGGACTATCTGGAGGGGTTGACTACCTCAATGGCTGACAAGATATTTGTTAATTCATTATACACAAAGGGAGTAGTCACGGAAACGTTCAGTCATGTTCAACAGTGTGAGGTGTTGTACCCATCATTAAACACTAGCAAGTTTGAAAATGGATATGAGATTGTGTGTACAGATATCGTGCCTAACTCTGCTGAATTTGTCTTTCTGTCCCTTAACAGATATGAGCGTAAGAAAAACATTAATCTGGCCCTTGAAGCTATGTCCTTTGTAAAGAAGCATTGCAACGAGTTTGAAAAATGTCATCTAATAGTTGCTGGTGGATATGATAGTCGAGTGGTTGAGAATGTTACACATCACTTGGAACTAGAACAATCTTCACAAGAACTAGAAATCCATGATAAGACAACCTTTCTGAGGTCCATCTCAGATGAAACGAAACTCTATCTTCTGAGGAATTGCACAGCTCTACTCTACACGCCCTCAAACGAGCACTTTGGTATTGTGCCTGTTGAGAGTATGTACTGTTCCATGCCTGTTGTTGCTGTAAACAGTGGGGGGCCTCTGGAAACTGTCCAGCATGATGTTACTGGTTTCTTGTGTGATCCACGTCCTGAGAAATTTGGGGAGGCGATGCTGAAGTTTATCGGACAGAGTGAGTTGAAGGGTAGGATGGGAGGTGCTGGCAAGAAGAGAGTGCAGGATTTGTTTTCTTTTGCAGCTTTTACAGAAAAACTCCATTCGACTGTCATGGAGCTGTCCTGAATTATTTTACTTATTTAATTTTTAATTTAGGAAAATTAGAGTAATTCGATCTTAATCTTATGTTGATTATTTTAATTTATTTCGCTCACGTTTTAATGGTGACAATCAGAGTCGTTTTGTTTGTGTTTTATGTTCACAAAACTATTGCTCAATTGATTTTATCATATTATGTAGATGGTATTAATCTATTATAATTTGTTGTGTAATGTTACTTGGTATTTTTTTGTTCAATCTATTCCAAATGATAAGTGCAAGATGTGTTTTACCGAAAATTTATTTATCTTAATTCAATGAATTATTTGTTTTAGTAGTAGTAGCAGCTTACAGAGATCATAAATAATAAAGTATTCTGCTGTTATGATGATAACCTTCATTGTTCGGATCAGTAAATATGTTGAAACACTTTAATTATTAAATCATTAATTCGATTAATTAATTGTACTATTACTTTATCAAATGCATCGCCAGATGGTCATTAAAGGGAAATCAGTTACGTTTAATGAAATCGTTGCCAGTCAACCGGCAGATCCAGGTATATAGTCTGTTCCTGTTTACTGAACTGTACTGTACTGTTCATGTCCGATGTTCTGTAATATTCCGTCAATCTTAAGAAATAAATGTTCTGTACTTAAACTGTGATTATTTTTTTAGTTTTTCGTTAGTTTTAGGAAAAATGTTTGTCAGAGAAAAAGACGGAGGAGGGAGATGGAGAGAGTGCGACTGCGAAGAAGAATTACTCTCTTGATTCGGATGAGGAAGATGATGTCCGGTCCAAAAAACTTGACGTCAACGACATTGATGGACAAGAAGATACAACTATGGTGAGTACTTTAGTTACTTAAACTAATTGCTATCACACTATCTGACTATCAAGTGTTCCTGACGTTCAGTTTTTTCTCTATAAATAGCTCAACTTAGGTGGTCTAATTATTGTAAATGTATCAACATTCCTCCTCCTTCGTTACAAAACCTATTAACAGAGAAGAGACGGTGAACAAGTCATAACTCCATTCAACTTGGACGATGAAAACGAAGAGGGGCATTTCGACGAGAATGGAAATTTCATTTTCGACAAGAAGGCCAGTGAAGAGATAAGAGATAGCTGGCTCGACTCCATCGACATGCAAAAAGTACGATATATTTAATTATTTTCACATTCTTTAATTTAAATTGTACAATACTTAGTTATTAAAAATTGTCCTGTATATTAGTACAGTTGCAGTAACTAAAATTTGATTTCATGACCTTTAAATCTTCAAACACTACGAAATTTTAAGTTTAATTGAAGTTTATTCGATAGTAATGAACTATTTAACTTATTTCAGCTACCAGCAGTAGTTCCCCTTGAATCTATCTCCAAAGAATCAACTCCTGATCCTCTGTCTAAATTTACAACCGCTGAAATACTTGGTCAGATAATCTCTATTCTCAAGCCCTCAGAAACTATAACTAAGGTGGGATGTTTGGGTAATTAATCTTGAAATGACATGTCCCTATCAAGTTGTACAATGTCTGTTGTAACATTTATCTTGTACAATATAATACAATATAATACCTTCAACACTAATTATACTATAGAACAAATAATTTGGGGAAACGATGCATTTTTAATGTTGCCATGGTTTCAGGCCCTGAAAAGGTTAGGCGGGACCCAGTTATCAGCCAGTCAGAGATTAAGACTGAAAAAGAAAGGTCAGCTCCCCACAGCCAACCCAGCAGATAAAGAGCAGTTAGAAAAGTTAACAAGTCTGTCTGACTGGATGCTACACCAGGGCAGGGACACTATCTATCAGGATACCTACGAGAAACTTAACTACGAGATAAAACAAGCTACAGGTTAGTGTTTTGAAGTGGGTTAATTACTGGCTTTTACTTTGTTTTAGTGGGCTAATTACTGGCTTTTACTTTGTTTTAGTGGGCTAATTACTGGCTTTTACTTTGTTTTAGTGTGCTAATTACTGGCTTTTACTTTGTTTTGTCTTGTGAAATTGTGTAAAACTAACATGTCCTGTGTTTGACAGAGGATATATTTGGAGATATGGAGGAGGAAGGAGAAGCAAGCAAGAGTAAGAGAGTAAAGTTAGATCACGACCCACCTGTTACCATGGAACTTAACTGGTACTACAAAACTGATGGAGTTACCAACGGCCCACTTTCTTCTTCTGAGATGTTCGATATGCAAAACAAAAGGTAGCCGTTTGTACTAACATTTTTTTCAATTTATTCCGTAACTCCTACATTCGTGTCCAAAATTCCATTATACATGTAGTTTCATTGCGTCCTAACATATATGAGATATATCTCAACTATTTTTTGATAGTTTACTCGAAGTTTAATAATTCGGTGATGTTTCAGTGCGTTCAAGCCAGGCACGACGGTTTGCAAAGAAACCAACAAAGAAGCATTTTATGATGTGAAGAGAATAAATTTTGACGATTACATCGATTGAAGAGTCGACATGACACTTCTTGTGTCATGATATCGTAAGTCAGAACAGGTTCTTTTAAGTGCAAAGCTATTGGTTCCCTTCAATATTTATACTTTGCTTTTACATCAGTATGTTTGCTAACTTATTGCGATCTTGAATAATAGTGTGACAGAAATATGTATCACCAGCGATCAGCATATCCTCTTTCTGTTTTCCAATATTCAATATATTATCTTTTCTGAATGGAATAGAAATTATTGACCATTCCAGTTAAATGGATTTATTTGATAACATTACCGTAATGCATATTCTGTAATGGATATTTTTACAATTTTGATTGTTTGATTCGATCGCCTTTAAAACTCACATTTCTGTTCAAATTCACGACCCCAGGAGTCTTTGAAGGAATTTATCATAGACATCAAACTTTAGCTACGAGTTGCATGTGTTAATGAGCGTTTTCCGCAAATTGCTTTTCCTCGCTGAAAAGCAGACTTCAGGAGATTAATATTGTGCAATAATATTGCCACATAAAAGTTACATTTACGTCAGCGGCTTGTCAAAAAGTCTTACCTCTAGTGCGCTAAAAACGCGCATTTCGCGCGCGCGTCCGTATTATGTTTAATTTCATGCATGTTCGTGTCATCAATTATTATCGGACAACTGCCCTAAACCCTGGTTAATGGCCTTAAAATAAGTAGATCCGATCACATTCTACCCACTATTGTTAACCTCCGTTAATATTCACTCTACCATTATAGCTTAGGATGGACAGCACTTCAATATTCTTCATTGGTATCAGTCTTCTCGCTGGCTTTATCTTGTTCGTCATCAGTCAGAAGAAGAAGCCAAAAGAGAAAGGTACGTTCTTACAATTTCGGACATACAATATTTTCCTTTTTTTAAGGCGATTCCTAATCAACTTGACATATCACGCAATCAATAACCTGGACATGAATAACTTCAGATATAACAGATATAGCAACTATTAAACACTGCCTCTCTTTCAGCCCCCAGAGTGCTAGTTCAGCATGCTCGTACTGATGGTGCCCCAGTTAGAGCTAGACGGAGACGCAGAGTCAACAGACGAGACAGCTCAGACGAAGACGGTCAGTGACTTAGCATGTATAACATATAGACGGGCAAAATGACATGGGTTACTGAATTTAGCATATAATCGGCACATCTTATTAGCGATCACCATTTTCACCCTCACCTTCCAGAGCCAGCACCTGCATCTGGTGGAGATGGGAGTGGAAGTGAAGAGGAAGAAAAGGCCGGGAAGATTGGAACCAAGAAAGCTAAGAAGATTGCTGCTAAAGCCGAAAAGAAGGAACAAAGAGAGGTTATAATGATAAACTAGCCTCCTCTTCCACTTGAATAACATTTTAAACCATGATCTTCTCAACTTTGCACTTTTCACAATTAAATTCACTCGACAGCCTACTTTTACTTATGTTTAGAGTAAAACACTCTCCAAATTTCAGGCAGACATGGTGCTCCTAACGGAGAAAAGGAAGCAGCTAGAAGCTGATTTACAGTTGAGGAAGGAGGAGGAGGCTCGACAAGAAGCAGATGAGAGAATGAGAGTAAGATATATTTCCTGATATTTCTCGTCGAGCAGTGTGTGTCATCTTCTATTGTAGTTCTTCCTATTATAGGGATTATAGATTTGGTTGTAAAAGATAAGTTTGCTATCACATTATATATTACATTATAACATTTATATATCACATTTATATATTACGGAGTACTCGTTTGTAATATCTGATCAAATTATTACTCAGAAAGAAGAAGAGAGGATAGCGAAAGAAATCCAGGAAAAGCGGGAGCACGAGGAGTATCTTCTCCTGAAAGAGAGTTTCGCTGTTGAGGACGAGGGACAGGAAGCTCTGGACGAAGAAACCCAGCGTAATCTGCTTCTAGAGTTTATAGGTGAGGATTATGAGAAACCCAGCGTAACCTGCTTCTAGAGTTTATAGGTGAGGATTATGAGAAACCCAGCGTAACCTGCTTCTAGAGTTTATAGGTGAGGATTATGAGAAACCCAGCGTAACCTGCTTCTAGAGTTTATAGGTGAGGATTATGAGAAACCCAGCGTAACCTGCTTCTAGAGTTTATAGGTGAGGATTATGAGAAACCCAGCGTAACCTGCTTCTAGAGTTTATAGGTGAGGATTATGAGAAACCCAGCGTAACCTGCTTCTAGAGTTTATAGGTGAGGATTATGAGAAACCCAGCGTAACCTGCTTCTAGAGTTTATAGGTGAGGATTATGAGAAACCCAGCGTAACCTGCTTCTAGAGTTTATAGGTGAGGATTATGAGAAACCCAGCGTAACCTGCTTCTAGAGTTTATAGGTGAGGATTATGAGAAACCCAGCGTAACCTGCTTCTAGAGTTTATAGGTGAGGATTATGAGAAACCCAGCGTAACCTGCTTCTAGAGTTTATAGGTGAGGATTATGAGAAACCCAGCGTAACCTGCTTCTAGAGTTTATAGGTGAGGATTATGAGAAACCCAGCGTAATCTGCTTCTAGAGTTTATAGGTGAGGATTATGAGAAACCCAGCGTAATCTGCTTCTAGAGTTTATAGGTGAGGATTATGAGAAACCCAGCGTAATCTGCTTCTAGAGTTTATAGGTGAGGATTATGAGAAACCCAGCGTAATCTGCTTCTAGAGTTTATAGGTGAGGATTATGAGAAACCCAGCGTAACCTGCTTCTAGAGTTTATAGGTGAGGATTATGAGAAACCCAGCGTAACCTGCTTCTAGAGTTTATAGGTGAGGATTATGAGAAACCCAGCGTAATCTGCTTCTAGAGTTTATAGGTGAGGATTATGAGAAACCCAGCGTAATCTGCTTCTAGAGTTTATAGGTGAGGATTATGAGAAACCCAGCGTAACCTGCTTCTAGAGTTTATAGGTGAGGATTATGAGAAACCCAGTGTAATCTGCTTCTAGAGTTTATAGGTGAGGATTATGAGAAACCCAGCGTAACCTGCTTCTGGCGTTTATAGGTGAGGATTATGAGAAACCCAGCGTAACCTGCTTCTGGCGTTTATAGGTGAGGATTATTAGAAACCCAGCGTAATCTGCTTCTAGAGTTTATAGGTGAGGATTATGAGAAACCCAGCGTAACCTGCTTCTGGCGTTTATAGGTGAGGATTATGAGAAACCCAGCGTAACCTGCTTCTGGCGTTTATAGGTGAGGATTATTAGAAACCCAGCGTAATCTGCTTCTGGCGTTTATAGGTGAGGATAATGAGAAACCCAGCGTAACCTGCTTCTGGCGTTTATAGGTGAGGATTATTAGAAACCCAGCGTAACCTGCTTCTAGAGTTTATAGGTGAGGATTATGAGAAACCCAGCGTAACCTGCTTCTAGAGTTTATAGGTGAGGATTATGAGAAACCCAGCGTAATCTGCTTCTAGAGTTTATAGGTGAGGATTATGAGAAACCCAGCGTAACCTGCTTCTGGCGTTTATAGGTGAGGATTATGAGAAACCCAGCGTAACCTGCTTCTGGCGTTTATAGGTGAGGATTATTAGAAACCCAGCGTAATCTGCTTCTAGAGTTTATAGGTGAGGATTATGAGAAACCCAGCGTAACCTGCTTCTGGCGTTTATAGGTGAGGATTATGAGAAACCCAGCGTAACCTGCTTCTGGCGTTTATAGGTGAGGATTATTAGAAACCCAGCGTAATCTGCTTCTGGCGTTTATAGGTGAGGATAATGAGAAACCCAGCGTAACCTGCTTCTGGCGTTTATAGGTGAGGATTATTAGAAACCCAGCGTAACCTGCTTCTAGAGTTTATAGGTGAGGATTATGAGAAACCCAGCGTAACCTGCTTCTAGAGTTTATAGGTGAGGATTATGAGAAACCCAGCGTAACCTGCTTCTAGAGTTTATAGGTGAGGATTATGAGAAACCCAGCGTAACCTGCTTCTAGAGTTTATAGGTGAGGATTATGAGAAACCCAGCGTAACCTGCTTCTAGAGTTTATAGGTGAGGATTATGAGAAACCCAGCGTAACCTGCTTCTAGAGTTTATAGGTGAGGATTATGAGAAACCCAGCGTAACCTGCTTCTAGAGTTTATAGGTGAGGATTATTAGAAACCCAGCGTAATCTGCTTCTGGCGTTTATAGGTGAGGATAATGAGAAACCCAGCGTAACCTGCTTCTGGCGTTTATAGGTGAGGATTATTAGAAACCCAGCGTAACCTGCTTCTAGAGTTTATAGGTGAGGATTATGAGAAACCCAGCGTAACCTGCTTCTAGAGTTTATAGGTGAGGATTATGAGAAACCCAGCGTAACCTGCTTCTAGAGTTTATAGGTGAGGATTATGAGAGACCCAGCGTAACCTACTTCTAGAGTTTATAGGTGAGGATTATGAGAGACCCAGCGTAACCTGCTTCTAGAGTTTATAGGTGAGGATAATGAGAAACCCAGCGTAACCTGCTTCTAGAGTTTATAGGTGAGGATTATGAGAGACCCAGCGTAACCTACTTCTAGAGTTTATAGGTGAGGATTATGAGAAACCCAGCGTAACCTGCTTCTAGAGTTTATAGGTGAGGATTATGAGAAACCCAGCGTAACCTGCTTCTAGAGTTTATAGGTGAGGATTATGAGAGCGCAGGTTCAGGACCTGTAATATAACCCAGCGTAACCTGCTTCTAGAGTTTATAGGTGAGGATTATGAGAAACCCAGCGTAACCTGCTTCTAGAGTTTATAGGTGAGGATTATGAGAAACCCAGCGTAACCTGCTTCTAGAGTTTATAGGTGAGGATTATGAGAAACCCAGCGTAACCTGCTTCTAGAGTTTATAGGTGAGGATTATGAGAGCGCAGGTTCAGGACCTGTAATATAACCCAGCGTAACCTGCTTCTAGAGTTTATAGGTGAGGATTATGAGAAACCCAGCGTAACCTGCTTCTAGAGTTTATAGGTGAGGATTATGAGAAACCCAGCGTAACCTGCTTCTAGAGTTTATAGGTGAGGATTATGAGAAACCCAGCGTAACCTGCTTCTAGAGTTTATAGGTG
Organism: Bolinopsis microptera; assembly: GCF_026151205.1. Lineage (NCBI taxonomy): Eukaryota > Metazoa > Ctenophora > Tentaculata > Lobata > Bolinopsidae > Bolinopsis > Bolinopsis microptera. Next base: position 2,056,837 of record NC_087072.1, on the reverse strand, counting down.
AGGATTATGAGAAACCCAGCGTAACCTGCTTCTAGAGTTTATAGGTGAGGATTATGAGAAACCCAGCGTAACCTGCTTCTAGAGTTTATAGGTGAGGATTATGAGAAACCCAGCGTAACCTGCTTCTAGAGTTTATAGGTGAGGATTATGAGAAACCCAGCGTAACCTGCTTCTAGAGTTTATAGGTGAGGATTATGAGAAACCCAGCGTAACCTGCTTCTAGAGTTTATAGGTGAGGATTATGAGAAACCCAGCGTAACCTGCTTCTAGAGTTTATAGGTGAGGATTATAGGATTATGAGAGCGCAGGTTCAGGACCTGTAATATAATCACAGTAGTAAGTTAGCAGAATTGTCTCAACCTAGACATTAGTTTATAAAGAAGAACGTGTTCGGAAAGTTATTATATTTTATTTCAATCAACCATAATTTCTCCAGATTTTTTGAAGACTAAGAAAGTGGTACAGTTGGACGATTTGGGAGCACATTTCAACCTAAAGATTCACGAGGTTGTAGAGCGCTTAGAGAGTCTGCAGGAAGATGGAACTATTAATGGTGGGTTACATCTTTCAACAATGTTCTACTAGGTTACCAGGTTACTAGGTTACTACGTTACCAGGTTACTAGGTTACCAGATTCACGAGGTTGTAGAGCGCTTAGAGAGCCTGCAGGAAGATGGGACTATTAATGGTGGGTTACATCTTTCAACAATATTCTACTAGGTTACCAGGTTACTAGGTTACTAGGTTACCAGGTTACTAGGTTACCAGATTCACGAGGTTGTAGAGCGCTTAGAGAGCCTGCAGGAAGATGGGACTATTAATGGTGGGTTACATCTTTCAACAATGTTCTACTAGGTTACCAGGTTACTAGGTTACTAGGTTACCAGGTTACTAGGTTACCAGATTCACGAGGTTGTAGAGCGCTTAGAGAGCCTGCAGGAAGATGGGACTATTAATGGTGGGTTACATCTTTCAACAATATTCTACTAGGTTACCAGGTTACTAGGTTACTAGGTTACCAGGTTACTAGGTTACCAGATTCACGAGGTTGTAGAGCGCTTAGAGAGCCTGCAGGAAGATGGGACTATTAATGGTGGGTTACATCTTTCAACAATATTCTACTAGGTTACCAGGTTACTAGGTTACTAGGTTACCAGGTTACTAGGTTACCAGGTTACTAGGTTACCAGATTCACGAGGTTGTAGAGCGCTTAGAGAGTCTGCAGGAAGATGGGACTATTAATGGTGGGTTACATCTTTCAACAATGTTCTACTAGGTTACCAGGTTACTAGGTTACTAGGTTACCAGATTACTAGGTTACCAGATTCACGAGGTTGTAGAGCGCTTAGAGAGTCTGCAGGAAGATGGAACTATTAATGGTGGGTTACATCTTTCAACAATATTCTACTAGGTTACCAGGTTACTAGGTTACTAGGTTACCAGGTTACTAGGTTACCAGATTCACGAGGTTGTAGAGCGCTTAGAGAGCCTGCAGGAAGATGGGACTATTAATGGTGGGTTACATCTTTCAACAATGTTCTACTAGGTTACCAGGTTACTGTACTAGGTTACTAGGTTACCAGGTTACTAGGTTACCAGATTCACGAGGTTGTAGAGCGATTAGAGAGTCTGCAGGAAGATGGGACTATTAATGGTGGGTTACATCTTTCAACAATGTTCTACTAGGTTACCAGGTTACTAGGTTACTAGGTTACCAGGTTAATAGGTTACCAGATTCACGAGGTTGTAGAGCGCTTAGAGAGCCTGCAGGAAGATGGGACTATTAATGGTGGGTTACATCTTTCAACAATGTTCTACTAGGTTACCAGGTTACTAGGTTACTAGGTTACCAGGTTACTAGGTTACCAGATTCACGAGGTTGTAGAGCGCTTAGAGAGTCTGCAGGAAGATGGAACTATTAATGGTGGGTTACATCTTTAAACAATGTTCTACTAGGTTACCAGGTTACTAGGTTACTAGGTTACCAGGTTACTAGGTTACCAGATTCACGAGGTTGTAGAGCGATTAGAGAGTCTGCAGGAAGATGGAACTATTAATGGTGGGTTACATCTTTCAACAATGTTCTACTAGGTTACCAGGTTACTAGGTTACCAGATTACCAGGTTACTAGGTTACCAGATTCACGAGGTTGTAGAGCGATTAGAGAGTCTGCAGGAAGATGGAACTATTAATGGTGGGTTACATCTTTCAACAATGTTCTAGTAGGTTACCAGGTTACTAGGTTAATAGGTTACCAGGTTACCAGGTTACTAGGTTACCAGATTACCAGGTTACTAGGTTACCAGATTCACGAGGTTGTAGAGCGATTAGAGAGTCTGCAGGAAGATGGAACTATTAATGGTGGGTTACATCTTTCAACAATGTTCTAGTAGGTTACCAGGTTACTAGGTTAATAGGTTACCAGGTTACTAGGTTACCAGATTCACGAGGTTGTAGAGCGCTTAGAGAGTCTGCAGGAAGATGGGACTATTAATGGTGGGTTACATCTTTCAACAATGTTCTACTAGGTTACCAGGTTACTAGGTTACTAGGTTACCAGGTTACTAGGTTACCAGATTCACGAGGTTGTAGAGCGCTTAGAGAGTCTGCAGGAAGATGGGACTATTAATGGTGGGTTACATCTTTCAACAATGTTCTACTAGGTTACCAGGTTACTAGGTTACTAGGTTACTAGGTTACTAGGTTACAAGATTCACGAGGTTGTAGAGCGCTTAGAGAGTCTGCAGGAAGATGGGACTATTAATGGTGGGTTACATCTTTCAACAATGTTCTACTAGGTTACCAGGTTACTAGGTTACCAGGTTACTAGGTTACCAGGTTACTAGGTTACTAGGTTACCAGGTTACTAGGTTACCAGATTCACGAGGTTGTAGAGCGCTTAGAGAGTCTGCAGGAAGATGGGACTATTAATGGTGGGTTACATCTTTCAACAATGTTCTACTAGGTTACCAGGTTACTAGGTTACCAGGTTACTAGGTTACTAGGTTACCAGGTTACTAGGTTACCAGATTCACGAGGTTGTAGAGCGCTTAGAGAGTCTGCAGGAAGATGGAACTATTAATGGTGGGTTACATCTTTCAACAATGTTCCAAACATGTTACCATTTTCGGTGATTTTTCATTTTTCAGGCGTACTGATTTTTAGCAGTTCAGGTAGTTCACTGTTGACATAAAACTTATTTACAGGTGTCATTGATGATAGGGGCAAATTTATCTACATTTCCGAAGAGGAGATGAAATCGGTTGTCAAGTAAGTACCATTAATAATGATCATTTTCATTTTCTTGAAATCATGGGAACTTTAAATGAAAGGTACTCCAAACGATGGATATTAAAATTTCGGTAGCTTATCTCCGTCCGAGTTAAATCCCTTCATTTTCAGATTTATTCAGCAGAACGGCCGTGTGTCAATAACAGATATAGCTGCAGCCAGTAATAGATTAATTAATCTCGAGCCTGTGGAGAGCTGATTCTTAGCCTGGGTGGGACATCGCGTATTATTTTTAAAACCTTTTTAAGTTCAAAACTTGGTTAATTGTAAACATTTTTAAGTTCATAACTTGGTTAAGTTTAAATAATTTCGGAATGAAACAATTTCGACCTGCCCCTTGACTCGATCAAAAATTAAAAATGTTTGCTTCTCCTCGGATCCCGATAAGAGCTCCAGTAAATGTTTGCTCCTCCTCGGATCCCGATAAGAGCTCCAGTAAATGTTTGCTCCTCCTCGGGTCCCGATAAGAGCTCCAGTTTTGATGACAGGTTGGGTTAGGGTGAGGGTATTTACTATTTTTATTCTGATTAAGTTTTTCTTGATCAGACAATTAAAGATACAGGTCAGAAATTTTGCATTCTTTGTGGATCAGTGTAACTGTAATATAATTTCAGAGCATAATAATTGGGTGTGGTTAATACTTTAATCCGATCATTTAACATTTCAGTGTACATTAAATATCTTTTATCTGTTTTTGCTGGTTGCTACCACTTTATTAGAGCTAACAGTCTCTTTCAATTTATGAGACAAATGTTTTTTTGGGTAAGCCCTGCAAAATATTAAGTGAGAAATTTTATCGTTTATTGAAGGTTATGTGATTGTTAAGATAAAAATATGAAATATTTATTTGATCTTTGGCAAATTTAGAGTTTTCGTGTTCTTTCGAAGTGTGCTTTTTATATTCCACTAATCTCGAGGAACAAAGTTATGCTAACCTTGTAGCTAAGAAAGTATTAATTTAAAAAACCTCCTGTTTATAGCATGGAAGAGTTATGCTAACCTTGTAGTTAAGAAAGTATTAATTTAAAAAACCTTCTGTTTATAGCATGGAAGATGTATTGGAGTTATGCTAACCTTGTAGTTAAGAAAGTATTAATTTAAAAACCTTCTGTTTATAGCATGGAAGATGTATTGTAGTTAAGAAAGTATTAATTTAAAAACCTCCTGTTTATAAAGCCTCCTGTTTATAAAACCTCCTGTTTATAGCATGGAACAGGAAGATGTATTGGAGGGAGATTGTAAGAAGTGGAACTGCATCTACCCGGCCTATATAAACTCTAGTCGGTCATTAAAGGTAAGATTATCTCAGTTTCCTGATGTTAAAATTGTTCAATTACCTCCTAAATTGGTCACCCTCAAGATACATAAGCAGTAGAGGCTTGTTGTATTAGATACTATTCTAGAAACATGGTTTATAGATTACTCTAACTCGCTGCTAACAATTTGTAGAGAGGAAGGAGGATACCAAAAGGAGTGGCTGTTGAGAACCCGACATGTCAGGAAATAGGGGATGTAATCAAGAGTCTGGGACTGCAACACGAGATTCAGCCCAAGAAGCACTATACTAGGGAGTTGGACCGGGAGCGCTGGCAACTTGGACGGGTAATTATTAATTAATTAACTAATTATTAATTAACTATCTGTTGTGATTAGCAGTTCATATTGAATAAAGGGCAGATTGGGGAACAGCATTTTATACTTTGAAACATGGCTAAGTTATAAGACGTATGTAGTATAAATTATATCCCCGAAAAGTCGTTTATCATCGCCCGTAGCACTCAACAGCCAATGTATTATTGTATTACATAGATTTCATGAATATTATCAAAAATAAAAGGATTATTGATAGCAGGTTGGGATCATGAGTATTTTTGAGAGTCCCGACGAAAATGGCCAAATTATCATTCTCAAAAATTATTTTTGAGTATTTTTGAAAAACGTTTCCAGGAGAGGCGAAAAACTCATTCTCAAAAATTGTTTCTTATCTCAATTGGACCACATTGCACTGATATGAAGAATGATTAGGTATATTACAATTTTTGAAAAAATGAGAAATCCATGCTGAGTTTCTCAGATTCAAAAATAATTTTTGAGTGGACAATTTTTGAGAAGGTGAGAAATCCATGCTGAATTTCTCAGATCCAAAGATATTCCCGGAGTATTCCCGGCCCGGCGAAAATGGTCAAATTCTCAGATTCAAAAATCTTCGAAAAATACTCATGATCCGGGATCCCCTATTGAAACTGTTTGTTGCTTTTGTTGAACTGAGATCGGTCGCAATGAGAACAATTGCTTCTATTCTATTTACAATTGCTTGCTATTATTTATCTGGTACTTACTTTGTAAGTACCCGATATCCCATATCAATATTTCCTCTCGCTCAATTAAACACTGCCGAGTTAATAAAGGATAAACTTGAACTATTGTGGTATTGAGTGAGAAAGGATGGGAGGGCGTTTATCTAAACTTCGGGGTGTGGCTTTTTTCTATTTAAGGGGGGGGTTCACCCTGATTTTTTTTGTGAAACTTGGTTTCGAGATAGCAGTTGACCAACAAACTAGGACCAGTGACCAAACTTTTGAGGGGGTCCCGGACCCCAACCGCCAAAGGGTGCCCGCGGGGCAGCCACGCCCATATTTGGTCCAAATCAGGCCCAATTTAGCCAAATACCCTGAACATGCCCAAAACCCAGCTTTTAGGTGCTTTACTTGTAGCTAGTGGTCCCCTGAACTCGTATATGAAGTTTCATCAAGATTGGACAAAAAATGACTGAGTTATGAGCTAAAAACTATATGCCCATATTTGGGCATACGCACTAAATTTGATCGATTTTGGCCCATAAATTGGTCAAATATCAATATTTTTGAATGAAACTAACTTTATATGAAAGGTAAGCCTAAACTACACATTCTCTATGATTATCAGCTCAATATCTACCTAACTGTGGATTCTGTGTTCAAATAATCACAAAAAATGAACAAAATCGCCCATATCTCAGTTCGCGATATTTGCAAAACTGACTTCGCTCAAAACAATAGAACTCAATAGGGTTTCAATATTTTTTCATGAAATTTTCAGAATCAACGTAGAATTGTCTCATGACCTTAAGTTTTGGGACAGAATTTTGAGTTAGGCCTTTAAAAAAATTTGGCGGCCAAATTCTGAAAAATGCCCGGCAAATTTTAGAATTTGGCCGCCAAATTTTTTTAAAGGCCTAACTCAAAATTCTGTCCCAAAACGTAAGGTCATGCGACAATTCTACGTTGATTCTGAAAATTTCATGAAAAAATATTGAAACCCTATTGAGTTCTATTGTTTTGAGCGAAGTCAGTTTTGCAAATATCGCGAACTGAGATATGGGAGATTTTGTTCATTTTTTGTGATTATTTGAACACAGAATCCACAGTTAGGTAGATATTGAGCTGATAATCATAGAGAATGTGTAGTTTAGGCTTACCTTTCATATAAAGTTAGTTTCATTCAAAAATATTGATATTTGACCAATTTATGGGCCAAAATCGATCAAATTTAGTGCGTATGCCCAAATATGGGCATATAGTTTTTAGCTCATAACTCAGTCATTTTTTGTCCAATCTTGATGAAAATTCATATACGAATTCAGGGGACCACTAGCTACAAGTAAAGCTCTTAAAATCTGGGTTTTGGGCATGTTCAGGGTATTTGGCTAAATTGGGCCTGATTTGGACCAAATATGGGCGTGGCTGCCCCGCGGGCACCCTTTGGCGGTTGGGGTCCGGGACCCCCTCAAAAGTTTGGTCACTGGTCCTAGTTTGTTGGTCAACTGCTATCTCGAAACCAAGTTTCACAAAAAAATCAGGGTGAACCCCCCCCCTTAAGAGAGGCCTGATCGGCTACTGTCATTTTGATAAAATTTAATTTTATGTTGAGCATTTTCTTTACGAGTTTATACATGCCCTTTGTGTAACAACCACTCCCAAGATCATACAAGTTCTGTCATATCACTTTGTTATATTAGCAAACTCATCTCTTGAAGAATATTTTACGGTAAACAAGTACGTGATCGCTGTCAAGTTTAATTTGTTTGATGTTAACACTTCAGTTATAGAAGTTGTCTTTTTTGTTTTTGTCAAAGCCCCGCATTTAATATTAATTCTTATTTAGAACATCTAATTTTTTCATGGCTGATGGCGATTTATAGGTTCTTGGATTTCGTATAATAGTAAAATTTGAGACATCAATATAAAAACGCTGAATAAATTGCAATGATAGTACTAACTTACTAACTAACCTGCAGAAACCTTGAAGAAATTAAATCATTATTAAAATCAGAGCCGGCATAATGGGGGGCTAGGTGGCCTTATCAAGGATGTCCTTACACTAAATAAACTTCCCATACGTTATGCTAACTGTATAATACGCTGATATAATATAATACGATTTTTGAGAGAAACTGTTTCATTTGGAGCTTAACAATTTTATTATTAGCATTAGTGTATTCTACTTCTAGTATTAATTGCTATTTTATCTTTTACTAGAAAGCCCGTGGTCGCAGGGAGAAAGGTCAAAGTATTCTCAGCTTTTATTGCATCAAAAATATCCAGTAATTTGAGATTAATTTAGAGTAATTTAAGAGTTATTTAGTGTTATTTGGTGTTATTTGGTGTTATAAAACTAAATAACTCGATTTGAAAATTGGCAAAAGAGTTTCATTATTTGGTGTTATTATCAAACCAATTATAATGCCCCTCCAATAATTTTCCACGTGCACGTGTGCGTTTCCACCTGCGTTACTATGCAACTTCTCATTTCTCATACAATTTGCACGTGGGCGATCAGACGAAGATAAATTTCGAATTAAAAGTTAGATATGCCCCCGGACTTTAGTATGCTTCGGAGACTGAATATTAAATGACTAAGAATATCCAGAATATTACTAGAATATCCAGAATATCTGAATATTACTAGAATATCCAGAATATTACTAGAATATCCAGAATATTACTAGAATATCCAGAATATTACTAGAATATCCAGAATATTACTAGAATATCCAGAATATTACTAGAATATCCAGAATATTACTAGAATATCCAGAATATTACTAGAATATCCAGAATATTACTAGAATATCCAGAATATCCACTAGAATATCCAGAATATCAACTAGAATATCCAGAATATCCACTAGAATATCCAGAATATCCACTAGAATATCCAGAATATTACTAGAATATCCAGAATATTACTAGAATATCCAGAATATTACTAGAATATCCAGAATATTACTAGAATATCCAGAATATTACTAGAATATCCAGAATATCCACTAGAATATCCAGAATATTACTAGAATATCCAGAATATTACTAGAATATCCAGAATATTACTAGAATATCCAGAATATTACTAGAATATCCAGAATATTACTAGAATATCCAGAATATTACTAGAATATCCAGAATATTACTAGAATATCCAGAATATCCACTAGAATATCCAGAATATTACTAGAATATCCAGAATATTACTAGAATATCCAGAATATTACTAGAATATCCAGAATATTACTAGAATATCCAGAATATTACTAGAATATCCAGAATATTACTAGAATATCCAGAATATTACTAGAATATCCAGAATATTACTAGAATATCCAGAATATTACTAGAATATCCAGAATATTACTAGAATATCCAGAATATTACTAGAATATCCAGAATATTAGTAGAATATCCAGAATATTACTAGAATATCCAGAATATTACTAGAATATCCAGAATATCTGAATATTACTAGAATATCCAGAATATTACTAGAATATCCAGAATATCCACTAGAATATCCAGAATATCAACTAGAATATCCAGAATATCCACTAGAATATCCAGAATATCCACTAGAATATCCAGAATATTACTAGAATATCCAGAATATTACTAGAATATCCAGCACATGTACCAGGCGGTAAAGTGGTTACAGATTATTCTGACGAATCTAAACAGCATTCCTCGAGTACATATAATCGTGCTACCTTGCTGGCTAGAATAGTTGTTCTAACCTGTGAGAGTGTGAGCGGTGAGCGGTGAGCGGTGTCGTGGCGCAGATATGTCTGATCTACATTGCCACAATACATGAGGAAGAGGGTAGAAAGGTGACAAACCAAGACGTTGCCTAAGCAATATGGATCTTAATGTACGATATTATAAATGATCTGAACCAATAGACCTTGTTTCCTAATTATACTCCCTGTATAATTAATGTACGATATTATAAATGATCTGAACCAATAAACCTTGTTTCCTAATTATACTCCCTGTATAATTAATGTACGATATTATAAATGATCTGAACCATAAGACCTTGTTTCCTAATTATACTCCCTGAAACCTGGACTCTTAAAATAAAGATTATAGATACTGGTCATGATTAGTAATAGCAGCTGATAGTGTAATAGTTGGTTTGATCTGCAATTAAAGTTATGATTCGTTTGAAACGCAAGGAAAATATTTCTATCTGCACATTCTTGGTTTTTTAAAACACCAGGAAACTTTCTCTTCTTTGGGTATATAATGCATGAGAACAATCCATAAATAGTCTGGTTTCATTGCATCACGAATAAATCTTTCGCCTTTTACTAAAGATTTCCGTGCAGTGGGGCAAAAATACAGACATTTATATTTTTCTGTAGTCCTCTCAGAGGACACTCCAATATCAAAATAACTAACTGTGATACAAGTTCACAAGTTGTATGACATCTCAACTTCTCAATTCTCAGCTGAATAAATATCTAACGTACTAGTATTTTGGTTACAATGGTTTCAGTCGAAACATTGAAATATTTTAGTCTACAAAAATTTGAGTTACTTTTTTGGTATGATTTCATATTACACCCATTACATGTTATTTCGTTGCAATATCTTGATTGTAACTTTTCTAACGGCGGGGTATAGGGAGGCTTACATGTTGAAAATGGTACAGGCGTAGTGATGGTCCCTTATAATAATCAATATTACCAGGTAAAAGTACGGTTACAGGCGTAGTGATGGTCCCTTATAATAATCAATATTACCAGGTAAAAGTACGGTTACAGGCGTAGTGATGGTCCCTTATAATAATCAATATTACCAGGTAAAAGTACGGTTACAGGCGTAGTGATGGTCCCTTATAATAATCAATATTACCAGGTAAAAGTACGGTTACAGGCGTAGTGATGGTCCCTTATAATAATCAATATTACCAGGTAAAAGTACGGTTACAGGCGTAGTGATGGTCCCTTATAATAATCAATATTACCAGGTAAAAGTACGGTTACAGGCGTAGTGATGGTCCCTTATAATAATCAATATTACCAGGTAAAAGTACGGTTACAGGCGTAGTGATGGTCCCTTATAATAATCAATATTACCAGGTAAAAGTACGGTTACAGGCGTAGTGATGGTCCCTTATAATAATCAATATTACCAGGTAAAAGTACGGTTACAGGCGTAGTGATGGTCCCTTATAATAATCAATATTACCAGGTAAAAGTACGGTTACAGGCGTAGTGATGGTCCCTTATAATAATCAATATTACCAGGTAAAAGTACGGTTACAGGCGTAGTGATGGTCCCTTATAATAATCAATATTACCAGGTAAAAGTACGGTTACAGGCGTAGTGATGGTCCCTTATAATAATCAATATTACCAGGTAAAAGTACGGTTACAGGCGTAGTGATGGTCCCTTATAATAATCAATATTACCAGGTAAAAGTACAGTTATTGGACGAGGAGGGGTTACCATTACACGAGACAATTAAATCAAAAGGAGAGCTAATGCAGTACGTAGCTACCATGATACCCAAACTTAAATCCAGGTTTGATTTCTGCCATTTGGTTCTCCTTCAATACCCTCGTTGAAGTAATTAAAACTAGTGACATTTCGCTGACAGACGTGTGCCGATCAGTACTTGTTTAGTAATTATACCAAATTTTTGTACTTCCTGCTTGGTAATAGTACAAAACTTATAATTCCTCGTATAGACTTAAGCTTGGAGGCACGAGACATACACTTTTTAGGTCTATTAATATGCATTATGCTCATAATTTATGCTGCGCAAAAGACATATGGAGCTAGTGGCTGGCAAATTAATTTAGCGTTGGATGGTAACCCGGTTACCATAGTAACATCTTGTTGGATGGTACCATCCTGTTGACAATAAATGTCATTGACAAGAATTTACCAGGCATAATACGTAGAAATTTGGAAAATTTGTACTTAGTGCAATTACAAGAACCCCTCCGAGACAGGTATTTTCAGCACAAATATGGTAAAAATTTAGAATGAGCTATTGATCGATGACATCCCCTGCAGATCGGTCAAGGCGCCTGACCAACAGCAAGCGAGCTCGTCTGGTAAAAACAAGAAGAAGAAAGGGAAGAAATAGCGAGACTGGACTATGAAGTACTTCAGGGGAATGTGATATGAATCTTCTCTGTTTTAGATCCCAATCTCATTTGGGATACTCAGAAAGTTATTAAATCTTACCCTAATTGAGGACACCAACATTTCTGCCACATTTTGATTATTCCTATTTTATTGAATTTTATTCAAGTATTGATTTCTTTGAACGATTTGACACGGGTATAGAATGTGTTTATCTGACTACCAAAACTTCATTTAATTATAAATTTCATCAAATATTTTGGTAAAGCTTCCTACATCAAATCTAAACAAGATGAAATTGCTAAAATGTTTATAACATAACCGTTAGAATTATATGGTAACAGGTTACGACGCCAGCTGGTACCTCTAACATAACCATTAGATTGATACAGGTTGTAACACCAACTGCTGAATACCAGACACCTTGACTTTCTCAATAACTTCGCGGACAATGTCCACTCCAGGTACTGTTTAAATTTCTGAAACCTCTAATAACACCCTCAGGTTATTAAAAGAAAACAGTTCAATTGGTTAAAATGTGTATCGTTGGATCGATTATCATAACAGCTTGTATCATTTCAGAAATAAATCTGCGCTGCACGCAAAGTCACTAGTACTAATGGAGCGAAGGTCTCAGTTAAAGTGAGTTGCATGCAATAAAATATCTCATGAGTCCAATATATATACAGTTTTGTTAAAATTACCGCTACATTATCTAAATCCGTCACTGTTTAAAAATTTCAAGGTTTAATATCAATCCTGTAAAATCCACTGATTAGCGTTTTGATAAAGCTCAAGCATACCAAAGCAGTATTGTCAATAAAATAAAGAAAAATAATCCTAACCGTTTTTATTCGCGCGTACCTAACTATCCCTATGTGTTCTACCTATAAATATAATATTCCTCTTTAAATTAGCCAAAACCACCTCTGAGTTTCCATCGTCTGATTTTCTCGTTGACCTTCTTTGGGCAGATTATTTTGATTACTGTGCGTCTCACTTTGGCGTTTCTCCAGAAATGTATTACTGGATTTAAAACTGCATTAATGTATATGATGTACGAGTAAAACGTGAGCCAATATGATAGGTGAGCCTTCTGTGATTCTCCCAACATGGACACGTGATAGAAGGACACGACAAAGAGAAGCAAAGTGAAAATATAATAAAACACCAGAATAAGAATCGTTTTGGCAGCTCTAATCTCCTTCTTCTTCTTCGCGGCGTGTTTATTGAAGTTGTAGACCATGGTGGTGACACTGGTGATGTTGAGGGAGTTGCGCATGCTCATGGACGCGCGCACACGCCGCCCGAACGAGGAGGGCGTGTTAGCGTAGCAGCTGTCACGTGGGACGCTACCCTGGGGGGTGTTGCTGCCATTACCAAACATTGAGGGGGACGGGGATGGGGTCATCATGTCATCCTTGTTGATTAGAAACCCTCCCCTCCTTCGTTTGATGGGCTGAGATCCCATCTGATTTGGATCGAATGAATCTAGATCTAGTGAGCGACTTCTATTGAAGTTCGGCGAAGTTCTCTCTCCCGCCAGAGAATTTTTCTTGATGGGCGTGGCAGCGGGACTGAAAGCTGGTGGTATAGCTAGGAGGTTGTTGCGTCTCTCTGGCACGATAGCTTCCTCTGGCCATCTCCCTGCTTGCCTCTCAGGAGAATATACTTCCTCTGTTATGGTGTTGAGCGGGATATTGATACCCCTGTTCTCCATCATCTCCACCTGATCACAAGTTGAGCTGAGGAAGTCGGTTTCTGTTTGGAGATCTGAGTCAGGTTCCGAAGATGGTGTTCTACGTTCTCGGTTTTTGATAAATTTAGATCGCATTTTGGCTATTACAGCAAGGGTTCCCCAGGAGGAAGACGAAGGCTTCGTCTTGTCTTCTTTGAACAATTCCTGACAAGATATTATTGGTGTTAACTTAACCTCCTATTTAGCTAGAAGTCCTACGATCGTGTTGATCAGTTTTGTGAGGTTGAATTTAACCTCAATTTAATCTCGCTAAATCATATGTGGTATTCGTGTTGGTGGTAGGATCTGGAGTCCAGTATGCTATACAAATTGTCCAGATTCTGGACAATTTGTATAGAATACTGGACCCTGGTGAGCAAATATATCATTGTTAAAGCCACGTAATGCATATGGCGTCGTGACATTTGAGGTCACGTCTTAGCTTGATTCATTATTCATGAAACCGCATAAATAATTACTGTCATAACATTCGAGGTCACAAACCGCTGAATTAATAACTGTCATAACATTCGAGGTCACATCTTAGCTTGATTCATTAGTCTATAAACCGCATAGTTAACAAGTGGCCGGGCACACGATTTGCTAATTGTATTATTATGATACCTTCTCTTATTCTAATGATAATAGGGAATGGTATTCTTATATTCTGGTGAGGTAGTAATTATGTGCATTATGTGCATAATTATGTAATTATGTGCATTTAGTTTCAACAAATGGACCATTGTATGTGAGTAGTAGGACAGGGATCGAGAATTACTGAATTAGAAAATAGGGACTTAAATTGACCATGTTTCACTTTTTAAAGTCAACTGAAGAACAACAGTTTTGACTGGAAGTGAGTTCATGTTATGAAGAAGCTAGAAGCTTCGAAAACAATACACAACTCGAACCAAAACAAACGGACCTGACTGCAACCATTTTACACAACTCGAACCAAAACAAACGGACCTGACTGCAACCATTTGACCTGACTGCACCCATTTCCATCCCCTCCGCAACTTCTTTTGGGCAGTATCGCATCTACTATTGTACTAGTTCTCCTGGCAAACGATGTGGTGTGGCTTACTCGCTGCTTTGCCTCCTTGGACCTCCGTTTCAGTCTAGTCACCATGGTGATAAGGGACGCTAAGTCTGGCTGCTTGTTCCTCTTAACTAGTGGACTTAGTTCTCCTCCATTTACCTGTTATTTTATAATTATTAAACCAATTAGCCGATAAGTCCACTTAAATACATAGCATCTTAATGAAAACCTTAAGTAATTAATTAATTAATTAGCGTTAATCTGATCACAACAACTAATAAAAATGAAATGTGAAAAAAATGTACCAGCTCGTTCAGCTCTTCCATGGTTGGACTCTTAACAGATCTCTCAAAAGATAAGGGCTGATAAGGGAGACTCCGACTGTGGGCTGTCAGATAAGCATTACTCATCTCACTATACTTCCTAGCTTTCTTCTCCTTAGCAGGAGTCACTATCCTGTAGTCCATGTTATTGCAGTTATCCTGTAGCAGGCTTAGATCTGAGTCACTGCTGCTTCTAACTAGCTCCTGGACAGTGTAGTTCAGTTAGCGGGATTTTAGTGTAAGTTTTGGGGGGCAATTTGGTAATCGGGCTGGGCACAGTTGGGGCACAGTAATTGTCCTGGACAGTGTAGTTCAGTAAGCGGGATTTTAGTGTAAGTTGGTAAGTTAATTTGGTAATCGGGCTGGGCACAGTTGGGGCACAGTAATTGTCCTGGACAGTGTAGTTCAGTAAGCGGGATTTTAGTGTAAGTTTTGGGGTTAAAATCATATCTGGCCTACCACTGACTCTTCACCAAATATAGTATAGATATTTCTGGAAATATTTATATTTAACTATTCTCAATGATTTAACAAGGATGAAGTTTTACTTCTGATCTTATTATCATAATTGGTCATCGGTGATAAATGTGATATCAACGCAGATAAAATGGTTCAGATAATGAGACAGCACTATCATTAGTAAATTACTTTCATGCATTTCGTCCTAAAGAGATATTTAAAGAGAGATATAAATACATTCCCTAATCCCGTGCATAAAAACCCAAGACATCCAGTACAAGAATCTGATAAATATATTATAATAGAAAGAATTTAAGCGATAAAAAGTCTATCATTCACTACTCATCCAGTCCTAACATGCTGTGTGCTACTAAATCGGATGATTTGTCATCTAAAAGGCACTTCAATGGACATATTGATATATTTTGGAACATGGAACATTCTGGTGATCTTCATTATTTTTGTGGTGATTAAACCAAAAATGCTTGCAATTTGCTTGTGCCATTCACTGCACGAACCCTTCTTGGAATGAAACTATCCCATTTTTCTGCTTCACCCTCTTTCTCGGCACAAAGGCTTTTGGAGTGTAGCTGGTCCGAGTCCTGGTTAGTTTTGTCAATATAAGGCCCCTTTACCATAAGATCAGCAAAATAGGATCAGCAAAATCCAGGCTAACACCTTACAGTAATATAAAACGTCGAGTGTAAACTGTAACACAGCTTTGTTACCAGTAAACTTACCCAGTTTCCGGCACGCTTCTTGGAGTTTCTTTTCAGAGCAGCAACAAATTTGATGACTTTCCATATTGTATCAACGTCAGATTCTGTCGCCTCTTCTTCTTCCTCATCTTCATCGTCCGGAGACAGGGATATTGATCCGGAAGAGTCCTCTCCATCGCAGCCTGGTCATTTATTTGGTTGATTTTATAAATACCAAACAGTAGTCTAGAAATCTGGTTCCCCTCAAGAGCTTTGGCGCTGTACACACTAAAACTCTAATGCTTATAACTTAAATAATACGATGACATATTATATTGCTTGCATTTTCTAAGAATTGACTTTGAGAATCAGAGCCCTTGAAGCAATATTCGTTACTCACAAATGGGAGAATCGACTGCCAGAATTGCTAATTCCTCATCAATGTCCTCCTCGGATAGCTCAAACTCCATCTCCTCTTCATCTTCTTCCTCTTCCTCCTCTTCCTCTTCTTCCTCCGCTATCACACTACCTATCAAACTACCGCCCACCGTAGAGTTTTTGGGGGTTAGCAGCAGATTATCTAGAATGGGCGGCGTCTCTGCTGAGTCTGATTTCAGAAAATTCTCTGAGCTTTTCCGGTTGGAGGGTGACCCTCGGGAGCTGGAGATGTTCTGGTTAAAAATGTAATTAATCTTATCCTTATACTCTAAATTTTGAGATAGCCGAAGTAAGATAAATTTTAGTTTGATTTAAAATGTGTAGTTTATTAGTTAATCGTAATCCAGCCCCAGGATGTCGTGCCCCTGATATCGGAGACCAAGTAGAGTGAGGGTCAGAGTTAGGATAGGGGTCCTGGGGGCTGGAGCACGGAGTTCTAGAGCAGGAACCTTACCTGATCCGCCTCTGACTGTTAGTGTGGGTGGTACACTTGGCTCTTCTCGTTGCTTTAACATACAGTTTCATTATGGCATTTATATTGATACCAGTCACATCACCATTCGAATCAGTCTGGAAGATTCTTTCACTTTTTCTCACATCCTGCTCTGCCAATGATATCCGCTTCAATTGTTCCTTGGCAACTTGTATTGTCTGTGTAGAACCAGTTTGTATTAGAACTGGAGGCACTAAAACTGATACATTCTTTCTTCTCTGCCTCGTTGCTGGGCCGGCTGTCTGAAGGCTAGCAAGGGCCTTTTCTTTCTTCTTGAACAACTGCTTTAACACAGCTAAGTTGCTTATAACAATAACCACCATGAGCAAAGTAAGCAGAGCTACAGTGAGATAGCTGGGAACATTGCCCAGAACGTGGTTCTCGTTCCGGAGCCAGTACTGTCCCATACACACGGTGAAGATCTTGAGGTTGGTGAAGGTTTTGTGATCCTCGTGGGTGGAGAAGATTAGCCATGATGTTACGTAGGTGAGGATTAACATTGGAGATATTACCCAAATACACAGGATCTGCGGACAGGTTCATGTTAAAAGAAACTTAGTAATGTAAATGTAATAGAATCAAATCATCTACCTCAGATCAATCAAATTGCACATCATTAGTCATTCTTACATTATGAGAGTAAATCTTGAAACAATATTCATCCAACTGATAATATACTTCTTCTTAAGCGGAAAGAGAAAGAGAATATTATGTCGGAGGATTAAACTTACCATCTTCATGAGATTATATCTGGAGAAGTACTTCCTATGATAAACATGGTGGTAGACTCCCAGGAATCTGTCCGCACTGGCCAACAGAATAAAGCCCACAGTACACAAAACAGATGTCTCGAACAAGCACCCTGACACTGCACAGAAGAGGTGATGAGGCGGACCCTTATCTCCGAGAGCCCGGGTCAGGAGGATTGTCACCGAGTAGGGCATCACCAGGCACACCAGCACTACATCCACTGCTGCCAGGTTCAGGAAGATAAGCGCACTAGCTGACTTCCTCATTCCCCAGAACACGTAGAAGATGAGGATATTGAAAACAAAACCGAACAGGACGAGGAAGATTGTCAATACTGCCATGTGCGCGTCAAAGCGCTGAAAGTCCGGTTTAAGGTGGACCGCCGTTTGGTTGAAACCATACTCCGGGTCCATTTCAGATGGTTCTGTTTACCGGTGTCTGAAAAGCTTCTGCAGTGTCCTAAATGTTTGGGTAACTTCAGTGGTGGGTTTCTTCATGCCTTTCGTTCGCCTGACAAGACACAAAATTATAATATAGCAACGAAATAATATTTCGGAAATATGTTACCAAAGGTAAATGTCTGCGAATTCATCACTTGTCATAATACGTCTAGACATTGGTCGTTCACGTCTGCATAAAACTTCATCTCTATGTCAGAGTCGATAAACTGTGTCGGAACCAAAATATGTTGGCTATAGAGCATGTAACAATGTGTTTCTTAGCTCGAAGAAATAGCAATTATGAAATCCGTTCTTTTATGGCAAGGGACGTAATTAGCAACTATTTCGGTATCTCAGAAAACAAGAATGTAGGACGTGTTAGAGTTCATGCCTCTGAAATTACCCATGATGTTATAGTAATTTGCAGCTAATTCCATTTATGCGCGATAAAAAGAGGAGCTTTAACATCAAACAGGCTCTTATTACTTTATTAGCTGAAATTATAAGATAATGTGAGCGCCAGCGAGTGCGCATGTTTCACAACCGTTGCGAAGCCTCTGTTCTCCGCCGCTAATTGCTGTTAATTACAGAGCTAATTGCTGTTAATTACAGAGCAAGCTGTTGGAATTAATTTGTAAATGAGTGTAGTAGCGATCAAAAGCTTTGTTAATATCCAACACCGGTTAATATAAGGCTCTCTTTACAGTTTAATCGGAATTATGTGCTCAACTTTAAGGACAAGACAAGGTTGTGAGGGAAGCTACACACTACATAGTGATAACTTATTAGCACATATAAATCCAGAGATCGACATAGTCGAATAGTCGATACCTATACTATTGCGAGAAGATATTATGTACTTTTCTACCGTAAAAATAATGTGTTCTAGAAATGCATAGTCACCTAGAGTCTCAACATGTCAAACCTTTATTATATAGTTATATAGTTATATAGGAGGGGTGACCACTATTATACTTATAGGAGGGGCGACCACTATTATAAGAGGGGCGACCACTATTATAAGAGGGGCGACCACTATTATAAAACGAATGTAATTTAAATCCGTCCACTATAAGTCGCAACATTGCTGAATTTATGAATATTCAACAGTTTAATAAGGTATGAAATCTTCCCGAACGAGCCCTCCTCGATGCTCCCTAAATTCTATTTCACGGGTTAAAGTATCATCATAATGACCTTTAAAACTGGCAGCCGGTCCCGGAGGATCGTAAATAAATTGTTACAATAAAGGCCAGGCCCCGTGAGCCCATGCTTATTGCTGACGTATCGTAATTCTTAAGTGTATATCAAAGAAAAGGAGGAAACTGATAGAGGAATTATAACACTAGGGCAGGGCCGGGTTAGGGCAGCTGGTTAAGGTGCTGCAATTATCTAGAACCGCGTGGTTACCAGTTCACTATCTGAACGCCCGAACCTGATATTACTTTCCTGGAAAGTAATATCAGGTTCGGGCGTTCAGATAGTGAACTGATAATTAAGGTAAACACGCGGTTCCAGATAATTGCAGCACCTTGACTTAACCAGCTGCCCTAACCCTGCCCTAGCGTTATAATTCCTCTATCATTCACAAATTGTAGAGGAGAGATAGCAGCAAATTCAGCTATTATTCACTGCTTGGTGTAGCACACATGGCAACGACCCTCGTCCATAGCAACGCTTGGAAATATGTTTTATAAAAACATTTTATTACACCATATTGAGATGAAATGACCGAAGGTAATTACGAGCCTTAGCCAATTTAGGCAATGATAAGGCTCGAAAGTTTAATTAGATATGGGAAGGTGGTGGCTAACTAAATCTAGCTCCCAGTCCCGACTAATAAGAAATATGCCGAGTTCCTTGCCGGTGGTTTTACAACTGAATCAAAGTAAACTCCATCGTGTATCTGTAAACTAAAGAATATAACCACGTTTCTGGCTTCGGACCATGTGCGTTATATTAACAGCTACGTCATGAGTGCAGTCCACCATCTCCTTAAAACTTTAGTAACCATCATGTAACTTTAGTAACCTTTTAGTAACTTTAGTAACCATCATGTAACGTAGCTATCGTACACAAACATAGAATAATCACGGTGTTGTCAGATTGGGCTATAGCTAATCTAGCTGTGAGTGTCACGACATAGGAAGACGTCTTTTTGTCAGATGGAATATTAAATGATTTTGAATGAGCCATTGACCAATAGTGGTCATTGATCTGTACAATGACATGAAGGTTTCATTGGCCGCTCGATGGAATCCATGTAGCCAGGCACCGTGGACTAACTTTGACGGTTAATATCAAATGTTTTATCAAAATGGTAAGTGCGACTGTTACCGTCCGGACCGCGAGACCAGGATCGGCTGTAATTCCAACTGACACGCACTGGGTAAGTAGGGTAGCAGTACCCACCAGTACCTCCAACACTGTACTATATTACGCGTGGTTATTAGTCATGTTATATGTGTGGCATTGAAACGAACCGATTTGATAAGTTGGTTATTATATCTGTAGATATTCAAGTGGGAGTTCGAACTATGAGCCCATCTGGGAGTTCCAACTATGAGCCCATCTGGTAGTTCCAACTATGAGTCCATCTGGTAGTTCCAACTATGAGCCCATCTGGTAGTTGCAACTATGAGCCCATCTGGTAGTTCCAACTATGAGCCCATCTGGTAGTTCCAACTATGAGCCCATCTGGTAGTTGCAACTATGAGCCCATCTGGTAGTTCCAACTATGAGCCCATCTGGTAGTTCCAACTATGAGCCCATCTGGTAGTTCCAACTATGAGCCCATCTGGTAGTTCCAACTATGAGCCCATCTGGTAGTTCCAACTATGAGCCCATCTGGTAGTTCCAACTATGAGCTCATCTGGTAGTTCCAACTATGAGCCCATCTGGTAGTTCCAACTATGAGCTCATCTGGTAGTTCCAACTTTGAGCCCATCTGGTAGTTCCAAC
Source organism: Bolinopsis microptera (assembly GCF_026151205.1). Taxonomy (NCBI): domain Eukaryota; kingdom Metazoa; phylum Ctenophora; class Tentaculata; order Lobata; family Bolinopsidae; genus Bolinopsis; species Bolinopsis microptera. The sequence goes on along the minus strand of NC_087072.1, from coordinate 2,035,796 downwards.
TATGAGCCCATCAGGTAGTTCCAACTATCTAACTATGAGCCCATCTGGTAGTTCCAACTATGAGCCCATCTGGTAGTTCCAACTATGAGTCCATCTGGTAGTTCCAACTATGAGCCCATCTGGTAGTTCCAACTATGAGCCCATCTGGTAGTTCCAACTATGAGCTCATCTGGTAGTTCCAACTATGAGCCCATCTGGTAGTTCCAACTATGAGCCCATCTGGTAGTTCCAACTATGAGCCCATCTGGGAGTTCCAACTATGAGCCCATCTGGGAGTTCCAACTATGAGCCCATCTGGTAGTTCCAACTATGAGCCCATCTGGTAGTTCCAACTATGAGCCCATCTGGTAGTTGCAACTATGAGCCCATCTGGTAGTTCCAACTATGAGCCCATCTGGTAGTTCCAACTATGAGCCCATCTGGTAGTTGCAACTATGAGCCCATCTGGTAGTTCCAACTATGAGCCCATCTGGTAGTTCCAACTATGAGCCCATCTGGTAGTTCCTACTATGAGCCTATCTGGGAGTTCCATCTATGAGCCCATCTGGTAGTTCCAACTATGAGCCCATCTGGTAGTTCCAACTATGAGCCCATCTGGTAGTTCCAACTATGAGCCCATCTGGTAGTTCCAACTATGAGCCCATCTGGTAGTTCCAACTATGAGCCCATCTGGTAGTTCCAACTATGAGCCCATCAGGTAGTTCCAACTATCCAACTATGAGCCCATCTGGGAGTTCCAACTATGAGCCCATCTGGTAGTTCCAACTATGAGCCCATCTGGTTGTTCCAACTATGAGCCCATCTGGTAGTTCCAACTATGAGCCCATCTGGTAGTTCCAACTATGAGCCCATCTGGTAGTTCTAACTATGAGCCCATCTGGGAGTTCCAACTATGAGCCCATCTGGTAGTTCCAACTATGAGCCCATCTGGTAGTTCCAACTATGAGCCCATCTGGTAGTTCCAACTATGAGCCCATCTGGTAGTTCCAACTATGAGCCCATCTGGGAGTTCCATCTATGAGCCCATCTGGTAGTTCCAACTATGAGCCCATCTGGGAGTTCCAACTATGAGCCCATCAGGTAATTCCAACTATGAGCCCATCTGGTAGTTCCAACTATGAGCCCATCTGGTAGTTCCAACTATGAGCCCATCTGGTAGTTCCAACTATGAGCCCATCTGGTAGTTCCAACTATGAGCCCATCTGGTAGTTCCAACTATGAGCCCATCTGGTAGTTCCAACTATGAGCCCATCTGGTAGTTCCAACTATGAGCCCATCTGGGAGTTCCAACTATGAGCCCATCAGGTAATTCCAACTATGAGCCCATCTGGTAGTTCCAACTATGAGCCCATCTGGTAGTTCCAACTATGAGCCCATCAGGTAATTCCAACTATGAGCCCATCTGGTAGTTCCAACTATGAGCCCATCTGGGAGTTCCAACTATGAGCCCATCAGGTAATTCCAACTATGAGCCCATCTGGTAGTTCCGACTATGAGCCCATCTGGTAGTTCCAACTATGAGCCCATCTGGTAGTTCCAACTATGAGCCCATCTGGTAGTTCCAACTATGAGCCCATCTGGTAGTTCCAACTATGAGCCCATCTGGTAGTTCCAACTATGAGCCCATCTGGTAGTTCCAACTATGAGCCCATCTGGGAGTTCCAACTATGAGCCCATCAGGTAATTCCAACTATGAGCCCATCTGGTAGTTCCAACTATGAGCCCATCTGGTAGTTCCAACTATGAGCCCATCTGGTAGTTCCAACTATGAGCCCATCTGGTAGTTCCAACTATGAGCCCATCTGGTAGTTCCAACTATGAGCCCATCTGGTAGTTCCAACTATGAGCCCATCTGGTAGTTCCAACTATGAGCCCATCTGGGAGTTCCAACTATGAGCCCATCAGGTAATTCCAACTATGAGCCCATCTGGTAGTTCCAACTATGAGCCCATCTGGTAGTTCCAACTATGAGCCCATCTGGTAGTTGCAACTATGAGCCCATCTGGTAGTTCCAACTATGAGCCCATCTGGTAGTTCCAACTATGAGCCCATCTGGTAATTCCAACTATGAGCCCATCTGGTAGTTCCAACTATGAGCCCATCTGGGAGTTCCAACTATGAGCCCATCAGGTAATTCCAACTATGAGCCCATCTGGTAGTTCCAACTATGAGCCCATCTGGTAGTTCCAACTATGAGCCCATCTGGTAGTTCCAACTATGAGCCCATCTGGTAGTTCCAACTATGAGCCCATCTGGTAGTTCCAACTATGAGCCCATCTGGTAGTTCCAACTATGAGCCCATCTGGTAGTTCCAACTATGAGCCCATCTGGTAGTTCCAACTATGAGCCCATCTGGTAGTTCCAACTATGAGCCCATCTGGTAGTTCCAACTATGAGCCCATCTGGTAGTTCCAACTATGAGCCCATCTGGTAGTTCCAACTATGAGCCCATCTGGGAGTTCCAACTATGAGCCCATCAGGTAATTCCAACTATGAGCCCATCTGGTAGTTCCAACTATGAGCCCATCTGGTAGTTCCAACTATGAGCCCATCAGGTAATTCCAACTATGAGCCCATCTGGTAGTTCCAACTATGAGCCCATCTGGGAGTTCCAACTATGAGCCCATCTGGTAGTTCCAACTATGAGCTCATCTGGTAGTTGCAACTATGAGCCCATCTGGGAGTTCCAACTATGAGCCCATCTGGTAGTTCCAACTATGAGCCCATCTGGGAGTTCCAACTATGCGCCCATCTGGTAGTTCCAACTATGAGCCCATCTGGGAGTTCCAACTATGAGCCCTTCTGGTAGTTCCAACTATGAGCCCATCTGGTAGTTGCAACTATGAGCCCATCTGGTAGTTCCAACTATGAGCCCATCTGGTAGTTCCAACTATGAGCCCATCTGGTAGTTCCAACTATGAGCCCATCTGGTAGTTGCAACTATGAGCCCATCTGGGAGTTCCAACTATGAGCCCATCTGGTAGTTGCAACTATGAGCCCATCTGGTAGTTCCAACTATGAGCCCATCTGGTAGTTGCAACTATGAGCCCATCTGGTAGTTCCAACTATGAGCCCATCTGGTAGTTCCAACTATGAGCCCATCTGGGAGTTCCAACTATGAGCCATCTGGTAGTTCCAACTATGAGCCCATCTGGTAGTTCCAACTAAGAGCCCATCTGGTAGTTGCAACTATGAGCCTATCTGGTAGTTCACTTACTTAAACACGTGTTACTAGTCACATAAGCTGGAATAACAATACACACATCATTCGTTCACAGACGGAGATATTGGACAAAGTCAAACGATTAGCAACAGTGCCACGAACCAAATACGAACTAAGAATGCACCGCCTACAGATAAATCATAAATGTGCTATAAAAAAGTAAAAAGAGTTGCAGAACGGTATTGAATATTCAAAGCAAGGCTCTCAGCTCTCATTCTTACACTTTTAGACTACGGTTGTTGAGAAACAGAATCAGAATGACGGCTCAAAGAAACATAATGTTACTAAAACTGAGAACTGTTATACTGACGAAAGTCACGAAAACTCCCAAAAATGTGTGCCTAAAACCGCATACGACGAGTTGGCTGGAATTTTAAAGAATATGGAGTATATCAATGCTCCATTCTCTTTTAAATTCCAGCAAACTAGCACTATGTGGTTCTCCGAGAAGAATGTGTTATCATACTATTCAGAACATTGATGAACTTGGGTAGTAAACCTTTTATTAGACACATTTTCATTTTTAAAATAATCCATTTTGCAGAACCACCTAATTTATGGAAAAATCTACTATTACAAACTCGGAGAGCTGAGAAAAAGATAACGTTTGTTATTTTCTCACAGTTTCTGATAAGTACAATAACTGGATCACAACATAACGATTGTTATTAAATGAGCAAATTGGAACTAAAAATAGTAAAATTATGAGATGGCGCTGATTGGGTTTTGTTTTCGTACGGATTAGAACTTCTAGTAGAACTTCTAATACTAGACGGTGAGAAGACGATCGTAAATGTTAGATAGCTTAAGAAGACATATGCATGTTGGTGAGATATAGCAGGTGAGTTCGGCCTCCCAAGAGAGAAGTAAATTCAATGTAAATACGAAGAAACGCTAAATCTGTGTTGAAAAGCCTTTTGTCTTGAAAACCGGAATTTCGCAGCGCACATAAAAGGTGTGATACCTGGGCTGTTATAATTTGCCTGAACCCTTAACAAGCCTCGAACACTTAATTCTAGCGAGTAACCGTAGCTGTGACCGCCGATAGTCATGGTGAACTGAATCGCACAGCGAATATAAATGAATAAAACTCGCGTTAAATCAACAACCCGCTGGAAATAGTCTGCTTACATAAGACAGCATGAAACTGACATGAACTGGAGGATATGACTGGCCAGGAGCCGACAAAGTCACAAGCTGACAACATAGCAGCTAGCTAAGCGAGGAGAGTGCTGATCGACTAAGTACTGGAGTAAGTGGACATATAGTCGAGGTGTATATTGCAGTTCTGTTGTGGGTCCTACAAGCAGCTCAGCTTGCTTGTACAGTTTAATGTATCTAATAGGGGGGGGGGGGCGGGGGCGGGGGGGGGGGGGTCCTACAAGCAGCTCAGCTTGCTTGTACAGTGATGTATCCAAGAGGGGGGGGGGGGGGGGGGGGGGGCGGGGTGGGTCCTACAAGCGGCTCAGCTTGCTTGTACAGTGTAATGTATCTACGAGGGGGGGGGGGGCGGGGTGGGTCCTACAAGCAGCTCAGCTTGCTTTTACAGTGTAATGTATCTAAGAGGGGGGGGGGGGGGCGGGGTGGGTCCTACAAGCAGCTCAGCTTGCTTTTACAGTGTAATGTATCTAAGAGGGGCGGGGTGGGTCCTACAAGCAGCTCAGCTTGCTTGTACAGTGTAATGTATCTAAGAGGGGGGGGGGGGGGGGGGCGGGGTGGGTCCTACAAGCGGCTCAGCTTGCTTGTACAGTGTAATGTATCTAAGAGGGGGGGGGGCGGGGGGTCCTACAAGCGGCTCAGCTTGCTTGTACAGTGTAATGTATCTAAGAGGGGGGGGGGGGGGGGGGGCGGGGTGGGTCCTACAAGCGGCTCAGCTTGCTTGTACAGTGTAATGTATCTAAGAGGGGGGGGGGGGGGGGCGGGGTGGGTCCTACAAGCGGCTCAGCTTGCTTGTACAGTGTAATGTATCTAAGAGGGGGGGGGCGGGGGGTCCTACAAGCAGCTCAGCTTGCTTGTACAGTGTAATGTATCTAAGAGGGGGGGGGTCCTACAAGCAGCTCAGCTTGCTTGTATAGTGTAATGTATCTAAGAGGGGGGGCGGGGGGGTCCTATAAGCGGCTCAGCTTGCTTGTACAGTGTAATGTATCTAAGAGGGGGGGGGTCCTACAAGCAGCTCAGCTTGCTTGTATAGTGTAATGTATCTAAGAGGGGGGGCGGGGGGGTCCTACAAGCGGCTCAGCTTGCTTGTACAGTGTAATGTATCTAAGAGGGGGGGGTCCTACAAGCAGCTCAGCTTGCTTGTATAGTGTAATGTATCTAAGAGGGGGGGCGGGGGGGGTCCTACAAGCGGCTCAGCTTGCTTGTACAGTGTAATGTATCTAAGAGGGGGGGGGGGGGCGGGGGGTCCTACAAGCAGCTCAGCTTGCTTGTACAGTGTAATGTATCTAAGAGGGGCGGGGTGGGTCCTACAAGCAGCTCAGCTTGCTTGTACAGTGTAATGTATCTAAGAGGGGGGGGGGGGGGGGCGGGGTGGGTCCTACAAGCGGCTCAGCTTGCTTGTACAGTGTAATGTATCTAAGAGGGGGGGGGCGGGGGGTCCTACAAGCGGCTCAGCTTGCTTGTACAGTGTAATGTATCTAAGAGGGGGGGGGGGGGGGGCGGGGTGGGTCCTACAAGCGGCTCAGCTTGCTTGTACAGTGTAATGTATCTAAGAGGGGGGGGGGGGGGGGGGCGGGGTGGGTCCTACAAGCGGCTCAGCTTGCTTGTACAGTGTAATGTATCTAAGAGGGGGGGGGGCGGGGGGTCCTACAAGCAGCTCAGCTTGCTTGTACAGTGTAATGTATCTAAGAGGGGGGGGGTCCTACAAGCAGCTCAGCTTGCTTGTATAGTGTAATGTATCTAAGAGGGGGGGCGGGGGGGTCCTATAAGCGGCTCAGCTTGCTTGTACAGTGTAATGTATCTAAGAGGGGGGGGTCCTACAAGCAGCTCAGCTTGCTTGTATAGTGTAATGTATCTAAGAGGGGGGGCGGGGGGGTCCTACAAGCGGCTCAGCTTGCTTGTACAGTTTAATGTATCTAAGAGGGGGGGGGGGGGGCGGGGTGGGTCCTACAAGCAGCTCAGCTTGCTTGTACAGTGTAATGTATCTAAGAGGGGGGGGGGGGGGGGGGCGGGGTGGGTCCTACAAGCGGCTCAGCTTGCTTGTACAGTGTAATGTATCTAAGAGGGGGGGGGGGCGGGGGGTCCTACAAGCGGCTCAGCTTGCTTGTACAGTGTAATGTATCTAAGAGGGGGGGGGGGGGGGGGCGGGGTGGGTCCTACAAGCGGCTCAGCTTGCTTGTACAGTGTAATGTATCTAAGAGGGGGGGGGGGGGGGGGGCGGGGTGGGTCCTACAAGCGGCTCAGCTTGCTTGTACAGTGTAATGTATCTAAGAGGGGGGGGGGGCGGGGGGTCCTACAAGCAGCTCAGCTTGCTTGTACAGTGTAATGTATCTAAGAGGGGGGGGGCGGGGGGTCCTACAAGCGGCTCAGCTTGCTTGTACAGTGTAATGTATCTGAGAGGGGGGGGGGGCGGGGGGTCCTACAAGCAGCTCAGCTTGCTTGTATAGTGTAATGTATCTAAGAGGGGGGGGGGGCGGGGGGTCCTACAAGCAGCTCAGCTTGCTTGTATAGTGTAATGTATCTAAGAGGGGGGGCGGGGGGGTCCTATAAGCGGCTCAGCTTGCTTGTACAGTGTAATGTATCTAAGAGGGGGGGGGGGGTCCTACAAGCAGCTCAGCTTGCTTGTATAGTGTAATGTATCTAAGAGGGGGGGCGGGGGGGTCCTACAAGCGGCTCAGCTTGCTTGTACAGTTTAATGTATCTAAGAGGGGGGGGGGGGGGGGCGGGGTGGGTCCTACAAGCGGCTCAGCTTGCTTGTACAGTGTAATGTATCTAAGAGGGGGGGGGGCGGGGGGTCCTACAAGCAGCTCAGCTTGCTTGTACAGTGTAATGTATCTAAGAGGGGGGGGGTCCTACAAGCAGCTCAGCTTGCTTGTATAGTGTAATGTATCTAAGAGGGGGGGCGGGGGGGTCCTATAAGCGGCTCAGCTTGCTTGTACAGTGTAATGTATCTAAGAGGGGGGGGGTCCTACAAGCAGCTCAGCTTGCTTGTATAGTGTAATGTATCTAAGAGGGGGGGCGGGGGGGTCCTACAAGCGGCTCAGCTTGCTTGTACAGTTTAATGTATCTAAAAGGGGGGGGGGGGTGGGGTGGGTCCTACAAGCAGCTCAGCTTGCTTGTACAGTGTAATGTATCTAATAGGGGGGGGGGGGGGTGGGGCCTACAAGCAGCTCAGCTTGCTTGTACAGTGTAATGTATCTAATAGGGGGGGGGGGCGGGGGTGGGTTCTACAAGCAGCTCAGCTTGCTTGTACAGTGATGTATCTAAGAGGGGGGGGGGGGGTATGGCTAGAGATGTTCCACTCGAGACTTGTCAGAAGATGACCAGAATGGCACTGGCCAGCCTGTTAATGTTACAAATCTAGAAAACTGATTACAGAGCGTTATGAGCTCGCCCGAAATGTAGAACTGACATAGAGGCGAGCTGACATAAAGTGGCACAACCGTGAGTGAAGTGTCCGTCGACAGATACCAAATTGCTACATGTTCAAATTGCTACACGTTGAAATACCACAGTGCATGCGAATAAAAGTCATAATCTATAATTTTTGATAACTCAGAATAGTCAGTCTTTATTGATAATACGATATTCACATTTTAACGTTCTGTTATCCAGCATATCCGCACATAAAGTGTTGCATTTCGAATTAAACGTTTGCTTGCGATTAAGAAGTGGAGAGACTGCATTCATCACAAACTAGACAAAGTCATCAATTTTGCAGAAAATTACTATTCGGAAGAGTAATTGGTCGAATTAAGTTTGGGCATTTCTTTTCGAAAAGCATTAATTCTAAGATAATGGCTGTATAGTGGGGGAGGGGGGTCACCCCCCCCCCTATAGTGTATAACTAGCAAAACATCATAGAAATATCATGCTAGAAAATAAACGTTACTGGCTGAAAACTACCGTGTAATTATCTCGAGTGTAGTGTATCATCGTATGATATAGTGAAATGAAGGGCCGGCTACCTTAATGTTTTAGAATTCTCAGAATTAAAGACCATTCAATAGAGGGTATAGCCTCATCAAGTGTATGGGCTGGGGGCTGCACTGCTTCCACAATAGATCACAGTAATTAATTAATCACCTGATGCGTTTAATTAGCCTCCACAATCGCTACACGTACAATATGTTGCTGATGTGACAAACCTGGCTATTATGTTAAACAAGGCGGGGGCCGACAGGTTCATGTTAAAGTTACTCGAATATAAAACGGACCGTTTATGTGGCTATAAAGTGAATTTTAATGGTCATCTCACGTGTCTCATCAAATAGCTGTCATATAACACCTTGTATATAACCAATATAATGTAAGAGACATGTAACGTCTGAATAAATATACCACGGGAGAAGTGAGTCTGTAAAAAGGGTCGTGTTAACTACACACACTTGACGGTGATTACAAGTAAAAACATGGTATTGGTAATGATATTTATCCTGTTGTTTAGAAAAGTTGACAGTAATGCTGAATGCGTGCAACTCCAAATATATACAGTTGTATTTTTGGATTAGCTTATGATGTTGGAAGGTAGCCAGAAAAATTATGCGGATGTCGATTATAATAATTATTTAAAGTGTTTTATTATCTAACTATTATCTTTGTACATAAAAAGTGGTGTCATGATGTGTCTGATCTTACGAAATCATAAGTTTAAATGCTGCAAATTGTTTTAAAGTTTAATAAAGTTAATTAATGCTCGAATGATCAAACATACCAGCGCGGCTCAGGAATGATAACCAGCTGTAACTATCCGTGGCGCTGATTAAAGGGCTGGGAGAACGGATATACACAAATTAGGTTCTTTAAAGTCAGAACCATCCAGGCTTAAGGTAAGAAACAACATTATCATCCAAATAAGAGCGTAAGGTGTATACTATCTTAATTGCATTGCAATAAATATATGTGCAATAAATGTGCCAAGATGACTGTGGAGTGGCTAATTCTCCTTTTCGCACTTTAACAGCGACACTGACGTAGGTTCACTATTCCTACTTCTAGGACGGTTGAAACGAAACTCGATCATTCTTCTGACCAGGCGAATCTTCAATAGTGCTATATTTATACTGTCTACAGTGTACAAGTATTCCATTCTCTCTTTCTAATGAGCTGCCTCAGCTTTTCCGGTATTAATTATGCGCAAATGCCGTGAAAATTATGAATTGTCAACATTATTATTAACAATGAACTGTAAAGACATGTGGCAGATGTATTATCAAGTTTTAGCTTGGTTGAGAAAACAAGACTGTCAGTGGTCATGGTGCATGGAGTGCAACAAACCAACAACAAACCAACAACTATGTATTACTTTAACAAAGTTAGTTATTATATTAATCATTAATAATAATATTGTCCCGTTTGGTCCACCACGGTCCACGCAGCATAATAGGCAATAGCACAACGACATGAGTATATAGATCTGCTAACGCTGACTAAGCCTAAGTTATGGTTCTTTATTCAATATTTATGCTAAAGTGTTGCCCAAATAGCTGAATATTTGATCATAAAATGAATGCCAATTGTTCCTTGTAGGCTGGTGGCGTCAGGGGGGAACTCAGAAAACAGGCTACAAAGATTTAAACTGTAAATGTTGTGGAATATAAATTAAGGCTCGCTAGAGAACTAAAATTATTTAGACATGATGCATTGTAAATAAATTCATCAGGAGCTCCGTGTGTCAGGTGTGGAGTTTAATAAACTAACTCTTTTAAACTGAACTGACCAGGTTGGTAGTATACTGGCTAAAGAAACTTCTAGGATATAAGAAACAGTGTGTAGTGTGGGCAGACCCTAAAGAAACTTCTAGGAGCTTTGTTAAGATCTCTCAAATTTGTGCAAAACGTTGAAGAGTTAAATACAAATAATGCCAGGGCCAATTGGAATATAGAATTAAAATAACCTTGTACACAACAATAGGATGGAGGTAAGTATAGTCGACCCAGTTTTGAAATAGCTAAGAAGTAAGAATCTTTTCTGAATTTTTCAGTTGTAGACTGAATAGAAGTCACGAAGTACGACCTCATAGTTATTAGTTATAGCTCGAAGGTTATGGACGTGACATAGGGATGGCACTGTGTAATGATTCGTTAGCGGTACGTAAACAGAGTTTAATATTCACCAAAATAAACAACGAAACATCTTGTGTCCTTAAAGAAAGTAAATGGAAACTGGAAGCCCAATTAGCCTGCATAATTGCGGTTGCGTTTGACCATTAACTGAAATGAGAGTGAGTTAGGAAACACCAAGCTCGGAAATAGGGGATGACAGCTTCTTATTTAGTTTCTACACAGTTAGCAGACAAGGCTCTGACAGGTTTCTTCTCTGTTCTCTTTCGGGCCAGTAAAATAGGAGCTTGGCAGAATTGCAGCAGAGTAGTTCCCTCAAGGTAAGTAAAACAGCACAATTCCAAACGTCATGAAAGATCGATCGTGAGGAGCCTCCTTGATTAACCTAACAAGCTCATTAAGAATTACTGACTAACTGCAGCAAATAAAAGCATTTTTTACTATTTAACTAGTCCTGCTTAACTAAGTATGTAATAATGACGACGAGACGGTTCTACTGAGATGGACAGCAATAAAACCGCCTCTCGAATAATATAATTGCAGCTGTTAACACAAATAATAATAAAATGTTGAAATTATCAAGTGATGTACTATATCCGATATCGTTATAACAACATGTCTCATGATCGTGATGCAGAGAGGAAGAAGTAACACAAATAATGATAAAATGTTGAAATTATCAAGTGATGTACTATATCCGATATCGTTATAACAACATGTCTCATGATCGTGATGCAGAGAGGAAGAAGTAACACAAATAATGATAAAATGTTGAAATTATCAAGTGATGTACTATATCCGATATCGTTATAACAACACGTCTCATGATCGTGATGCAGAGAGGAAGAACTATAGGACAGGACGCAGTGACTTACCCTCTACCTCATGGAACCTCAACAATTAGAACTATAATGAACAATGGATGTGCTCTGATTCAAATTAAAAGGTCTGGGAAGATGGAAGATGACCGGCTGTGAGGTGGTATTATAGAGGGGTAACTGGTAACTGGATATGTCCTGCGTCATATCGCGCTAATGTTGGGTCGTCTTGTCCGCCTCGTCACTCATGCAGTTGATATTATGTCGAATCTGAGGCATATCATTATCATATGATTATCGTATACTAGACGAAGTGTTCCGGGCAAAGTGAAGTGAGACGCCAACTTTTTAACCAGACTGTTACGTACAAACAGTTTTATGGGAAATGTTCTTTACTGCACGCCGCTCCAGATATCTGCTGTATAACAGTTCATGTCGGGATGGATTTAACTTAAACTTCGCCACAAACTTTATAAACTGAAATGCAATGTCATGTTGTCGAACTTCTCGTGGATAGATCTGAATTCAAAAGCATGGCGTCAGTTGGTCACTAAATGTTCGTGATTCGTTGTGACGCTTAAAGTTAAAGCATTTATGTTCAACATACAATAAAAGGATCCACTTAGTCAAACTTAATCTAATTATAAATATAAGTCTGCTAAGCATAATTCAGGTCACATTCATATTCTGCAGAAGGATAATATTTGGACTGAAGAATATTAAAGAAGAGCCAGTTCCGCAAGCGAATCAATGAATATCCGTCTAATTCTATACTTATAGAGCGGTGGCTGCAAAATAGCTTCAAAAACAGCTTCTCAAAACTATGTAACACAGGTACTGTGACATATGATAACAGCTAAATTGCCGGACGAAATCCTCCTTATTTAATGAATTTAGTGCGGACACACATCACAGATTACGTTACCAGACTGCACCACTCTGAAAGCCACCCAGCGGCACTTGTAATTACGACACGTCGTGTATCACAATTAAGGTTAATTAGAGAAAGCTTGGTTGTTCGCTGTAGTGCTCGACACAAACGTGAAAGTTAATAAATTCTCATTTATCTAATTTACACTTCATAGTCTGGTAATATACAGTATTTAGATTTTGGAATTTTATATTTTAAGTTATCTATCGGTGGGCTCGTCAAATTTTAATTAACGAAAATTTGAGATTATTTAAAAAAATTATCACGTAAGAAGCTCATGTTGTGTGCGAATATCTTATTATCAAGATGAAAAAATCTAACACCTCACAACGACACAAGACTAAATGGGATGCCCATTTCCTGTTAACGTTACCAGTACGGGTACCTGGGATCATATTGAATGTGCATAAAACTCTTCTAGAAGACTGAGTAACGAGTGGTGCAAGTGTTGTACTTTTAGATAAAAAAGTACGGACTAGTCCGTCCGATATTTAAAAGTACGTGTGATACGTTATAGTTACACTGCTCATCAGTTCCTGTGACGATTGGTGACGGAAACAGCCCCGCACATCATCAGCATATATAAACAAATTCAGGCACGCCCCTCTCGGAACTATACCTACTGAATTGTGAACAGACATATTTAACATGAGAACATGAGTCTTGAGAAAGAATTTCGACTAATTTTAAATAAATAAATGTATACTACTGTCTGGCCGGCTACTATGATCCAAATCATAAGCAAAGAAATTTAACTAAATGTAAAATTCAGCATCGTCACAGTTATGCTGTCTTGCATGATTCACGCATAAGATTGAGAATTAGGTTCTTTTAAATTAACCGCATACCCCCATCATATCCTCTCATGACAATTGTTTTCTGATGATTCAGCAGCAAGCAGATAACAAAATTATCACGTGAGGATTATGGGATACCGACCGGATATCAACTTTGGAACCGGAAGCGGGAAGGCGGAACGCCTCATTCTAACATGCATAATTTATTGATTTATGCGTGAGAATAAGGAGTAGCTCCTTCTAAATCCACCATACCTTCCCTCGTTATCATGGTTATCTACCACGTACCAGAATCTGCAACAGATTCAGATCACTAGTTGTGTAAAGTATACCGGGAAGCATGGCTAAGGAAGTTTAGAGAAATACAGGGTTCACCGCTGCATAATGCATACCGTGAACCACCTGATTATGATTTCCGCTTATAGCTTTATAGGTTGCTTACTGGTCGGCACTCCGCCTGTCACTCCGCCATTTCTTCATGGTGAACCGTGAGATCCCCAGGTAAATATGTTGTCCACAATTAGTGTCCCCACGAATCTCGTCGATTCACGCGCACTCGCCACGGATAAACATTGAAAGGCGACCATGTACTCATGTAGTCAAGCTTATATGCAGTACTACAGAAAGTAAAAGGCTTCTTATTTATTAATCTTAATGTTAACGTTGTACTAAACAAAGAAAGCCAGAGATGAATTTGAATATATATGCTTGATAAAAGATTAGGCCACGGTTAAGTTAAGAATGAAGGGGGCATATCTAGAGGGTACGAACAATTTGTGCAGCAATTTTAACACCTCACCCCCTTGTAGTTGTCCGAAATCGCTACCATTACTGATATATAAGTATATTTTAAACGTCACACAAACTCTGAAGTGAAACCCGAACTATCATATGGAAGAACTGAACTAGGTTGTAGGTATTAAAGAAGTTATTGTAGTTAAAACTTCGTGTTGAGTTTCACAATCACAGATCATGGTTTATTTACGTTCCCTTACCCTCGCCAGGTTGCAACCATACACAGTGCAGCATTGTAAAGTGCTCTCAGCTCATTATTCTTTATTAGTACAGAGTTTATAGTGGGGGGGGGGGGGGGGGGTTTTAGTAGGGTTTTTTTTTAATTAAAAAAAATTTTTAAAGAGAGGCTGGGCCTGGTTGGCCCACACGAGAGGATAGCATATGGATGCTTTGCCTACCTCTGGGGTATGGCAGTCCTGTGGAGGATGCCAGTGGAATCAAGATGTGTAATCAAGGATGATGGTAAGTCACTAAGTGTTGTGGGGTGTGTCATAGATGAACGCTTAAGTGGTGGTTGAGTGTGGAAGAGAGAGGCGAAACAAGACGGCGTTAAAGTAGTCGCTATGTTACACCTGTCTGGTCCAACTCCTCTGGCACCATTGAGCGTTTAGTGTGGTTTGCAAAGTTGACAATGGTGGAGATGTGTTGGTTGTCGAATATGTCATTGACAGAGAAGTAGTAGTCCCGGAAATATTGACCTCTTATTTGGGCAATAGCCGGGCACTGACCGAGAAAGTGTGAGACGGTCTCCTCTTCGTCGCCGCATTTAGGACAAGCACTTCTGTCTGATTTGCGAATGGTGTGTAGGTGTTTGTTGAGGCCACAATGTCCCGTGATGAGGTGCACTGCAGTTCTGTAATTTTGTCTGTTGCTACTGAGTGTAGTGTTGAGATTTTTGATGATGTTGATGTTTTTGTGTCCAAGTGTTAGTAGGGGGTATTTAGCTAACAAAACAACAGGAAGTCAAATTATTATGATTTTGTGAACTTCATCTAGTGTGAAATAGGGGCGGCCAACCAGACTAGTCCTACGGGGGCGTACCTGTGATAAATTCTGCCTGCTCACAAGTATTCTCACGACACGCTCTCTTCCCAAACTCCTCTTTCTATCCAACCCACTATTGGCTGTTAGTGCAAATAAATGGGTACAAGGTAAGGGCCGACGATAAATGCCATTTGAGAAGCTTTGAAAATTTGATAAATTGGCTGTCAGCTTCTCCAAATTAAGACCATTTCGACGAAGCCTTTGGTTCATCACCCAGTGGTCACGTAGCCGGCTCAAAGTACCCAACTGTCTGACACAGGACTCCACATCTTGAAATGGTTTTCGCATTCATATTTCACATCCCCTATGTACTTATGTATTACCTCCTCCACACTGATTATAGTGTCTAGCAGCAGTGAATGAAATAGACAAGTGTGCAGTTGTATAAAAGTATAAATCAGAGTAATCACCAATTATTTTTGGTAAAAAGTTTTAGTTCAAAGTCGTTGTAGGCAGGTAGACAAGAAATTAGAAAAGAGGCATAAATATTGCAAGGACCGATTTTGCTTGAAAGCTAAAAGTGTATCAACAAACCTCATAACTTCATAATGTTATGTTATACCTACTGTGTGCTCATAAAACGACATTTTCTATTTAAGCGTTAATGTCGGCATCTCTTTCATTCTCTTTCATGTTCAAGTTCTCAATATGCAAGAATAATTACTGAATCTTAATTGTATTGTTTCTCTTTTGATAGAGAAGAATTCAGCTTAAGTATAATCATAAATTTCCGACAACATCAGAATTACAAATATTAATTAGATAATATAATGGCTCTGGCAGTATATTCTGGTGGGAAGTGAAGCATACCCATATCTCTATATTATATATTGTGGACGCGTGACAGTGATTATGGGGTTTGATTGGTTAAAACTTTAATAGAAGAATAGAGGATCCTGATTGCTTAATTCTTTAATTGCTGTCATGTGTCACCTCTCCACCAGAATCCACATTGCATCTATAAAGTAATAATTTACAAAATTTTACCTTTTAAATTTAAAAGGTAATCGATAGGATATTTTTCCCAAGGTTAATACTTATAAAGTGAAATACTCCTATTCAGTAAACAATGATGTGCAGTTATGCAGGATATTCACGAGGAATTATGTAGGGTCAGATAACCCCTCAGGATACCGTGCTACCACTCCAGCTATTCTTGTACTCGTGTTTATGATTTGGATTCAGCAACTTGAACGTCCTGACATCACGAACCAGATCCGCACAAGGGTACTGATAGAGCAGACAATCGTCCTGGTAATATTCCAGCAGTGCCTCCAGTTGATCAGAGGCCAGGGTGGAGTAGTAGCTGTAGAGTAGGGGCTTGTTTACTGTTGGTCCTGCGTTTGTGGCCCACCTTTCGTCTGTTGTTTCCTGGAATATAGGTTGAGGGATATAAACAGCTCATTATTAGACATTTCTTACATTGGAAGAGATTATTGTTGATAGTTGGTGACGAAGTGTTAGCGAGAGTCTCCACTCAGAGTTTCAAAACAATTAGTTGTCGACTTTTCGGCAACACGCCTTTGTCATAGACAAAGGCGTTACAAATCATATATTAATACTTTAATATATGATTTGTTTTATACGCGTTAGCACGTGTTGGTCGTGTTGTCATGGCGAACAAAATCGCGCGCGACAAATGTGCTGAAACCCCCTGGAATGCACGCGGGTCATATTTATTCCCACACTAGTTAATTTGCTTTGTTGTCTTCTATCAAACACAGTTATCTAAACACTATAATCCTATATCTTGAAAATACAATATCTTCAATGGGATTTCAAAAAGCAATCCAGACTGCTATTCGAAGATGTTCTCGAACAAGACGACCAGCCCAGCAAACCTCTTTAGGTACCTATGGCTATATTCAAACTGTGTTGACAATTTTCGACTTGAAAATTAATTTGGTCTCTTATCAGTCATCAGTCATGCTGCATACATTCTTATTTTGTTTAGCATTTGATGCTCATACTGACTTAGTGAGATCTGACCAACATTCTTACTCAGAGCAAAGAAGAGAAATAGCTCTACAACAACTGGGGCAACTGATCGAGGAAAAGGACACTTATAAATGCCAGATTTGGTTTGAAACAAACGAAAAAGGTATCCTTAAAAACGAGATTGAAATCTTGACATCCGAGAATGACCTGCTCAAAGAAAAAGTAGAGCTCCTCGAAAAGGTGAGACAGAGAGGGTTATTTTTATATAAAACTTGAAACTTAACCAGTCAGTGTCACCATACTAAATATATTGCTCAACTTGTTATAGTGTTCACGACATAAGTATAAACAATCATAGGATAACAGTCAACCGATAAAGAGATAAAGAGATAAAGGTTAATCAATATGCTGTCGAACCTTATTATTTATAAAATATATAAATATAATGATTAGTACAAGTACAATTTCATTGCAATAACTAATTTATTCCTCAGGAAAAGTGGAGCCAGAAAGACATAATTTTTGGTCTAAGACGCCAGCTGGCTAAAGAGGAGCGATCCTTTGAAACATCAAGATCACTCATCCTACAGTCACGACTGAATAGACAAGAGGATTTAACAGCCGCTACTAAAAGAGCAGATGCTTTAGCGCGGGAGTTAGACCTGACTGTGGCGAGGGCTAAAGAAGATCTAGCAGCTTACAAGGATGAGATTGAAAATCTCAAAAAGGTGAGCTGAATTAATGTAAAAGTTAATTGAATTTTAATCTCGGAATCTACAAGAATGATTGGTTGGATGGTTGGTCTGTATAATGGCTTCGAAACAGACAATTGTAATTTTAAATGCTTAACTTATACCTTCCTCGGACTTAATTCGAACGGAGATTAATTGGACGCTGAAGGATTTTCATTTTAATGTCCGTTCAAATAATGTCCAATAAGTAAAGGTAGTTATGACTTTTACGTTAATTTACGCTAACAATAACTTAAAGTTAAATGATTCAACTTATTACAGGATTTCGAGACGAAGGCGTCATCTATAAACATGGAGGTAAAAGATGTGGAATGTGCCCTCCAAGTCCAAGCTGAATTCCAAGATGCTTCAACTTGTACGACCGGCAGTACATCCTCCAGGTAGGAATGAGAATTGGTCATTGGAGTCATAAATTGTGAAATGATAATGATTACATTATGAATCCTGATTTCCATCGGGCCAGCCACTTAATTGAAAAGTGTACCGTTGGATTTTATTGTGATGCAATTTTTAAATTAAGGTAATAACAATTTGTATTACTAATTTCGGTACTCTCACAGAAGGATCAGCTGCAGGGCTGCCAACATTATTATATATATTATATATATAATATATACAGGAGTGACAATTCTTCAAGACTGGATAAGCACAACCTCAACCATCTATCATTCCAGTGCATATCCATTTGAAAATCAGTAGATCAAATTGGAATAACCTATGCTGACCCAAGGACCAAAATTTCTTGTAGCCTACTACGCGAAGAAAAGTGGCGCACATTGAACAGGATTTTACGTGAAGTGCCCTCGCCCAAACAAAAAAGGAGCTTTTTATTTTATATTTTAACTTCCTCTACTTCTCCCGGAGCTCTGTACTATGTTAACAGTACTGTGACCAGTACTGTGAACGGTACCGCGAACGGTACTGTGAACGGTACTGTGAACGGTACTGTGACCAGTACTGTGAACGGTACTGTGACCAGTACTGTGACCGGTACTGTGACCAGTACTGTGAACGGTACTGTGACCAGTACTGTGAACGGTACTGTGACCAGTACTGTGAACGGTACTGTGACCAGTACTGTGAACGGTACTGTGACCAGTACTGTGAACGGTACTGTGACCAGTACTGTGAACGGTACTGTGACCAGTACTGTGAACGGTACTGTGACCAGTACTGTGAACGGTACTGTGACCAGTACTGTGAACGGTACTGTGACCAGTACTGTGAACGGTACTGTGAACGGTACTGTGACCAGTACTGTGAACGGTACTGTGAACGGTACTGTGACCAGTACTGTGAACGGTACTGTGAACGGTACTGTGACCAGTACTGTGAACGGTACTGTGAACGGTACTGTGAACGGTACTGTGACCAGTACTGTGAACGGTACTGTGAACGGTACTGTGAACGGTACTGTGAACGGTACTGTGAACGGTACTGTGAACGGTACTGTGACCAGTACTGTGACCAGTACTGTGAACGGTACTGTGAACGGTACTGTGAACGGTACTGTGACCAGTACTGTGAACGGTACTGTGAACAGTACTGTACTGTGAACGGTACTGTGAACGGTACTGTGAACGGTACTGTGACC
Source organism: Bolinopsis microptera (assembly GCF_026151205.1). Taxonomy (NCBI): domain Eukaryota; kingdom Metazoa; phylum Ctenophora; class Tentaculata; order Lobata; family Bolinopsidae; genus Bolinopsis; species Bolinopsis microptera. The sequence continues at coordinate 2,016,684 of NC_087072.1, read as the reverse complement.
AGTACTGTGAACGGTACTGTGAACAGTACTGTGAACGGTACTGTGACCAGTACTGTGAACGGTACTGTGACCAGTACTGTGAACGGTACTGTGAACGGTACTGTGAACGGTACTGTGAACGGTACTGTGAACGGTACTGTTCACAGTGTGCAGGGTTTTGGGAGAAATAGTTGTGACGAGATTTTTTAATTCATTATTCATGTTATTGTTATTGTTCATATTCCTCCAAAAAACAAAAAAAGAGAACAATACCAAACAGTGACTACACTTTTGAATTTCGGGACCCGGTATTCCATTGTTTCACTTCGTCTTGAATATTGATTGTTGATAATGATGCAGTTTCAATACTTTTTTTTCAAAATTAAAATGGTTGTTAGCGTTTTGGACTAAAAACATCACTTCAAAAATAACGCGGTTTAAGATGATGCAAATTCCTGATATTGATTATTTAAAATTGTATCACTTACGGTTGATGTTGAGGTGGTGATGAGGTTGAGCATGTGCCTCATATCACAATCAAAGGTCTCAACCTTTAGAATAAAATCAAACCTGAAATGTTTTATAGTATTATTAATTTCGTTGGATTGGCGGCTATTATCTTGATGTAGAATTAATGAATCGCACGAGGCTTCATTCGCAATTCAGACTAAGCATACAATGTGAATCGAATTAATGTTTTCTAAATCAAATATTCATATAGCACTAAAACACTGAAATATGAAGATTGAAGGACCTAGCGGTATTTACTTTTTGGTAGGACCGCAGGGACCACAATACTGGCTGGCTGGTACAATGTGTGGGTTACCCCAACCAGCGATAACTTCAGCAACAAACTCTTTGAAGGTCGGGTACGGCGGGTACAGGTACGGGTTCTTTGCATCAGGTTCCTCACTTTGCACCTCGTTTCTAGTCATCGCTCCCGCGTGGTCAATGGCCTCCTGGGCGCTCTTGTCCCGGTGAAAGTTTATGTTCCATCTGATGGGACGATGATGGAGCATCATTTCGCGGGCAGGATTCTTGAAAAAGGTTTCTCTGAGATGCTCAATCTTGTCCCGGTATGCTGATAGCAACCTTCTCAACGGATCACGAACTACTACAAAAGTACGTTTTTCTTCGCCGGTCGGGGTCATCTTGGGGATGAAATTTATAAAAATACAGCAGGTTGCAATGAGTCATGATTCTTTAATTTGTTTAGTATTTATAAAGCAATAAAAAAAAATTAGCCAGATTTTTTACATCTCACCGGCTCTCTAAAAAACTTAGAACTTCTGTAGAGTGTGGCTCCGTTAATAGTCTTGTCCCGACAGATTCCTTCTCGGAAGTAGTCTCTGCAAAAGTGAGCTAGCACGTTAGAAGACGCTGCTTTGTAAACTGGACACCAACCCAAGTTGGATTTCCTGAGAAAACAGATACTACAATCTACTACTACTAGTACTATTGTAGTACTAGTATTGTAACTAGCTTTAATACTTCCAACACTACTATATAACAAATAATTTGAGAATATGAGTATGACGTAGAAATGTCGATACGTTATTCGGCTATTTATTTCCATTAGAATCTGTCTTCACTGAGTCTATTCAGAAACAATCAGAAATTTGAATGAAAGAACTATCAAATCATGAGACTCAATAACACTACACGAATCCACCAGATTAGCTTGGAAGTGAAGAAATTCAATATATGCGTATCGTATATTATTATTTTTAGACCAACTATTTCAACGCCGGATAACAAAATTTAGAATCAATCTCTACCATACCTGAAATGAAAGATCTCGAATATCTTAGACAGTCTCGGATTGTTTTTGCACTGTTTCTCTACCCACATTAACCTTCGCTCATTCTCTTTCAGGAATAATCTGGTTAAGGAGAAATATCAGTTACCAAATGAAATAATCCAAAGGGTTATTAGTTCAAGGGATTTTAATTAAGGGATGATGTGTTGAGATCGGAAATATGTGATTAAGACCATAATCACCCATCGGTGTGGACGAAACTCCTATATTTTCGATATTAGATTTGGATTTATATTGATCCGTTAAAATCTAAATCTTTTCTATTTGATAAATCCAATAAGATACATTGATTTCAAAATTCTGATCATGGTTTGGAAACCGGGCGGAAATCCGGCGAATTTAAAATGGCTATGATATAAATACACTTACTCTGTACTTTCGCAATATTCTTTTACACCCATATCCTTCTTTGTGGAATTTTCTCGACTAATGTTCCGGAGACTTGAGTAGCTTTCGTTATCTACTTTTGATTTCTTGAAGATGTCCAGGCTCTGGGACAATTAGCGAATTATATGACAAATCAGTCAAAAGGATTATCACAATTCAGAGTATGAATCTTTCAAATGTTACGTTAATTATTCTAAATTCTTGGGAAATAGTCACTGACATGATCGAGATGTACGGTATTAAAGCCTTGTTAAATATGACATAATTTGTGGGCTCAGAGAATTAATTCTATTACTATTGGGGCTTTTATTTGAGCACGTTTAGACTAAAAGGTGACTATACTATAACTTCAATTGCAGTAATGTGTGGGTTCACAACTCACCTCGCATGGTGTCAAATTCGAGCTGGCTTTACTAAAATACGCATGGAGAGCAAACAAGACCAGGAACAAAGCTGTTAATCCGAAAAAATTAACCTTGTTCAATTTCATGGCGCAAAACTTAACCTGAAAGTTAGCAACAATCTTTACAATTTGGTATTTTTGCTGAGACATCGGAAAATCAAACGTTTCAGAATCTTTGTCAGACATTTCTATTTTCTATCAGTCATTAAGATTTAAGTGCAGACTGACGTGGTATTCCTGACATAGGCGGAGTCGGTGCAAGCTGCCCGTAGTTGCAAAATACTAAAATGAGGCACTTTTAAACTTAGGAAAGGTGTGCTCTAAAAGCCACCTCTCTTTAAAGTTAATGGCTTGTAGGTCTCAAAGGGAAATTCCATGTTGCAGCACAAAGTAAGTATACTTACTTTATGTTACTTTAAGTTTAGGTATATTATCAAATTTAATAAAATATTTTCCCTGGTTGAACATTAAAATAAACCTCTTAGCGGACGGATGACCAAATTGTGTGACGGAATCAACTGTAGCACTTTTTAGCACTGCCCCCAAAGTTTTAACCTCAGTGACCTCGTGCCCCAGTACTCTTATCACGAGGGTCTCGTAAAATTGTGACTAGGTGTCCCAGTGAAGCTTCCTCTACCATAATTCTTAATTCAACTCTTAAAGCTGAGGTAGAACGGAGGTTTAAGGTTAAATTGAAGGAAGTACAGTAACAGTACGACAGGGAAGACTACTAGAACGAAAGTAATTTGTGATTGAACGGTCAAAATGACCCATGGTGAGCGACGAAAGCTGAGTTAACATGACAACTGCAAACTGATAAACTTCAAATCAATACCAGATTTCACTGAACGCAGCCTTGGGGTCACAGTCACTAGGCACGGCGCCCTGGGCACAATGCCCTTGAGTATGAAGCGCTGGGGCACAATGCCCTTGAGCACGAAGCGCTGGGGCACAATGCCCTTGAGCATGAAGCGCTGGGACACAATGCCCTTGAGCATGAAGCGCTGGGGCACAATTACAAAGTCCTGTGATCTGACATTGTGTAGAACGACACGTTCTGCAGTTCTGTCGAACTGCAGTCACTAAGGTTCGACAAATGGTTTCCCTTAATAGTTAATCTTCAAAAGTCTGATTAAACTGCATTGGTGAAACTTAGTTGGTGGAACTCATGTAACAGATGGTATGTAAGGGAAGTGAGCCCATCTAGAATTGCTGAATCACAGAACGTCACCACGAGGGATACTGCCTAAACAAAAAGCGTGATGAGAAGTCCTACTGAAAGTGTGTCACAAGACTAGCTTCGGCCACCTTACTCTTATAGACCACTCCTCTGTCCTGCGTACAAAACCTTTGGTACCCAAAGCAAGGAGCACGCTATCTTGGATATTCAGTGTGTTCAAAACTCGCGGCAAGACCGTAATGACTACTCAGACTCTCTACAAGTCACCAGTAAGAAGCCTACTGGAGTATTGCTGCCCACTCTGGAGCCTTACTAAGCTGATAGTGATAGAGGGGGTGCAAACCAGTCGTATTGGCGGTCTTCAGCATCTCAACTATAGAACTATTGGTAAAGACTCGTATAGCTTAAATTGATGTCTCTACAGCGCAGACGGGAGAGGTATATCATTCTGATGATGTGGAAGATTCTCCATAATGTGGTACCAAACTGCTGACGCTGTGATAGCAAGTTCAAGGTGACCCCAAGACACGGTGATGTAGCTATCATACCCTCATTTTCAAAGTCAAGTTCCTTGCGCAACCAGTCACTGTACGACAGGTCTTTTGCAGTTCAAGGACCGAAGCTGTGGAAAAAGATGCCTCACACAGTAAAGGCTGATACATCCTTTGACATGTTTAAGTGTAGTTTGTCGAACTTTCTTGCTTTGATACCGGACAACCCTCCGGTCGCCGGCTACAGCTCTGCAGTTGGTCAAAATCACTGCAGCTGACTACTCGCCATCCAGGTGGTCATCCGGCTCCACGGATGAACTGAACGAGGTAAGTAATTCTGGACAAGCGGCCTCCTGATGCGACAAATTCCACTGTACGCTTCAACATAATATATTGCTAGTTGCATTTTGTCAATGAAGTCCAATGACGTCAAACATACACTGTCTGATAATCACAAATCAGGGCCACGAGGTCAATATTGGGTTTGGGATTGTCCACATGTTACATATGCAGTAAGCCTTTTTTTCATTTAGACCTCCCTATCCTTAACCCACTTTACACATGGCTATTGATTTTTGTGAGGACCCACATTACCTCAATCTAGTGCTCTAGTGCCTACTGCCTAGTGACCACTTCTAAAAGTCAAGTTTCTACAACCTTCCTAGCTCCATTTTTATTTCGGGAGTTTCGGTGAGCCGTCCCCTTCAATAATATCGAGTAAAACAATTTAAATATTATCTGATATCTATGTTTATTGAAAATACATATCGTCAAAATAAGATTGTTCATCTTTTGTACAAAAATAATTATTTTACAGAACAATGAAAAAAAAAATCAAACGTATCGGCACTTACAGGACGTTGGTATACAGAATTCATGCTGCTCTGTATTCAACTTGATTCAACCTTTTCTATTTATCTGTTGGTTTACCGATTGTGGGAAAACAAAAGTTGACAATGAATTCATTACAATTTAGTGCAAATTAAAATACAGAAAGAAAACAAACATGCGCTACAACTTCCATTGTATTTATGTTTTACCTACGAAGTTAGGTGTAAATTAAATTAAATGATATTTTCTGATATCCCTGAAAGTGGGTAAACCCTTGGGCCGACGTGTTTTGCTCTTCAAGGACAAACTTTGTGGGTGTGGTGCGTGCAGATACGTTATAACCGTTTTGATGCATCCACCACCGTACGCGTACTCATAGATTCTCCAAAACACTTGCTGCAGTTTCACCTTCAGCGATGCTAAATGATAATATCAAAGCGTTCGGTATTTTATTCTGGTCCACATTGCGCTTCGACTAATTATTAACCTTGCAAGGTGCATTTATATGCCACCATGTATCTACCCTGTATAACTGCTAAACCCTCTACATAGCAGTAGTCTCAAACTCCGAGTGGATACTTTCCACCTCAACAGAATCCCCGTACCTGTTCTCTAGATAGCAGTAGTCTCAAACTCCGAGTGGATACTTTCCACCTCAACAGAATCCCCGTACCTGTTCTCTAGATAGCAGTAGTCTCAAACTCCGAGTGGATACTTTCCACCTCAACAGAATCCCCGTACCTGTTCTCTAGATAGCAGTAGTCTCAAACTCCGAGTGGATACTTTCCACCTCAACAGAATCCCCGTACCTGTTCTCTAGATAGCAGTAGTCTCAAACTCCGAGTGGATACTTTCCACCTCAACAGAATCCCCGTACCTGTTCTCTAGATAGCAGTAGTCTCAAACTCCGAGTGGATACTTTCCACCTCAACAGAATCCCCGTACCTGTTCTCTAGATAGCAGTAGTCTCAAACTCCGAGTGGATACTTTCCACCTCAACAGAATCCTCGTACCCGTCCAGGAAGGCCTTGATACTGATGATACCCTTATCAGCCACCTGTTGCGGAGGCAGAGTGAGCTGGTTGTTGTTTGTCTTCAGTTCCACTCTCTCACTAAACTCACTGATGGTGGTGGGGAGTCTGGTCAGCTTGTTATCACACACGTCCACCAGCTCTATGTTCACCAGCAGGGAGATTGATTCCGGGATTGTTTCTATGTAGTTGTGTTTCACTGATAAGACTCGGAGGTTCTGGAGCTGACCTATTGATGTGGGTACCTCTGTCAGGGAGTTGCCGTCCATGAGGAGGCCAACTAGATTAGATAACGAGGATAAAGTGTCAGGGATATACTCTATTCTGTTGTTGCTTAGACTCAGATACTTTAGTGTTGTTACCTCACTCATTTCGTCTGGTATGGCTGTCAGGCGATTTCCATCAAGTTGCAAGATTCTGATTGACTCAAGCTGTGATATTGCGGCTGGTATAACCTTGATCCTGTTCATTGCCAGCCCCAGAACTACTAAATTATGGCAAGGTGCCAATAATGACATGTCCAGTTTTCTGATCTTGTTGTTGAAAAGAAGAAGATCTCTGAGGTAGGGCAGACGTGCGATGACCGGAGGAACTGCTACGAGTTTATTTCCACTGAGGCAGAGAGTCAGTAGTCTAGGTACTCTTTCAAGTTCAACAGGGAGTGTTTCTAGCTCGTTGTTCTCGACATGAGTTCCCTCAAACAACCCAGGTTTCCAATGTCCGGGGGAAGGTCGGTCAAACTGTTCTCTGAGAGGTTCAAAACGTTCAGCTTCTGTAGCAAGCAAATGGACGGAGTCAGCATCTCTAACATGTTATCATCAAGATAAAGTTTCCTTAAGTTCTCTAGTTTCCCGATCAAACTGGGAATCTCTTCTATAACATTTGAAGACAAGTCAAAGAACTTTAATTTAACCAAACATTTGAAAGATATGTTGTCGATGTTTTTCAAGTTATTGCAGGACAAATCCAGTTGTTGCAAACTGTTTTTACAGGGAAGAAGAGAGATGTGGGAGATGTTGTTCCCCTTCAGTCGGAGGCATCTCAGGTATCGAGGTAAGGTGTTCAGTTCAACATGTTCCAGAGAATTGTTGTCTAGGTCGAGGAACCTCAGTTTTGGTAGATCAAGCAGTGCTGGTTGAAATTCTAGGAGCTCGTTGTCGTCCAAACTAAGCTTTTCTAGGTTCACTAAGTTTGCCACCTAAGGATGTTATTGTTACTTTAAAGAATGATCTGAATTTATCTATTTGTTCCTTTGCTACAAATCATATGTAGTGAGAGCTAGTTAAGTTACTGTTTGGGAGCATAGCTTCAACAAGTTGCTGAGGAGTTAATATAAACATTGAAATATTATGATAAAAAGGACATATTATAACACATTCATATTATAACACATTCACATTCACAATGAGCACGTCAAGATTTGATAAACTGACGACAATTGACATGCTGCGTATACAATGTACAATTTGCAATGTACAATGTACAATGTACAATGTAAGAATGTACAATATGATATTATGGAACTAAACCTCTCTGGGGACCTCCTGGAGATGGTTGCTGCTAAAACTCAGTACCCTCAGAGTAGTCAGACTGAAGATTGAGAAGGGGATGTTCCGTAGTAGGTTCCCTCGTTTACAAGTGCTCTCTTCACTACACGACTGTCCGAATGTCAGGTCTTCTAGGCTCTGAAACCAAGGTTACTCAGGTCAGTAATCTGTTTTTCTTAAGATATAGCTTGGATCTTTCTCTCTCTGGCTCGATTATAGATCTTAAATGGTAGATCTTAAATTTTACTATAATATACATAGTTGATCTAACTGTATGATTTTCATTTGTAAAATACCTGAAACGAGCTCCAAATGTCCGGAACATGACAAGGAGAACTTTGCCTGGACTTCACAGTCCCCAGAACATTTTCCTCTCTTGCATAACTATCGAACTGCAGACTGTTCCCACTCAGGTCAAACCAAACGCACTTCTCTGCTATGCGACTCTCGAATATGTCTGTTCTTATCTCGTTGATGCTCTGCCACGCAGCGTTAATCCCTAACTTGCTATCCTCCTCCTGAACAGAATCAAATTAACTTTGATTCACCATACTCAAGTTCAAGTAGATCACTGAACATAATTATAATGCTGTATAATAAATCCTAAACCATCATTGTTTGTGTTGTGTAATTCATAGTCGTATAGAGTCATACCCTAGTTGTCAAGGAAACAATAAGGTCATCCGTAAGGTTCACTTTCATCTTGTCAGCAGCCGTCTCGATACGGAATTCAGGAAAATCTTCCGCTGTGATGTCTTCAATGTCCCCTTCACCAGTCGCCGGTGTACCAAATGATAATCCTCCAGTTGCTAAAAAGTAAAAAGTAAACATTACTTGCTGTCATGTGACTGTGATCAATTCTGTCGACAGAGGTTTGGGCCATTTACTTTTAATTTTGGTCAAAGTTCACGATCACTCTAACCAGAGGGTAATCAGAGGTTAACTGTTGCAACTATTATTAGTTGTAATACCTTCGCTGTTTCGTGCCCGCGCGTTCCCTCCAACAAGCGGTCGGGAATTAGATCGCGCTCAGCACTCAGTAGCGAAGGTATTATAGTATTATGATATTCCGTACTTGTTATGGTGAGCATGCGTTCTGACAAGGTGCCTTCAGAAAAGAGGGCGTGGTCCTCCGCGCCAGTGTTATATCTAGACAGAGCTGCTCCATTTAGAAAATCTCGTTCTATCTGTATGAAAGATGAAGCTAATGTAATATCAGTTTCATCAATGCTATTTGATAAATGTTTTCAAATCCATGATTGTCCTGCAAGAATTAAAAAGAATTAAAGATATTATTGACGGAAGTGAACTTAAAAAATGTTACCTGCGACTCCATGAGACTACGTTGAAGAGCTTCTTTGTAAGCATCGTTCTTAGCAGAAGAAGTGGATTTGGCACGCTGGTCCTGTTGCAACTCCTGTGATGGGTTAGTGTAGACTTCATACCTTGAACCTTGGGACACTATCATCTCAACTATCAGACACAACGATCACAGTGATCGTTACAAACGCTTAAAGAAATGAGCGAAACAAGACCCTGAGTAAGTGTAATGTGTATTATTCTGGCACGTTTCAGCTGCTCGGGAGGTAAATAGAGCGACTTGATTAGTTTTCTTAAAATGTGTCACCACGACACGGCACGACAGTCAAACGCGGGCATGTTCATCAGTTACGTAACTTCTACAACGTCCTGCAGTCAAGCTGTGAGGGTGACAAATAAAGTTACTTACGCTTCCATTTGTTGTTAGGCTAGAACGAAGAGATGGTTGAGGGTGAACTTTAGTGGAACTCCTCAGAGAATGGGTGGATTTAATAGATTTGGCAGGCATTCTTAGTCATTGTATTCCTGCGAGTTACCTACCATTTTCAGCAACAACAACAAATTTTGGAAATGTACTTCAAGAAAGTAAAAGTGCGTGCGGCACACGGCGAATAATATTATTAGCGGAAACGAACAGCTTAGACTTATCGCAGAGTCACATAATGAAATAAAAGTATATCTAACAAGCAATAGCATTCATCTCTCTTGCAGCTCGGTTTATTTCAAGAAAAACTCTCCACGATCAGTTGTTGGGCGACCATCAGTGCAGACATAGGTACTATACGACAAACACACACTGATGCCTCTTCTTTTCTGTTTTCGCAAAAAACACGTCCCCAAGAAAAACACACAAAAAAACAGTTTGTCACAGCTTTCCAAAGTCGAGTTTGACAAGCAAGTCACATTGTGATCTACAATGTGGCAGCAATTTGGGAGGAGTTCTACAAATTTTAAATTAATGCGTACATGTTTTGAAGTTTTGACGTGAAGGCCGTTTTAACACGTGGTGGAAACACGTCACTCTCAAGAGATGTGACGCAGTTCTCACTGTCGTTATAGCAGCTTTACCAAATAGTGAGGTGTTTACTTGCGTGGGCCACTTTTAACTCTTATCTATCACAGTGGATACGTGTGATTTGTTAACAAATCATCCGAGTAAAGTGTTAAATTTATTGATGGGATCTTTTGACGAGAATCTATGCCGTTTTTCTGCTTGGTAAGACCTCACTGATATGCATTGTGTAAATTGTAGACGCACATTATACGAATGAATGAGAAGAACAAAGTATAATTAACTTATGAGATATTCGTCAACATGGTCAATTTGCCTAGGATGGCAATCAGTATAGATGAAGTAGCTGGGGTTCAGTCTTGTGCACCAAGCACAATTTGTCTGGCTGAACAATAGGATGATGAGATGGTGTGTACATGGAGCATAGTTAATTTCAGGCAATTTGCCAATCTACAAAATTAAAACACAAGGAAAAACCTGTACATGATATTTTCAAGAGGTCACCACTCATCCCTGTAGGATTCTTGCTGGCATTTCATGAAGTTTCGATTTCTCTACCAGTCACGATAACTGATTAGTAACTTTACTTCATATTTCTCTACCAGTCACGATAACTGATTAGTAACTTTACTTCATATTTCTCTACCAGTCACGATAACTGATTAGTAACTTTACTTCATATTTCTCTACCAGTCACGATAACTGATTAGTAACTTTACTTCATATTTCTCTACCAGTCACGATAACTGATTAGTAACTTTACTTCATATTTCTCTACCAGTCACGATAACTGATTAGTAACTTTACTACATATTTCTCTACCAGTCACGATAACTGATTAGTAACTTTACTTCATATTTCTCTACCAGTCACGATAACTGATTAGTAACTTTACCTCATATTTCTCTACCAGTCACGATAACTGATTAGTAACTTTACTTCATATTTCTCTACCGGTCACGATAACTGATTAGTAACTTTACTTCATATTTCTCAAGAAACACAACATTGTTTGTTCGAATTTTGCTTTCTGCCATGGCTAAAGCATGGACCAAAGCTCGTTTAGTGAACGAAGCTGCATACAGATTGAGTGGTTCCTTACGTCAGAGGAGACCCAGGTAACATATTTCATATTCCAGTCTGGATCCGGATCCGGTCGGTTCCTATATTCCAGTCTGAGGCATGCAAACAACGTCTGAATTTTATACTCCTTAACTGACGTTGAATTACATAATTTATTACATAAAGTCCTTATTTCCAATCTAACAAATATCTATGTCATCAACAATTCCCCTAAGATTAGTTTTTGTCTTGGTTTAACCTCAAGTTACCCCTCGCAGCGTGTATCTGGAGAGAGAACTGCTATCTTGTCCCCGCCGGAACAGCAGCCTATCCTCTGAGAAGGATGACGACCCCAAACGACTAGTCCGGATATTTGAGGAGGACGGCCTCATCGACATACCTACTTTTCTCAATGTACGTCAAGCGCTAACCATGATCGTTTCAGTTTTAGTTATTTTGTGAAGGTTATTTAATCTACATCAGGACGTTTTGAATCTGTTTACTTATTGTAATATATAATTATAATGTTAGCTTAGATGTTCGAACCATGTCGCTGATGACTTTCAGAATTTAGGGAAAAGTGGGTTAAGATCTTCTACTGATCCAAGACTTAGAAACGTTGCAAGAAAACTCGAGGAGGTTGTCAGCGAACGGGCACTAGAAAATGGAGACACTTTGATTCCTTTCGAAACTTTTTGGGAGTAAGTTTTTCATAACATTGTGAGGGTCTAATTCCCTTACTTGTAAGTAGTACGTACTGACCAGTTCGCACACACGTGCTGGCTACTGGAAACTGGTTACTTATAGATTATAGAATGTAGGTGATCACAGTTCGTACACACGTGTTGGCTACTGGAAACTGGTTACTTATAGATTATAGAATGTAGGTGATCACAGTTCGTACACATGTGTTGGCTACTGGAAACTGGTTACTTATAGATTATAGAATGTAGGTGATCACAGTTCGTACACACGTGTTGGCTACTGGAAACTGGTTACTTATAGATTATAGAATGTAGGTGATCACAGTTCGTACACACGTGTTGGCTACTGGAAACTGGTTACTTACAGATTATAGAATGTAGGTGATCACAGTTCGTACACACGTGTTGGCTACTGGAAACTGGTTACCTACACTTTACAGATTATAGAATGTAGGTGATCACAGTTCGTACACATGTGGTGGAAACTGGAAACTGGTTACTTACAGATTATAGAATGTAGGTGATCATAGTTTTTACAAAAGACTAAAAAGTCTTAGAAATTTATGATAAAGAACGATAGTCTAAATCACAATAGTTTGAAGTAACGTTCGACATCGACACCTCTGTATTTATCTTTGAATAGTTTAATTGTTTTTTAGTAAACAATTTCTCACCTGTTTCAAATGAAAGATCCGTTTTTACGTTCAGGATAATCGAGTCGGAGATAGAGCTGGTTAACAAAGCGCTGAGCGGTAACCTGGTGATCCCTGACTTTGTGTCCTTCACTTCACAGATTGAAAGTTGTTTCAGGAAGTGTGGTGGTGGAACACTGGATAAGCACAGCACTACCTTACAAAACACCACGGTACACATTTTCATTATTTTTATTAGAGGATTTCGGAATTACTATCAGCTGGTTCCTTATTTCATTACACAAAAAGTATCATAATCCAAATACTAGAGGTTCTAGTCTGGCTATACTCAAATATCCGTGATGGATTAAATATGAAATATGGAACCAGCTGTGGTTGCTACGGTGGTGATCGCGACTTCCAAAACTTAGAATCCACCATTAACACTTTCTAATTAAAGAACATTCTTACAGAAATTAAATATCTTTCCCCGCGCTGAAATTAAGCAATCGTGGCCGGACTTTTAGCTTACCTTGTATGAATTAATTCTGGCTAATCGTACTAATTGAGAAATAAATATTCCGTAAGACAAATTATTTACATGTATTAAATTCTGATTTAACTATTTATCTAGCTCGGTGCAGCCCACTGCAGAACGTGTCATATGATGCACACCGGTGTTCCCATATTCCATAATGACAGTTGTGAGTTGGGGTAATACTAGTTCTAGTATTCGGAGAAACTAGTCTCAAATTTGAGAATGATTGGCCCACGTACTACATAAAGACCGTCTAGTGGCTGTACTAAAGACTTATATTTAGTACCGTTATAGCTCTGGTACTGGTAGGACAGCATTATACAGGGACTGGCAGGTGTAGGGTACCTGCTGCCACAGTTTTAATTATAACAGACCACGGTTAATATGCTAGCCTCAGGTTTTAGGAGCTTAGAAATATAAAGGACCATTTATTGCCTCAGCATCATTGACTCTCGTTCCCAGAATTATGTCGGATATTAGTGACGCGGAAAGATATACCCTAACTGTTTGGTGCGGGGTTTTATTGTGTTTGTCGATTCCTGGTAACATCACCATGCTGTCTGCATTGAACTGCAAAGCAATAAAATTGGACAAAACTTCCTTGACACTGATTGAACATTTAGCAATTGCAGACCTAGCGTACGCCTTGTTCAACACCCTTCCAGCACTCATATCAACACTAACTGATCGCTGGATCCTCGGGGATCTCCTCTGTAATCTGACCTATCATGTGGGGTTCTACTTAGCCTATGCTTCTGGATACCTACTGACCGGTTTTAGTGTCAGTAAGTTGCTGAGTCTAATGTTTCCTCTGAGGGCCCGACTGCGAACTCGACGCACTGCTAAGTTTGTAGCTGCTTCCTTGTGGCTCTGCTCACTGCTACACTTCGTGTTTGATCCCAATGAAGCTAAGTACAATTATAGTACCTTTCGTTGCTTAGGGTTTGCTGAAGAGGATCGGTTCATTCAGATGGTTCTGTGCACTGTCTTCAAAGCAGCTCTTCCTCTCATCATTATATCCGCAGTAACAGTTCATCTTCTTTGGGTTGTTAAAAAGGCTGCTGGACTCAAGCGACAAACATTCCTCACTCTGATGGCAATCTCGGGAGTCTTCATCATTTCAGTTGTCCCTTTCATGATATTCATCATACTAAAGCAAGCTGGAGTTGTCCAATTTGATAATTCAACAGCTCGGGTCTTAAGGTTCACGGTATTTATAGGATATCTCAACTTTAGCTGTAATCCTATCGTGTACTTTCTAACCATCACAAGTTTTTCAGAATATGTGATGGCAGGTTTTAAAAAGTTCACTATAAAAAACGCTTCATAATCTCTCGGTGCTTTTTTAACGACGCGACTGTTACAAACTATAATAATTTTCTATGATCTGCCTAAATGAGTAGATATTCTACGCGTTTTAGCCCATGATTGAGCTGAGAGTGAGACTATTATAGCCATTACCTTGGAAAATTGACAGAATTTAAATATGTTTGCTTGTAAAAGTACATCAGTTTTAGAACAATTAATGATAATTTGATTGCGTATTATGTTTTGACCTGCATTCTGATGATGATGTTGATCTTTGAAATTCATTTTGCAGAAACCTAGTGTCTCTTCGTCACTTCAGGAAAACTAAAATAACGTTTAACAGTGTTTATCACAATCATTTATTATTGAACATTCAATGAAACTCTTTGTATGTTGTTTCAGAGCAGGCCGATAATGGTTGACTCAGCAAGATTGGGAGGATGGGGTGTCAGTATCTGTAGTGTGGATGGTCAAAGGTTCGTCAGACCTTCAAAATTATCGAAATATATAAATAACTTTTGTCGCATTGTTAAACTGTTGTTAGGAGCCAGGAGGAACCTGCCTAACCCTAAAGTGGTGTCAATTAGAACCAAGGTCAAAAGGAAATTGCGGCACGTGCGGAATCGCGATTTTTCCCATTCTCCGCGACAAATCGCGATTTTTGACGTTTGCCGCGAAAAAACGCAATTTTCTCAGATCCTAGCGACAAATCGCGATTTTTCAGTTCTCCGTGACAAATTGCGCATTTTTATTTAAATCTGAGGACCAAATTTGCGCATTCTCCTTTAAGTCCGAGAGCCAAATATCACGTTCTTTATAAGGGTGACCGACGAACCCAATTGAACCTAGTTTCCACACAGTTAACAGGGCACCCAATCAGCTTAATTGGGTGCCCAAGCCCCAATCAGCGTAAATCCCAAAACGACAACTGAACCCAAATTTTCCAAATGATTACGCTAGCGTAATTTTGACAGAATAGCTATTTGTAAAACTGATAACGGAGGGGGGTTTCAAACATCTGCAGACTATATTAATTCATGAAGATTGAAGAAGTAACCAGCTATATTAAATTATACGCTCAAGAGGCCAGCAGCTACAAGTAAAATACCCGAAAACATAGTTTTTGGGTAAGTTAAAGTTACTTTTTAGTTTTTGGTGACAAACTGAGTAACATTGAGTCATTCTCAAAGTAGGCTTTGACAATAGCATGTTTGAAGAGCCTGATAGTAATAGTCATACTTATACTATACATTGCTATTAGGGATGAGATCATTCCAAATTTTGGTAGATCGTAGAGGTGTACAGAAAGTTCCGTTGAAGATATCAAATCTCAGTATTGGGATCAAACGATGTTTTTCATTTTTAGGGCAGAACTTGAAAAGATCTTTAATGGACTGAGGGACATAAAATTTAAGGATTTTGAATAGTTCCATAAATGTATGATACTTGTGCAGATTCTCCGGATTCATATTTTTCTGCCCAGTAAACAGCGGTTTAGTGTGTTCAAGACAGTAGTTCTTGATAGCCAATAGCCATAATATGTTTATTATAACTATAAGTTCTCGAACGTGCACATTTTAACTTTAAGTAGTATTCTTTATGATCAAAATCGCGGATGTTACCAAATAGCAGTCTTATACATCGCTTTGCAATTGCAGCAATTTTAATCTGCAATCTACCTGTGTTTTGGAATTTCGATTCCACCCCAGCATTGAGCAACTTATACAGTAGCTAGTGCAAGCTAAACATGAATACAAGGTGCCGTTCTCTAATCTCTTGTACATAGTGCCGTTCTCCATGCGGTTCGGCTTTCTATTAGAGATTCCTTAAGGCACGCTGATCGAGAATAGATGACTTTAAGTCTCCGTCGTACTCCGTTTTATCGATCCGCATCTACCTGGATGCAATAGCTTAGTTATATACTATTGTTTTGCTTATCGCTCCTTAATCTAACTAAACTTATGCTGTCTAGTTTAACGAATATATGACATCTAACTTAGCAATAGCTCTGCAATTAATACATTATCTTTCGCCGCGATTTCGCCTAGTTTGGCTTGTCGCGGCGCTGCGATTTTTGGCCTAAATAATCGCGATTTTCTTTTTTCCTTGATTAGAACTGCTGTGTCCCATTACTGTAAATTGATAACGCTAAGAAATCTCGTTAAAGTAGTAACGCTTATATAATTATAACACTAAAAGCATAAGTTAAAGTTTTTTAGAACATTCATATTGCTTTACGAGAGGAAAGTAGGGGACGATTCCGAGGAGGTCATCGGGATGTGGAGGTGAGGGTAGAGCAGCAAGATCAAACTGAAAAATTTGAATGTTGCCTTGAATTGATAAACTCAACTCTCATGTATAAAACTTACCTACAAGAAGTCTACCAGCTATCTTAATAAAATCATTTTTTAAACAAATCTAGTTGTGTTTACAGCTTTATAAAAGAAGATATTACCCAGGGGACAGGGTGGTTCTTTGAGGATGTGCTAGGTCGAGGGTTTTTTGTTTGTTGGTGTTCACGATTTTGATCTGAATTAAATTAGGTTTATACATTTCATAACAAAAGTAAACAGCGCTAATAATATACACAGCATGCTACACGGCATGTAAACAGGGATTGGCTAGTTAGAGGCGGTCCGTGTAGGCCTTACACTGTGCTTTCAGCAATACTCACTAATACTCATACGCTTTCTGCACTCTGCATACTTTAAATATGCTCCTATGCTATGTACTTATGTAACCTTGTTACATTATCATTATATAGTCACAATATTATTAATTGGATTTAATTTCCAAAAATGCAGAAATATTGAGTCTGGAATCATGACAAATCCTTAATGAAATTTATATCGGTAAAATTGGAACTTCGAAGATAAAAATAGAAAACTTTGATAGCATTATCGTGTGATTTATTGCTTAATGCTTTGTATTGTTTGTTATAGAATCAATTGCAATATTGGCATTGCCCTTTAACAAGCCCATATTTCATCGACAAATGTTCTCTAAGGCCTATTGTTTCTCTGCAGAGATTTATAATTACGTATCAAGGTTTACTTATTGATCATTCTGCATTCTTGATATTATACATCTGCATCTAGAATACCGGAGTCCGAGTAGAACGTTACCAGCGGTACGAAGTTAAGGTTATTTATCTTGACATATCGTGTACGTAGCCTATCAAGAAGGGTTCGAGAAAGTGGCGAGTCTATCTCTTGACTCTTCCAGCTTGATATCAATAAACTGAATAGTTTAACACAGTCTTGATAATGTCTTTAACTAACTCAGTCTCTCCTGTATTCAGTTTTAGATTACCTAGCTCCGAGTCATCCAAACTTCGTTCACTGCATCAGTTATTCGGTCATATCTCTTCAACATACTACATACTACACAGCAAGCTCGAACAGGTTTTGCAGTCTCGTTGCAGTATGAGTTTCTTTCCGAGCTTCAACAAACCAGAATAAATGCGTCTGATCATACAACCTCCAAGCTACCTACTTAACTCATAACTTAAACCAGATTTTGTTTGATATAGAGCTGCTTGCCACTTAGGTCCAGGATCATTATAATACATAACGCCGGAATTCTAGGCATGGTGCTTGGTTGTGGGACACACTCAACTAAGTAAGGTTGAGAGATTTAAACTAGATGCGATAATATAACACGACATTTCAATTTCACCGACGCAAATTCATAAACACTACACACTATGCATAGCACGTCAGCATACCATCACACTGCAAATTATGCTAGCAGTCGGGTTAAACTTGACAAACAAAGAAACAAATTAGAAAAGTATGTTAAATTTAGGCTATTTTCCCCTAATAAAATTAAAAATTAGTTGATTATCGCGATAATTCTCGAGAATTATCGCGATAATCGATAACAATTTTTGGCAAATTATCGCCGATCTTAAATCAATTATTAAAGATCCATGGAGTATAAAAATTGTTGTACAAAGTATAGTGGATCCCACCCCTAAAAATCATCTATAAATTTCGTGAACCTCTCTAAACATCTATAGATAAAAATAAAAATAATCTATATAAGGCAGTAATCTTCTACTAATCTTCTTTGTTAGGTTCAAGCGTTCACTTACTGCATGAGATATGTAGAGTCAGGCTTTCATTCATTAGTACATAGTTCTATATCTGATCAAGAATTTACCACTTATATGATCACCAATGTACCGGAGAAAATCTAGATGCAACTAAACTCACCTAATTTGATACCTTTTACTAAACTCACCTAATTTGATACCTCTTTCTAAACTCACCTTATTTGATACCTTCTACTAAACTCACCTTATTTGATACCTCTTACTAAACTCACCTTATTTGATACCTCTTACTAAACTCACCTTATTTGATACCTCTTACTAAACTCACCTTAATTACCATTTTACAGGAGAACTTTGAATAATGATCACTGAAAGAGACCTGCCACTCGAAACTGTACCTCCACTCACTGTAGAGGGTTATGCAAAAGCATTCGCCAGGTTTATGTCCCAGTCCAATCAATACGATATTCAGGCTAGTATCTCTCGGAATTTCATTTTAGAAAACAACTTTGACAAGGAGCCGGTGCATATGTTGAGCATTGGTGCCGGTATAGGAAATTTTGAGAGAATTTTGGTTCAGGAACAGGGGCTGAAGTTGGAGTATCTCTATGCTATCGAGCCGAATCCTGCCATGGTTCCACTTTTGGAGACTGGACTGAAAAGTCTTGGTGCCGAGTACGATATCGACACATCATTCTTTAGCAAAGAGTTTGAGTTTGATGAGAAATATGGGGGTCCTCTATTTGACATCATAATGCTAGCACATAGCTTGTACCCAGTTGAGGACCCATTCGAGGCGGTTTCTCACGCGGTAAAGTTTCTGAAACCTCATGGTAAAATTCTCATATTCCATCAAGGAGAATCTGTAAGTGTTGAGCTATACACCTACTTGATAAACCGAAGTGATCCGAACATCTTTAGCTCCAGTCTTAACTCACACGGAGACCACACTCTGACGGCACTGAAGATAACGTCTTACATCCGAGATAAACATCCAGAATTGATAGTTTCTGTCCTGGACTATCATACCTACTTTAACGTAGACACGTTTGTTCGAGGGGAGGGCGAGTCGGGGATAGAAGATGACACTGACAGTGTATCCTTCCACTTACGAGCCGAGTACCAGGATTTAAGTAAGGAAGCTAGAAGGAATGTTTTCGAGATTGTGAAAAGACACTGTGATGTTGTCGATGATAAATATCTTGCAAAAAGTTTGTGTGCAAGAATTGTTATTTCTCTGTCCAGTTAGGAATAGAGACACAAAACTTATCCGCCAATTTTCTTTTTCAGTTTTATTATCTAAATGTTAACTAAATGTTTTTAATTTCCTTTTCAACCAATTTTTAATGCCTTTTAATCTCCTGATAAAGACACATTTATACTTTTATACATTAGAGTTTAAGTATCATGATCAGATCAAGTAGGTAGTTCAGATAAATCCCACCGCAGGCATCTTTTTAACATTGTCTTGCAAAGTCTGTCCGTATTTCCAATAGATCCAACCGCCAAGAATGCCGACTAAGTAAGCTTTTATACGTATCCAAGGTTTGTTGTACAAGAGCCAAAAGTTATCTACGTTCAAACTATAAAGAGATATGGTTATATTTAGATTCTTTCGAGCGCACGAAGCCATGCGTATCAATACGTTATGCGATATAAGGGTCAGTTTTTGGTAATTTTTGGTGTGTTTTCATGCCGTTGCCGGGGAGATTTCACCAAGTTCAAAATATAGTATTGATATTTGGTAACAGAAGGATACGGTAACTCACTCAGCAGCTGAAGCAGGACCCAGTTTGTAGTGGTAATTATAGCAGTTGCTAATGTACTGGATAAAATAACAGCAACACTGGTGATTATCCCTGAGAAGTTACTTCATTGCTTGGATAGTTAATAATAATTCTACCGTTGTGTCAGAAAACATGAATAATCAACCATAATTAAAAAAGTTAATTCCCATCATAAATTCGGTCAAAACGTCCAACTTCGCACGAAATAAAAACTGTAATCACCCCAGGATAACAAATCAAAAACATCAACAATTTCAAACGTGCTAACGGTTTCCAAAAGAGAAGCATTACGAAGACTGGTGCGATGAGGTAGAACTGATAGATACCAGGTCTGTTCCACACATACTTCCGTTGCTTTCCAGGGGACCAGGTCTGTCCCACACATACTTCCGTTGCTTTCCAGGGGACCATGGGTCTGTCCCACACATACTTCCGTTGCTTTCCAGGGGACCAGGTCTGTCCCACACATACTTCCGTTGCTTTCCAGGGGACCATGTCTGTCCCACACATACTTCCGTTGCTTTCCAGGGGACCATGTCTGTCCCACACATACTTCCGTTGCTTTCCAGGGGACCATGTCTGTCCCACACATACTTCCGTTGCTTTCCAGGGGACCATGTCTGTCCCACACATACTTCCGTTGCTTTCCAGGGGACCAGGTTGTTTATGTACCAGATATTAGCCCACCAGTAGTCTTGACATGCTTTATCCATGACTAAGGTTAGCGGTCCAGTTACCCGCTGTCTGTACCGAAATCCCTGAAACATTATATACAGTAAGTAAACAAGAAATGCGGCCGCTTTTCTTTTGTGGATGGCCGTTCAATTTCCCGATCCGTGATGACGTATTTTATCATATTCCATGCACCCTTGGGACCCCAGTCTCTACTGTTTATAATATATAAAAATATGTATTGTATAAGTATGTATATATCGTCTCGCTTTATATATAGCAAGATAGTGAGTTGCGAAGAATAATAAAAAGATTGCAAATTGAACACTTTATAACGCTCAATCTAGGTAGGGCCGGGGTAAGGATGTAGGGTAAGGAATGTTGTGACAACCTTCATTCAGGATTCAGCATGATTCCCTCAGCTCCACTCTATAATGCTAAACTTATGGGTATGGGTTTGGGTTTGTCAACATTTAACTTAAGACAGTTACTTTGAACATACATTTAAACCTTCAGAATGCTATTTGTTCCTGTAATATTCAATTTTCCAAAGGCTTTAAAGATTCCTGTTCAAGGAATCAAAGCACGAAGGGTTGACACATTGCTGTTGCACTGTCGCTTTTGGTACTGATATGAGACGAAGCCAGCCTTAGGTACCTATGTCGCGGTTATCTCTTTTCTCCTAGCAGAAACCCTAAAGTGGTGTCAAAATAAAATACAATTTGTTTACCACTTGGGGGTCCAAATTTCGGGACTTAAAGTTCTTATTCCTTGGCCAATTTTTTATTTCTTCATACTGGTCAAAAGGCAATAAAAACATTTAACTCAGCCGAAAAAGTTTCAATGGTATATGTCTCACGGTCTTCGCGAAAAGTTGCGTTAAAGTTGATGTAGTGTTCATGTTGTCAATAAAATGGTAACAGATATAATATCGTCTCGCTGTATATAGTAAAATGTTGTTAGACACCATTACTATACGAGCTGAATTTCGATGCTTAAAATCTAAATACTGTAAATGACTCCGTCCAAACTACCCAGGATATCTCTGGGACAGACTCGGGAGAGGTTTGCTCTAGGGAGCTGCATGTATCCTCTCCTGTTCGCTCTAACAGAGGACGAGGTCGGACGAGACCAGGTCTACAAACATGTGGGCAGGGAGCCAAGCGGAGTACACTCTGAAGACATCCTACTCAATGAGGAGGGTAAACCTCACAATGCTATGGTTGCTATGGGGTCTATTGTTATTGCCTCGCTCTTCAGACCTGATCTCTCTATCCCAGACAGGTGAGAACGGGCGTTTTTATTTCAACTCGAACGAAGGGAGCCTAGACGTATAAATGAATTTCGGTTCGAGTAATATCGCAAACATTTTGCGCTGGCTATCGATGGCCAGCGCTGGCCAGCGCTAGTTGTCGCTATCCAGCGCTAGTTGTCGCTATCCAGCGCTAGTTATCGCTATCCAGCGCTAGTTATCGAACTGTTTTCTGCGATGGCCAGTTGCGCTGGCCATCGCAAACTATCTAGCGACAACTAGCGCTGGATAGAGACAACTAGCGCTGGATGGCGACAACTAGCGCTGGATGGCGACAACTAGCGCTGGATAGCGACAATTATCGAACATATATATTTTGCGCTGGCCAGCGTTATCCAGCGCTGGATAGCGACAACTAGCGCTGGATGGCGACAACTAGCGCTGGATAGCGCTAGTTGTCGCCATCCAGCGCTAGTTGTCACGTTTTGACTATCGCAAAAGAACCTGAATTTCTTCAAATTTGTTGCAAAGCTAAATTGTAATGCAATGAATGCCAATAAGGTTCGACTACCTAGTGAAAAGATGCAACGATATTCTGGGAGAAGGAAGTCTGGACTTTAACCTGGGTTGGTATTTGAAAAAGAAGGAGCAGAGTTACAAAGAGAAGTCTATCGGACACACTCTTCGAAAAAAGAAGGTACGAGAACTAAAAAGTTATTTGGGTGCTCAGTTTGCGTTAAGTAAAATCTAAAATCTGGTTCCAATCTAATAGATAATGTAGCACTTTTTAATTCTTATCATTTCTTATCTCCAAATGTGTTCCCGGACTCCTCCCCCCCCATGTTTCTTATCTCCAAATGTTTTCCAGGTGTTCCCGGACTCCTCTCCCCCCCATGTTTCTTATCTCCAAATGTGTTCCAGGTGTTCCCGGACTCCTCTCCCCCCCCCCCCCATGTTTCTTATCTCCAAATGTGTTCCAGGTGTTCCCGGACTCCTCTCCCCCCATGTTTCTTATCTCCAAATGTGTTCCAGGTGTTCCCGGACTCCTCTCCCCCCATGTTTCTTATCTCCAAATGTGTTCCAGGTGTTCCCGGACTCCTCTCCCCCCATGTTTCTTATCTCCAAATGTGTTCCAGGTGTTCCCGGACTCCTCTCCCCCCATGTTTCTTATCTCCAAATGTGTTCCAGGTGTTCCCGGACTCCTCTCCCCCCATGTTTCTTATCTCCAAATGTGTTCCAGGTGTTCCCGGACTCCTTTCCCCCCATGTTTCTTATCTCCAAATGAGTTCCAGGTGTTCCCGGACTCCTCTCCCCCCATGTTTCTTATCTCCAAATGTGTTCCAGGTGTTCCCGGACTCCTCTCCCCCCATGTTTCTTATCTCCAAATGTGTTCCAGGTGTTCCCGGACTCCTCTCCCCCCATGTTTCTTATCTCCAAATGTGTTCCAGGTGTTCCCGGACTCCTCTCCCCCCATGTTTCTTATCTCCAAATGTGTTCCAGGTGTTCCCGGACTCCTCTCCCCCCATGTTTCTTATCTCCAAATGTGTTCCAGGTGTTCCCGGACTCCTCTCCCCCCATGTTTCTTATCTCCAAATGTGTTCCAGGTGTTCCCGGACTCCTCTCCCCCCCATGTTTCTTATCTCCAAATGTGTTCCAGGTGTTCCCGGACTCCTCTCCCCCCATGTTTCTTATCTCCAAATGTGTTCCAGGTGTTCCCGGACTCCTCTCCTCCCATGTTTCTTATCTCCAAATGTGTTCCAGGTGTTCCCGGACTCCTCTCCCCCCATGTTTCTTATCTCCAAATGTTTTCCAGGTGTTCCCGGACTCCTCTCCCCCCATGTTTCTTATCTCCAAATGTGTTCCAGGTGTTCCCGGACTCCTCTCCCCCATGTTTCTTATCTCCAAATGTGTTCCAGGTGTTCCAGGACTCCTCTCCCCCCATGTTTCTTATCTCCAAATGTGTTCCAGGTGTTCCCGGACTCCTCTCCCCCCCATGTTTCTTATCTCCAAATGTGTTCCAGTTGTTCCCGGACTCCTCTCCCCCCCCATGTTTCTTATCTCCAAATGTGTTCCAGGTGTTCCCGGACTCCTCTCCTCCCATGGACGAAGTTCTAGACTTCTACTTCCAGATACAGTCCCTGTCCATAACGACTGACCAGGGCTCCGTAATCGCTGCTACCATGGCTAACGGAGGAGTTTGTCCCCTCAACAAGTCGTCCTGTATGAGCTCCAGCAGTGTCCGGGATACACTCTCTACCATGCATTCCTGTGGTCTCTACGACTACAGTGGCAGATGGGCTTTCGAGGTTAATTTGTATGTTTTTCCCGATTCCTTACGTTCCATATTTATGTTTCCGACTTACATCTTTTTGGTGGTATGGAATGTTTTACAAATCCATTATTAGATGGTTAATTGCTACAGATAGGTTTGCCTGCAAAGTCCAGCTCTACTGGTGTTATACTGATCGTGGTGCCGAGCATTATGGGAATTTGTGTTTGGGGTCCTCTACTTGACGACTGCGGCAACTCTAAACGCGGCATCATGTTTGCTAAGGTACGGAGAAAACGTTTACACGTTCATTACAACCTAGACTTAGATACCAAGTTAAAACTTAGGTCACTGCTGTCCTGTAGGTATGTGAGTAATGTGAACCAGTGTCAGTAGGAGTGCTTCTGCCAGCATATTTGTGCAGGTCATGTCTGACAACTCAGTTTTAAGTCATCTCGAAGAAATTTTGTTTGTGTCCTAGACGAACCGACAACTTCCCTAGACGAATGAATAATTTCCATTGTTAAACCCAGATTTTCTGGATTTATTGGGGATATTACTTTATTATTCTTTATAATTGCCAATTTGCCGCTTCCTACCAGGAGCTGACAAGACTGTTCGCGCTGCATGAGTATGACACAGTGTCCAACATGCCAACCAACAAGATGAACCCCCGAGGTTTCATGATCTGCGATACGGAGGAGACCCAGCTGTTCAAACTTATTTTTGCTGCTGAGCGTGGGGATGTCTACCTGATAAGGTTTGAACTGGCAAATGCTTTTTATCCCCATTTTTATTAATGAACTTTGGAGAATGTTTGTTTTGTTGAGCAAGCATTTGGTGTCCTCAAACTTTGCTAGTTTAGCGACCACATGAAAAAAAAAACTGTTTTATCAACAGTTTTTGAGAATAAAACGACATTTCCTGACCATCAAAATACTTCCATTTACCAAAAAATCGAAGCTGTTAATTGAGTTATAATACGCGTAATGTTTTATTCCCTAATAGCAATACGCCGTAATAATACGCCGTAATAATACGCCGTACTGTTGGGAATATGATAGACGTGTTTAACAGCCCTGCCCATATCTGCTACCAAACTACTGCCCACCTCGTACAAACTAAACCATGCAGCTTGAGCCACTGGGTGGTTGTTCTACTAATACAAAATTATCTAAAGTGCAGCTTGGTATTAATGGACTCCAATCTTTATCGAATTATAATTACCTCTTACAGAAAGCCCAAAGTTTCACTCAATAACATTTAAAAGTAATCCGCACTTGTACATATATTTCTAAATCTACAGGAAGTACATAAGAGGAGGGGTGAACCCAGACCATGCTGATTTTGACGGCAGAACGGCGCTGCACCTCGCTTGCTGTGGTGGTAGACTATCAGCTGTGCACGTGTTGGTTAACGAGTTCCATACCTTCCTCAACCCTGTCGATTTGTAAGCAAAATATAACCAATTATATATGAAATATAGGATCTCTTAATATACCCTCGAATACCCTCCTCGAATAATTGAAATGATGAATAAGATCATAACTTAAATAAGTTAGTAGCTACACTAACCTGCGTCATTCTACTGAACCCTCTTACAATATCCAATGACCCTGGTAATGCCCAGGAACCCTCGTACAATATCCAATAACCATGGTAATACCCAGGAACTCTCATACACCACTCGATGAGGCAGAGGACGGTCACCACGAGGAGATCAGAGACTACTTACTAGATCGGGGTGCTAAACTTGGCTCTCAACTCAGTGTGGAAAACAGATCATAGAATAGGGGGCACTGGGATACAACTTCATGTTTGATATGTTAACATGAACCTACAGCTCTCAACTCAGTGTGGAAAACAGATCATAGAATATAATAGGGGGCATTGGGATACAACTACATGTTTGATATGTTAACATGAACCTGCAGCTGTTATACAGATATAATGGTGACCTCCTCTACTAGTTAGAGCAGACGGAGAAGAGGGGCAGACACTTTTTAGGGCTTTGTCCACCTCGTCTCGCAGGTAAACGTTTGTCGTGCGGATAATAATCAGACCAGTGGTGAACAGTTTGCTCTTTATTCGGACTGTTTGTGTGCTTATGTTGTAGTGCTCTTCTTGTGGGCAAGTTGTGGGCAGGGACAAAAGGATTTCGCGAATATTTTGGCCAAAAATCGCGATACCGCGAATTACATTTCGCGGTATATTAAACTAAACATAAAATGTGTCGCAAATAATGGGAAAAATTGCGATTCCGTACATGCCGCGATTTCCTTTTGTCCCTGCTTGTGGGTGGTTCACACGGGAGTGTTATAGGAGGTGCAATTAAATGTCTTCTGTATGTTTTTAAGTGTGGTATGTGTGTTCGCTGAATTTAATTTCTGTAACAGTTCATCACTGATCAAACTGCAATGATTTTGAAACTCAGCTGAATAGAAAGGTAATTATTTCAGTTAGTTAGCATCATTTCCTCGTAGAAAGAGATAATTTTACCCCTACTATGTATATGTATCGAACTAATTTACGAAGGATTTAACCACTAATACAATGTGTATTATTGAGACTTGAACTCATGGCTGGAATCTCCCATTCATAAAACCAAAATGATAGGATCACCAAAATAAGGAGGTTAATGATAAGGAAACTGTATCGTTTATCATTAACGACAACGTGTATCGCAAAACCAGTAATTAGTTACAAAAAAATAGATGAGATCCTGTGCCGAAATAGAGCTGACTACATGTACAGAATTGTTGTTGTGTCAAGCTCTAAATGATGGTGGAAGCAGCAATTAATTGGTATTCATTAGTTAGTCATTCAAATTTGCTGCACCTTGATCACCCATCTTTTCGAGTCAACACGCTGCATGTAGTGAGACCTATGACATTTTAACATGTGTCAGTATATTTTGTTTACTTTCGTCATCGTATGATACCTAATGTTGTTATATGAGCACCAAATTTTCTTCTGAAAGTAGTCCAAAGTCGGAGTCTCAATCAATCGATCTCAATTAGATCGATCGATTGAGACTCCGACATTAGATCGGATCTAATGCACTTTCTATCTATCTCTGTGTGATGAGAACAGTTTAAACTCCTCTGCTTGTCCCGTGGCTCCAAACTAGTCTGCATTTATTGACCTGTAAGTTGAAGGTGGTGTCATGTTTAAAGGGGCCAGCGTTCTCAAGTCTCTATACAGTTCCCAAAGAGGTCTTGATAACACATTATAACTACCAGCTTCCTTCTTATTTGTACTTCTCCTTAATTTAGGGAGACTCTCATCAACGTGCAGGATATAGAAGTCTAGAATCAGGAGTCTGGAATCAGGAGTCTGGAATCATCAGTTCTAACTCCTTTGGTCACGTTCGGTCACAAAATAATAATCCCTGATACAGGTCGTACGGCTCGTGTCATGACGTCACACCACGTGTCATGACGTCATACAGGTCGTACGGCTAAGATTTCAATACTTTCCAACTCTGGCAAACAGTTATTATTAACTTGTTCTCACGGCGTAGATTGAGGATGTAATTAACAATATGCTTTTAAACATCTAGCAGCAATGTACGTACAAACTACAGAGGCAAGTACAGACTACAGAGGCAAGTGAATTAATGATAACACTTCTTTCTCCACACTCCTGATTATCTCCCCTGCTCTTCTGACCCACCTCCTTCTCCTGAGCCTTATATGTTTCCCTGACAGTCTCTACCTCATAATCTTGACACGTGGTGTGACGTCATGACACGTGGTGTGACGTCATGACACGTGGTGTGACGTCATGACACGAGCCGTACGACCTCCTTCTCCTGAGCCTAATATGTTTCCCTGACAGTCTCTACCTCATAATCTTGAATCGGGCCCTGCTATAACCTTCTGCTACCTTCTTTTTTTGTTTGCCGACACCTTAACTCGTCTATCAAAGCTGCACAAGTTTGGGCTTAGGTTCATGTTTAAACATATTAATATAGGGTACTGTCTAACATGCATAGGAGGGGGGAGGGGGCCAGATTCAGTGTATATCGGTCTGGGCGACCATGATTGAGTTGATTAAAAATGTTAATTTCAACTCCTCGTGAGAATTTTAAAGTCAACCCGAACTTCTCTCTGAAGTTACAAATACTTGGCTTCATGTACCACGAGTTTATGAACGCCGTTGGCATTTTTGTGTCATGGAATTTCGTCAATGCTTGGTACAAGCGACGAATAACCAACAGTACTTTAAAACATAATCTCCGGGAAAGACCTAGAAAAAGTGAAGGGTGTTTCACAGCAGTGAGCAGGTCATGTTATCCAATTCCAAGGCAGACATTGGCTGTATCCTCACGATAAAATGTACGGGGTCCGCAACATTTATAATCCTGACTTGTATATGTTGGTTTTGTTAGGATGTTAAGTGCTTGGGAATTTTGTTCAACGCGGCCTATTCTTAAAGTTATGAAATGGTACTTCTAGAGCTGTCCAGAGAGAGGGAGAGAGAGAGAGGGGGACTCAATTTGGTTATGTGGATAATTTAGCAGACGTCTCTTCGGCTGGTTCCCCTCTATATCTATGTCTTGTACCTTTCCCTGAATACTTAAAAGTTGTAGGTTCATGAACGCTTCAAAAAGGGACTAGAGACTGGAATTCAGCTGAGTGCTTGGCAACATTTGTACCAATCTACTCACTTACTGGGCTGGGAACTAATTTTGTGGAGGTTTCGGGAGGAGGATAAACCGAACCGTTGTCGACCTTTGTGATGGGGAGACTGAGGCTGATTGTGATAGAGGTAGGGTATTTGTCACAGTGACTGAACAATTTTCTTTGACCACATTTTACATTTTTCATATTTTCGACATTTCGACAATGGCCATAGGATCAGTTAAAATGTCGTGATTAGTCATATTCGTCTTTTAAAACCTGAAAAGCTGCCAAACTTCCAACAGTGACTGTCCTATTTGCCATCTTTTGAATCTATCTTACGAAGTATCAAATGTACTGTGTGTACTGTGGAATGATTAATTAAGTCGCAACTGCACTTTTTGAAGAGGTAACAAAATGATTAATGATGGACGCGGTTGCTTTCCATAGTTGACAGTAGATAATTGATTGACTAAGGATATACACATAGTGTAATTGAAACCTATAAATCAGCAAGAAAGCCACGCCTAGCTGGCAGCTGGATCGGTTCACACGAGACACTTGTTACTGTTTCCTTTAACGCGAGACACTTGTCACTGTTTCCTTTAACACGAGACACTTGTTACTGTTTCCTTTAACACGAGACACTTGTTACTGTTTCCTTTAACACGAGACACTTGTTACTGTTTCCTTTAACACGAGACACTTGTTACTGTTTCCTTTAACACGAGACACTTGTTACTGTTTCCTTTAACACGAGACACTTGTTACTGTTTCCTTTAACACGAGACACTTGTTACTGTTTCCTTTAACGCGAGACACTTGTTACTGTTTCCTTTAACACGAGACACTTGTTACTGTTTCCTTTAACACGAGACACTTGTTACTGTTTCCTTTAACACGAGACACTTGTTACTGTTTCCTTTAACGCGTATTGTTTTGCCTGCGTTTTCGTCTCCATTTCATTTAGCCTACTGCCTTACTTCCCTGAGGGAAGTTCAACTTCTTTTTCTTAATATTTTGCTCCTAAAATCGTTTGTCAGTATATATTTTCTCATTGGAATGAGAACAGTTAAAACAGGTTTTTGTCCTCTGATTATTTTTTACAAATGGTCGAAATTACCATGGCAACTTAACGAAGCTTCTTCAGGACACGGTAGACGGACTACTTTTTGCATTACGTAATTAGTGCTAATTACATATCCTGGCGATAATAATTTAGAAATTAAACATAACATTCAATACCGCAAAAATCAATCAGTATAGTCAGTTTTCTGACGATGCTACGAAACGTCGGCAATTTGCAAAAATATTCACAGGAGAAAAATCCATTTTTCTTGTACTGTACTGAAGGACGGTTTATATATGACGTAAGGCAGCCTATAGGGTAGTAGGGCAGTTTGGAAAAGCTTACTCCTATGTAATTATTACACAATAGTAATGCGTTAAGGGGAGGGCTGAGGTCTGAAAAGGTAAAAATATTTCAAACATTGTACATGTGAACGGGCTGAAAAGGTAAAAATATGGCTAACATTGTATGTGAACGGTCTGAAAAGGTAAAAATATGGCAAATATTGTATGTGTACGGTCCCTTACAGCAACTTAATTGACCCTCTAAACTTTTAAAAGGCAATTTACGGCAAAGTGCCACATTTACTCATTTACTACTATTCTGTTCCACATATTGTGTTATTCTCAGTTTGATCATACTGCTTCGGTAAAGCCGCTGCAACCTTTGTCCACAATTCACCGCTGTACAGTTATTTCAGAGAGTAAAGTTTTGCAGTAGGGATCCAATTTTATTGCAATTACAGTAAAATAAAGTTTTGGCGATTTGTCTAATGGTAACCATACAACTTTATCGCTGTACGACTGAACTTTAAGAAATAATTCCTTTAACCTTGTTTTTTGGCATTCAAGCTTGGTGCTATTGTAATGTGTTTGAAACAGGTTGCAGAGGAGCACACAATTTTCCAGGATTTAGGACCTTGATAACACAAGTTATTTCGATAATGACTGAGGTTCAATTTTGGTTGATACATTCGGTTACTACGATTATCTAAGTTCATTTTGATTCCCGCAATGCTATGATTTTAGCAAGATGCAGAATATGCTCATATATCTATATATGATTACAGATATTATGAACTGTCAGGATTACACTGATAAAATGTACTTTTGGAATGGCATCTAATGTGTTTTGATTCACTATTTAAATTTGCTAATAGCGTAATCATATTTTATACATCGTGTGCATATATTTATATTTGATTATAATTGAAGATTTTAAAGCGTTAGTGCCGACTGCCGAGTAATGCCTCTGGGTAGGGCTTCTCAATCAATCAATCAATCAATCAATCAATCAATCAATCAATCAATCAATCAATCAATCAATCAATCAATCGTTTTATATACTATACAGAGGAGGTTGTGAAGTATGAATATAGGACAAAGTGAGTCACTAGTAGCAAAACCTCCCTATACAGGTATGGCATACAAAAGTTGGAAATTTACTATAGCACTATAATATAATTTTAAAATTAGAATATATATATAGTTTCTTGGGAATTACTTTTCTTATACAGCTAGCCTTTAATAATATTACGTACTTTGTTGGTAAATAATAACGTTGTTGGTTACAGCATTGATTTGCTTCCCAGATAGTCGGGTGTCTATTGTTACGACTAGGAAAGTAATTATTTCCAGCTGTCAAATGAAACAACCCCTACAATGATTTAAGTTAAGTTAATAGTTACATTCTAACTAACAGATCTCATGAGGTCACTGAATTTGATTTTAAGCGCCTATTTTTTGGAACTCTTGATCTTGTTGTTAATCATCATCTGGATCCAAATAGCTTCAGGTTCAAGTTCCAGAGTTTCGTTACTTGGCAGTATCGCTCATTGTACGCTGCACTTGATTCCATGCTCACACTTAATAGTATCTTCCAAAACTACTGGTATCACGTACTCTTCAAGGCTATATAGCGAGGGTAGGAGAAGTTAACATTATATTACACGTTATATTGCTTCCCTTAGTCCTTACCAGGCACGACGAGTATATTAAAGTGTTAAAGTTAAAGTTTCTTTGTTACTTTAATGTTATTGTAAGGGCAGACAAAGGTCAGACAATTAAGACCTTTGGTAGGGTGTGTACATGAAAGCAAGGAACACCACTCACCAGGTAGTCAGAGAAATATGTGAAATATGTGAAGGGAGTAAGGGAAGAGATAGAGTAACTGGGGTTTAACAAGTGGTCGTCAGAGCAAGTTTCCAGACCACGGTGTAATTTGAAGTGATACTATGTGGCAGACGAATGTTTAGTTGTTAAGTTATTAAAAGTATTAGGGTAAAGTATGTACTTGAGAACTACCTTTAAAGCTTTTACACTAGCATACTGATCACTGTCGGACCAAACATTGTCTTGTGTGTCACTGTTTTGAAATTCAATGACATTCAATGACATTCAAAAGTGCGAATATCTCCCTTATAATTGTATCACCCTTATTATAAGTAAGTCCTACCTGTCTCACATTTATAAAAAAAAAATAAATAAATAAATAATCTAAGCATTTAGATTGATCCGTACCATACTCTATTCGACTATCGGGACAGGGGAAATTAAAGTGAAGGATCGGTACATAATTTCTCTCAATTGTTCTACAAATCTAAAGCGTCGTACCAATTGATTAATTATCCACTTAAATTAGATGGCATGTCTTCATATCAAATAATGGTGACGTTAACCACACGTAGGTGCGATTAAAACCTGATATAATGGGAGTTTATATACCAGTAAATACGTAATATACCGTACAATAAACGAGAAAGTACGGCGTCGTGCTAATTCCTCTAATTGTTTAATGAGGCTACTTTAAGAGGTGCTGATTGTCATATCAGTAGTAACTTATCAGTATCTTCATTGTGGCACCGTCTGGACCTGCATTAGAAATTTTAGAAAATTTCATTCAATTCTTGAATGGGAGTGTCACAGTCATTTTGGTCGCATCCGTTGGTTTTGCAGATTTTAAATTAAAACGAACGAGCCAGGAAGTATAATAATTATCAATCTAAATTAAATATATAATTCTTATAATGACAGATTTAAATATGTATTTTTACTTCAGTCTTCACAGAAGTACATAATTACTTCGAATTTAACGTGTAATTTTAATTGTATTGACCAGTGACGGTTAATTTATTGGTTACGGTCTACCGTCTATAATTCCTTACCTGTAGTTGTAATTCGGGTTTATTTTAAACTACCATGACTGTATTTATCGTCTGCCAAAGTTGGCTGCAGAAGTGCGAAAACCAGTCATAGCTTGTACGTGTATTTCCAACTTCATATTTACTATATTAACAGTAAACGTTTTGAAGGTACTGCGCAGTGCGTTTTGAGTTTGGTTTCAGTGAGAATTAATTGTTATCTTGGCCCATTATGTAAACAGAACTTTGCTTGATTAATTTCTGTGGTTGCCAAACATACTCATGTAATACTTTCGCTCTACAAAGTTTGTTATAAACACAAACCGCATCCCTCTGCGTTTACATTTCAGTGTTTTTAAAACTCTCGTCAAAAGTAACACTCCCATCTGTCAGTAGGAACACGTCAGGGTGTATTTTAAACACGACTAACCATGATATTCCGTGCCCCGAATTACAGTTCACCTTGCACGAGGCACAACCCCCAAAACTGCTCCACTCATCTTATTCGATAGTAATTCATGTCCGCGTATTTCTGAGTACGGCACATTTTTGCCCATCATTCTCTTTCGACACGCACGAAGTTTTAGGGGTTTTGCTGTAGCTGCTTTTCTTATCGCCGCTATATTATAAGAAATAGTGCGAGACCTACTTGTGACGACTTTGAAAATACTAGATACTTCTGATTACCTTTTGTATTACTCCATTTGTCTCGTCTGACTGACTACTAAAGTTTTTCTGGCTAGTTGTAGATATACTCAACTTCTAGTTACTAGTAGTTGGGGTGGCTGTGTGGAGTGTATAAAAACCTTGTTCCGACGTGCGAGGCCCCTTCATTGTACGAGGCCCCTTCATTGTGCGTGGCCCCTTCATTATGCGACGCCCCTTCATTGTGCGTGGCCCCTTCATTGTGCGAGGCCCCTTCATTGTGCGAGGCCCCTTCATTGTGCGAGGCCCCTTCATTGTACGTGGCCCCTTCATTGTACCTTCGCTGTGCCCTACCAGACTTGGTTGCGCAGCAGATTCTGTAAGTGTAAAGATCTTAGCTGTAGGACAATTAGGTCAGCCAGGTAATCCTAATCACTGCTCCCTGATCCTACAATGAGGGTATTTTAGAGGAAGTCTACGCTATGACGCTCTCTCGACATGTTCGAATATTCAAGATTGGATTCATAATCACCGATCCAAATTCTTCTCATTCTGCAATCCTTTTACATCCTGTTATAGGCTCATGATTCTTTTCAAAAAGCGCATCTTTGATACATCTTTTCGCCTACAGCTCCGTTCGGGTAGTTATATATTATAGCACAATGATTTAATCTTTCAAAGTATTATTATTAGTATACAGCTGCGTTATTTATCGTAATTTATTTATTATCTATAGTTTTAGGTCGATTTGGCTTCGTCCCGTTCATTAGCTGCCGTTAATATTTGGTATATATAATGGATAATGGTGAGTTGTGGCTTGTCACAGTATGTTACTTAAAGTTACAACTTTTATAAAGATTTGGTACTAATATAAGTGTTGGGAGATAAAGTTCCCTAACCAGCACATAATCTTGCTTACTTTATTTTCTTTGGAATACCTTGGAAAACTTGATAGCTATAACAGTAGTATTAACTTATTATCATATTATTATCTGACGTTAGGATAAAAATAGAGACGTTTCCTAGTCGTTGCAGGAATTTATTGTTACAAAACGCGAAGGAAACAGATACATGATATAGTGATATAAGTTAAAATTCTTGCTCACTATTCTAACCTACATATTATGTATTGAAGGGTATTGAATTATTATTATTAATACCATCACCTGAAGAGTTTACTAAGTCGAATCAAATCCTGAGCGGCTTTTCAATCGGTCAGCTAGTTTTCCTAGTTTGACTAATCGTTGCTCTTTTTTGGTCAACAACTTTTTCAATAAAATGGTTTCCATACTGGTACAAATTGGTGTGTGCCACAGTTGTAAGGTTGTTTTGGTTTAAAATGAGGGAATTTTGTCAAATATTCGTGATATGTGAGATATGCACAGTCTCATGCAGTCACTACTAACTGGTTGGTCACTTGTGCATCGAATAGCTTGTCACTAACCGTTGGGACTAACTACGGGTCTAGTATTCTTATTAACACCGAACCTAGGTCTAAAATCACGAACAGATATGCACTAAGTGTTGATACTAACTGTCATTTATTACCTTTGCAGATGTGCAGAATTTCTTATATCTTTATTTTTAGAATTTTATTATTCTTAAAATTTAGTATTTTATGTTAACAAGAGATGTCAAGTTAAGCTATGTGATCGAGAGGTCAGATGGAGTGTGTGTGGTGAAGCAATATGGGCATGCGTTTAGACTACCTGAAAATAGCCATACATCTCTAGCATTAGTTACTAAAATAAAGTATTTTTGTGCAGTTTTAAGAAATAGAAGTGGTAGATTTTTTTCCAAATTTTATTTCAATTTGATGTTTGGGTTTTAACTTCTAACTTTACTCACAATTGTTGTGTTTTAAACATACTTTATTATTATTATTAATATTATTAACATATTTTGAATTCTTTAGAAAGTTGCTGTCTATTATTAGATATACTTTACACCATCAACTCTGAATAAAAGTTTAGTAATCTTATGAGGATGCTTTAAGATTTTATTTACAATTTCACATGGCATATTTCTGTTTCATTCATAAGTTATATGTGTATTATGTAACAATCTCATTTTTAGGTTTCTTTATTCTATTAGCAACCTAACTTTGTATGGTAGCTTACCTGTCAAAAGTGTTACGAAGCAGGAAACTAATGGCGGGACACTGCAACTGTAACCTAGCAACTGTAACCTAGCAACTGTAAAGACATCCTGCGCTTCTGGCTAGTGTATCCAGGTTTAATCTTATGGAAATCTTAAAACAGTAACCGCGAATTCTTTGGTTTAGCTATTTTGGTGCGCTGAATTTAATGTTTTACAGTATTTCTAGAGTTCTCACTCCGTGTTACATCACCTAACCACACGCACATTAATTCAGCCATCATTCTGACACATATCTGACAGAAATATCTCATATGTTTTAAATGTGACATATGTTAATTAAAATCTTTAAGTTTAAGTACATCTATGGTATCTCCAGTTCTCGACTATTTATATTTGTGTTTTTAAGTGAAGTCTGTATCAGATATAATTGATTCGGGTTGAACTTTATTTGATGGTCCAAGTTATTTTGGGCATGGTTTACTACCTATGTGTTTGTTGTGTTCAAACAAATACATGTAAAAAAGTACAACAATTAATCATCAAAATGTAAAATAGAGTAAAAATACACCCATCAGCTGTAAAAAACACGGGTTCCCAAACATGTTGATAACAAATGCTAACAACTTATACCTATTTTTATTTAATTGGAACGCATTGTTGAACTTTGAGTTTCAATTTATTGCTTTCCTCATTTTCTTGTCCAACATTGGACTATTTTTATAATTCAAGTACTTGAATATTTTCGATTCTTTATTAATATCAATTGCGAGAGATTCAATTCTTTCAATTTTATACTATTTACTATCTATGTTCATTGGTAAGTATATATTGGTGCGTAGTATTTCCTATTCGACCCAATTTGTTTGATTCAAACACATTGGGTCATAAATTTGTAAACCATTCCTACATTGAAATTTGGTGCAGCATTCATTAAGTAAACACTTGGGCCGATGCAGAATTCAATGTTGCAACATTATTGAGCTTTCAACTTTTCAGAGCCGATAGTTCTTCCTGTCTGTATGATTGTTATTATTAGTTGCAGGACTATCATTAGTCAACAACTAAACAACTTACACCAATACGTGGGGTCGTCCCTATAATACCCTGTAATACCCTTCTTATTTTGTCAAGTGTTAAGCCGAGAACATCTACTGCACTGGAAAATATGAATTATGTGACTAACAAACAATCACCCGATCATTAAATTAAACTATTTAGTGTTTCCTTCCGAGGCTAATGAGAGCCTAATGGGAGTAATGTTACCGTCCCTCATTCTATCACAGGTTCTTCTTGTTTGCTGTACGACACTTTTACCTTCGTCTATCTACATGTACCGTCTCATCTTCCCACGTATAACATGTAGTGAGTTAATGAGTTTAGGAAAATAATTGGAGGGGGATGTAGGTTGCAGAGCAGCGCCAAGATAAGTATGGTTTCTGTCAAATACCGACTACCAAAGTATAAACCACCTGATTTGATCGCATGCTAGATGTTTGTACAAATCCATCAGTTGGATAATCTCATTACGAACTGCTTGATAGTTGCTAGACCACTGGCAAGGAGAATGGAACAACAGTGCGGTTGCCCTTGGTGATAAACCGATGAAATGAGGTAGATTAAATTCTGACAGCAGTTATGACCGCTTTTGTTACCCTATCTAGATCTGCTCATGCGTTTTCAAATAAGTTCCCGAATTTTTCTTTGCATTAGTCGATTACATTAAAGTATTAAGGTATTAAGCGATTGTTTACTGATGATCAAGTGATTGTTTTCTGTTTAGTTTGCAGACTGGAGTAGATGATCTGAAAACCATGTGACATGTCACGTGACAGATCAACACCACGTGTTTTAAAGCTGTAACCCACTGTAACCATAGTAACCCACTGTAACCATAGTAACCCACTGTAACCATAGTAACCCACTGTAACCATAGTAACCCACTGTAACCATAGTAACCCACTGTAACCATAGTAACCCACTGTAACCATAGTAACCCACCGTAACCATAGTAACCCACCGTAACCATAGTAACCCACTGTAACCATAGTAACCCACTGTAACCATAGTAACCCACTGCACCTGCACTGTTTTAAGATTTTTAAGTTTGATAATTTGAACACTACTATTGACTATATAACAAATAATTTGAGGCTCTAATGATGTAGTTTTCCGAAGATTTCAAGCCTTACGTTGTGTGTTTCCCTTCGTGTCCAAAAGCAATATACTATTTTAAGATTCTCGTTCTGCAGTTTTTAACGCTCATTTATGATTATGGTTAATCCCACGTCATCACACATCTCTACAACGTATCAATCACACTTTATGGAATAAGTATATACATTTTTCCCTATCAACATTAATATTAATAATTTATCGAATATTATAATTTAAAAACCTATTCTTTCTTCCCAGGGGATAGGAATGAATATTTATCAAGCGCTTCTTTGCCACATAAGGATGAAACCAAAGATAATCGTTATGTTTCTTTTTATTTTCAATATAATTGCTCCGGGCTCCCTTCAATTCTAAATATAACTTCTACTGTACGTTCCAGAAATAATTACCGTTGCTTAACGAATTAAAAATGCACATTTTCTGATATAATACTCGTTCAGCTTAATATTAAAACCATTACCCTTTCTGAACTTTTGACCTCAGAAAGGAGTTTGTTGAGTTTGTTCCAGTAAGGAATAACTCGCTCCGGAAGAAAAGATTTGAAAAAAATTCTTAATCTGTGTTATTCTGTTGCTTGAAATTAGATCTGCTATTCCGAAATACTCGATCCATAATTATTCAAACCACTTGCTACTTAAAAGCTTCTATGAGGTCCTCGCGTATATTCGCCGCTCTGCCATGCAGTTGTCAAATTGAGGGTCTGTAGCCGTATGGAAGAATATCCATCTTATTGATCAGACGTGTAGACCGCCTCTCGAGTCTGGACGCTCTCCAGCTCCCAGACAATCCCCCAACTTCTATGAGCCGCAACTGGAAATTTCTTACAACTCAAAATGTCTTACAATTCAACAAATCATACGATTTGCATTAGAATTATAAATGCATGCTTTGATCTTTTCATTCCAAAGCAGGACCTCTTCCACGAAACTTGTACTTAACTTTTGTGAACTTGAGCTAAGTGCGTACTTAGCTTGAGTGCGACAATTTCTATTGCTATGGGAAATATTGTAACCTCCATAAATCGTTTCCCTGTGCAGATACTTCAAGTTCTATACCATTTACCTTATAATTTAAATTAGGATTATTGTTCAAGTTGATATGTACTAATTAACATTTGGCAGGATTAAAATGTAAAAACCAAATACTTTCCCACACTTTTAGTTTTTCAACACGTCCGTGGTTAGCTGCATTACCATTTAATTCATGGAAATCAGCAAATAACTTTAACTGATGTTCGATTTTCAACCAATTTATGGTAACATTATTGTCCTAGATTGAAACGCTGCCTCAAATCCTGCATATTTTAAACTAAAATCTGTAGACAGACTTAAAATATGTAGACAGACTAAAAAATCTGTAGACAGACTGCCAACAACTCAAAATTGTGTTTTTACAGAAGCATTTATTGAAATAAAATGAAATTGTCGTTGCATTCCAAATATATACGGTCGACCGAATGTTTTAATATTCGCTCGAATTTCGCTCGATCGATTTTCAGTCGATTCGGTATTCGGCAGTGGAACATATTCGACCGAATATATTCAGTGGTTCGATAATAGGTTACCGAATATTTTCGGTTACCGAATACCGAATCACCGAATATTCGGTCGAATCGAATACCGAATACCGAACTCCAAATCCGAATATTTTCCAAACTATTCGGTAATCCTAGTGCAGACAGCGTTGGCTACCTTTGGTAACCAAAGTTTTAGTCAGACATTTTGCTAACTTCTAGATTCTAGAACTCGAATTAGTCGAATTCCGTTGACAAGAAGTTCCATGACACTTTTTATCGGCTGTGAATGACGATCAACAATATCATGTCAAAATATGGCGTATTCATACTCTACCAAGATTTAATAGGCAATTAAATCTGCTGACGAATAATTTACTCGCATTAAATCTGGTTTACAACAATTTGAGTCAAACTTTTGACTAAATTTGCTGTAGACGAATTATTTGGTTCCTTATAAGGTATGTACAGGCCCACCTGTCTATTTGTTTATTCGGCACATGAGCTGTGTTCAGTTGTCTGATGAAGTTTGAAACAATAAACCACCTTATTCTGTAACGACTTTGTCTGTAAATCCCTTAAACCCTGAAAAGGTTGCATACTGCAGGATTTTGCTGTAAAAACAATAACTTTAAAACTTTATTAACATTTGCGTCACATAGGAGAAAGATTAAATCTACAGCAAGGCTCCTGCGGGCTATAACACTGTAACTTACCGCCCAGAAATAATAGGGCTGTAAAGCACTAAAGTATAAGCTGAAGGTCAGCTAAGAGCCGTTAATTACTTCCCAAACTGCGGTTTATTTGCAGGGTCGGTTATCTACCTGAACACTCCATGTTTAAGTTTGGTACCGTCTGAAATGGATTGTCATAAAATGCAACGTTGTCTATATATTTTACCCATCTCTATATAAGTATTTGAAATTTATGATCATTAATTCATTTGATCTGTTAACAAACCGTTTGTGACCAGCTTTAGCTACATACCTACTGTATAAAATATAATTAATATTTGTTTTTTTCCCAATATATATCCTCAACTTTAGTACAGTCAAATCCGTCTTTTTGTCGGACAAAATTCGCAACAAAGCGATTTTAACGGGATATGGTCGGGACAGGTCCCAGGATTCATTCCAGAGAGTTCCCAAAATCCTCGACTTCAGGAAAATCCACAGTTACCACTTTTTTACCACCTTTTTACCACTTTGGTTTTCCGCAAATAAGTCACGTTCTGAATATCCTAGAAGATTCTAGTTTAAAGCATTGTGTTAAGAAAACAAAGAAGAACAACTTTTTCTTTAACAACGTTTTCAAAAATAAATTATTTATTTAATTAATTAAATAATTAATAAATTTTAAAATATTTCAAAAATACATTTTCATGAAAAATGTTCACAATTACATTCCACGAATATTGAACTAATTTCTATGAAAATTTTGAAAATTTTCACTAACAATATTTTGAACTTGTAAAATTTACGAAATTTGAGAAGAAAAACCACTATTTACCACTTTTTACCACATTGAATCTCCGCTAAAAAAACGACTTCTGAATATCGTAGAAGGTTCTAGATTGAACCAATGTGTTCAAAATATAAAGAGAACAAAGTTTTATCTGACAACCTTTGGATTAGATAATTAATTAATTAGTTAATTCGATTATTAAACAAATATCCAAAAATTATAAAAATTATTTTTGATCAAAATATTTTAAAATTACATATCACGAATAATTAACAAATTTCCATTAAATTAATCGGGAAATCGAAGTAGTACTTTATATAACCATATATATACTAGATAACAGTCTAACTTATGAGTCCTCAGCTGGCACATTGCTGCAATTGTCCTGACATTTGAGGCAGGTTGATCCACAATGTATTCCTGCTTTTCTGCATGAACAAGCATTGCCACAACCTGACTTTAAACATTTGCAACTGATTTTTTGAATGAGCTTTTTCGGAGCTGTACTCATAAGAGTGGTCACTGGTACATGTGTCCCATTGTTCATCTTCCATCCCAGCTTATCGGATCTAGGTCATTCTCATCCCACACCTGCTGCTGATGGTAAACACGATAAGAATGTTGGCGGGAGCTGTTCGCACTTGATGTCTGCTGTTGAAGATTGCGACTTCTGTTCAAGAACTGAAAGTCTTGCTTCATCTAGTGATCTCGATTTTTATGAAATCAGCTATTCTTAACCAATACAATGTTTTAATTTACCAGGCAAATGAGGAGTTAGTTTCGGTGAATAGCTTTAAGAGGGCGAATGATCGACAATGTAAATTTGCATGGAATGAAATATGGAAAGGGTTGCTGTCCTCAGGTACTATTTAAACTATTTATCTTTTAAGTAAGTGCACTAACTTTTAAACTATGCCCAGCAAATTTGAAACGGATACGTACAGTCCTATTCTTTATCCTGACGCCTCTCATACCTTGTATAAATAAAGAAATCAACGCACCACAGGTTGGATCAACAACCCCTGGTCACTGAACGAAATTAAACGGCAGTACAACGGCATGACTGATTCAGCTCTGAGTGACGTCTTGTGTGTATTATTGCAGACAGTGACCATAGACCAGTTCCAAAGATTCATATCTAGCCTAGCGGTTAGAGCATCCGCCTTCTGCGCAGAGGTTCAGGGTTCGAATCCCAGTGTCACCTAGTCTAGGGAGTAGCTAAGGATCCATTGGATCTAAGGGATCTCAACGGTCGACTCAACCGAATGATAGGAAACTTAATTGAGGTTTAAATGAGGCGGGGCACCTGTTAAAAGTTCAAGCAACTAGGATACCCCTTCAGTGCATACTGTAAACATAGTGCTGTTAACTATTATATCGGCCAATGAAGAGGAGTTCGTTGTAACTGAGACAGGACCATCTTTAGTCCGCGAACACAGTTTAAACAAATGTCCATTCTGTAACGTAGAGATCGCACTAAATGATAAATCCTCAAACCGGATTACAGACAGGGTAAATTATTGTGCGGGGGAGGGGGGAGGTGGTATAGTACACATACGTTAGGCTCTTACTAAGTTCCTAATTCGCTCGCCCAAAAATTTCTCGTGACTTTCTCCGTAGCTTAGTGCACTAGATACCCACTATCGGAATCGTTCTGAATAGCCGATCCTTACCAACTCCGTGGATCCGACTGGTGGTGTCTGATCCAGTGAAAGCGTGGCACAGAAATCGTGCAGAAAGCCCAATTACGGTATCCTAGCACCCTGTCACGTGATAAGCAATTAGGTAATCATTGATAACCCAATCAATTTCGCTAACGAGATAAACAAATTGCTTGATAACTTCGTCATTTTCAATCCGTTTCGCACATCGTTTTGCAGATGTTTTGATTTGCAGAGAGGCAGTTCTGTGGTCTAATCCAGTTGATGTTTCTGTAAGTCGAGAGATATGATGTGTAAATATTTATAAATAAGCTATAATAGTATCGTACAAATTTTGATATTTTACCGTTTATTCCATTTATCTGAATTTTTTAAATCTGTTATCTAATCTATGTGACGGTGTATGTTCTGTTATTCAAGTAAATTCATTTTACGTCACGGCAAATATTTTTGATAAAAAGTATATTTTGAAATTTTTAAAAATTTAATTATTATTTAATTAATAAATCAATTAATTATCTAATCCAAAGGTTGTCAGATAAAAAGTTGTTCTCTTTTATATTTTGAACACATTGGTTCAATCTAGAACCTTCGACGACATTCAGAAGTCGTTTTATTAGCGGAGATTCAATGTGGTAAAAAGTGATAAATAGTGGTTATTCTTTACGAATTTCGAAAATTTTAAAAGTCCAAAATATTGAAAGTGAAAATTTTTATAAAAATTAGTTCATTGCACGTGGAATGTAATTGTGAACATTTTTTATGAAAATATATTTTTGAAATATTTGAAATTTTATTAATTATTTAATTTATTAATTAAATAATTTATTTTTGAAAAAGTTGTTAAAGGAAAAGTTGTTCTTCTTTGTTTTCTAAACACAATGCTTTAAACTAGAATCTTCTAGGATATTCAGAACGTGACTTATTTGCAGAAAACCAAAGTGGTAAAAAGGTGGTAAAAAAGTGGTAATTGTGGATTTTCCTGAAGTCGAGGATTTTGGGAACTCTCTGGAATGATTCCTGGGACCTGTCCCGACCATATCCCGTTAA
This sequence comes from Bolinopsis microptera, assembly GCF_026151205.1. Lineage (NCBI taxonomy): Eukaryota > Metazoa > Ctenophora > Tentaculata > Lobata > Bolinopsidae > Bolinopsis > Bolinopsis microptera. The sequence goes on along the minus strand of NC_087072.1, from coordinate 1,972,962 downwards.
AATCGCTTTGTTGCGAATTTTGTCCGACAAAGGCTTAAATTAGGACGGATTTGACTGTACTACTTGTCGAAATGCAGTGTTTCTTCATGATATTACATATTTTCAACATAACATTACGAGCTGTTAATTAGCTGGAAATCTAGATTTATAATAAAATCTCAGTTTATTACTCATTTATTTTTTTACATTTTCCCACGACTTTGTTAATTAATCAAATTAATTGTGATTCCTGCCAAGACGGATATAGCCTGAATGTGTTATTATCCTCGAAAAATACTCGTAAAAACAAATTCCGAAGAAACAAGATTATATTCATGGTCTAAGTTTATAAAAATAAAGCAGCTTAGTGCAGCGCTTACTGCTTCGCAGTGCAATGAAATATAATGTTCCCTCGTAATCACATTAATCTATATAGTGGTACAAATCACGTATTAAGGCTATCTTCCTAAGTTTATTCTAAGCCGTGCCTTGTTTACAGTCTGGTTGTTATTATATATATATATTGCTTAGATTCGTTAGTAATCGAGGTAGAGACTATAGGGTGTAGTATAGTACTCCGTACGGCAAAAACCATTATCTAACTTTAACATCGTTATCTGGTGAGGTAACGTCATGTGTACGTGCTTTTCTTGGAGCTGGTGTGGGTGCATCCGGGTGCTTAATCGAGCAAACGCATGGTTCTATAATGAATTACACTACGCCGAATATAGTTAACCGCTTTATCCACTCGACCGCTGTTTCTGGTTTTATTATAGTGATCCCGTAACATCCTTATTATACCAGTATGAGTAGATTATATATGTTGTGATGTGTGGTACTGTATATGATGTGTGGTATGTTCGCTGATATCTCGTGGATTTTGTAAGGAAAGATCTGGCGTGCTAATAATGTGTGTAGGCTCCCATAAAAAGGGTGATTCTTAACAACTTCTGACCACATACCGTATTTACAGCGATGATCCAGGTTTAAATGAAATATTATTCTCATCCTAGGCTTCGTTTGTTACTTTCAGTTGCTGTAAAAAATACTTTGTTTTTTGCCCGTTATTATCCATATAATACGTACGGACCTCTGATCATTGATTAATATACAAGCACTGCAGCAGGTTATAAGGTTCCATTTTTAGTGCGCTGATTTTTTATACTGCTATACTGTTAATCGGAGACGGATAAAATGTCGTTAGGCCGCATTCAAATCTTACTATATACAAAGCGAGACGATATATTAAAGTCACTATTGTGACAGTACATTAGAATATATATTATCTATTATTATATATTATGTATATATCTGTTGCTATTTTACTAACATCAACTTTAACACGACTTTCCGCAAAAACCGTGAGAGATATACCATTGAAACCTTTTTGGCTGGGTCGAATTTTTGTATTGCCTTTTGAGTTTTGACCAGTATGAAGAAATAAAAAATTGGCCAAGGAATAAAAACTTTATGTTCCGAAATTTGGACCTCCAAGTGGTGTCAAAATCACAAATTAAATACTTTTTAGAAAAGCAGAAACGGGTTTCTGCTAATAAATAAATCACCATTCATGCTGAACAGTAAATTCCATATTTCACGAAGCAACGAGGCGACCACGATATAAAGCTGGCTTGTTTATAATATAATTGGTACCCAAAAACGAGAATTCGATAGCAATGTGCCTCCAGATAAAACCACGTGTCGTCAATATTTGACAGTTCGCCCTCCGCGGAAACCTAAGTACAACCTACTATCAGCTCGCTATGTGATTGGTTCCCCTCTCATATTTTTCTGTCCTCACGCAAACCACTTGAGCAGATCAGTTCTCGGTTTCCATCTTTTAATCGAATTGGTCCGCCATCAGATACTTGACTCAATAGATACTTGCCTCATAGTATACATGTTCTTGCAGATAGTTTACTGTTTTTAATGCTGTTGTACACCACAGCCGATCAATGCTGGCCTCTCAATGTCGAGTTTTTAGGGTTACTATATTGTGATTTTCTAAGTACTATCTACAGTATAGTACCCCGTGCTATAGCACGCCTCGGTACCTATAATTACACGAACAGCGTTATAACTCGGTTTTTGATGGGGCGACTCTTGTCCGAATCCAAAATTAGGTTTTTCGGCAATTTTGTTGGTCCATCGATGCACGTTATAGCGAGGCTGTACTTAAATTCGATAAATATAATTTAGCATATGAAATGTCGAATAAAATTCAAATCAGACTTTAAACCAAAAAATAACGTAAAACATTCATGTTTTCTTAAGAATTATAGCTCACTACCTATTTACACCGCCGGGACATGCTCTTTGTACTGTTTTACTTTGAAGATAGTGCCGTCAAGGGATGAAGACCGTACGTAATGAACGCTAATATATTATCATCGTATAAATGTTTGGTCGCTGCAGGCTATATCATTATCAATGATTAGTCTTTTATGAAGGGCGTACAATTTCATTTACACGGTTCGTTTGCTATACATTTCAGCTGTTTTCCTATCCTAATTTGATAACGATAGAAATTAAGTGTTCTGCATTTTTCCTTATTAATTTCAAATCTTAATCTTGATCATTGTATTTATTTTTGATATGTATGATTGATCACAATATCAAGTTTTGGGCCAATATTATATCTAGGTACAGTGCAAGACTTTTATATAGTGATTACTAAGGTTCCTTAAACTTATATATATATGAGACATTATGTACCTGTATACTAGAAATTATGAATTTGTCCTAAATTGACACACAATACTTGCTTAAACTTGAACCACTGTCTCAGGTTTTCATAAGTCTAGGTAAAAAATGTTTACTCATTGGTTAATATAAATTAGATTTGGGTACAAAAACTTTGAAATTATGAATAGACCACCTATTAAATATGTAAGAGTATATTTTAAAATGAATTTTTCACGGCCTCAACTTATGCTAAGTCAGCGTCATTGTTAGGGCAAACTGCAAAAAACAAGAATATCTGAATAATTCACAAATTTTTGTAAGTAACACGTCAGCTGAGCACTGGTATTACCTGGTTACCTGGTAACCTGGTTACCTGGTTACCTGGTTACCTGGTTACCTGGTTACCTGGTTACCTGGTTACCTGGTTACCTGGTTACCTGGTTACCTGGTTACCTGGTTACCTGGTTACCTGGTTACCTGGTTACCTGGTTACCTGGTTACCTGGTATTACCTGGATGAAGTAGCGTAAGGAACCGGGAGAGAGCTTTCGTCTCCGTGTAAAAAGTAGTACTATCTCAGCTAGGTACTCGCTATATTGTCCGATCAGCTCACTGGCTCCTAGCATTGACCAATAATAACCCAGAACGACTGTCACGTGTCAAAACAAATATGTGAATATGCAAATATGTGATGGTCCACGTACATCCCGATCAGTATCCAGATCTTCAGACTGCCGACGATTAAAAGATCTGAGTTTACTATAGGGATCAACATTATTCTTTATGAATAATATGCTAGAGTCTACGAGTAATTCGTGGTGATGAATAGAAAGGACGATGGTAGTTTGATTAAGAGTATGTAATACGTTTTGTTAATTCTTGTAGCTCGCTGGAGCACTGTCCTATAGTGTCCTATATGGGGTAGATCAGCTGTTAGCTGCCTGCAGGGTAGGACCCTTCAATCGAGTTCTTTACTCAATGGTGATTTGTCTGCATATTTCCGTCACGTACAGAACTTAGTGCCTGATCCCCCGGCTAACACCCGACTATTATAATAGCTCCAATTTTTCCCTTCCAGGAATCATCCTGTTAAATTTATAAGTCTTAATTTTATTTTAGTTTATTTACTTTTTGCTACGTCTACGTTTCAGTTTTTAGGACGAAGTTTTTATCAATATTTACGATTTTAATAGGTAAATTAAATTATTTTGTATCACAATCCCAGTGAAATTGATGTTTCAGCATAAGTTAGACTGATATTTGTCTCAAGAAAATACAGGGAAGACTGCATGATGGCTTATAATCTGTCTTCCTAGCGCCCCGTATCCTAATCCTAATCAACCTTAATAGCAAATGTCAAAACATTTTTAAATATGCATCTTGATCTTGTTGAGTAGAAAAAACGACTAATACCATATCTTATAGTTATAATGTTTACTTGAGATTGTTACCCCAAAAACCAAGCTTTTATTGTTCTAATATGATCGATTTGTCGTTTTTAAATTTGCTATCCTTTTAGTTTACATTTCTGATTTTGAAATTAATTTTATGTTTTTATTTTCTTAATCTTAGTTATATAATCGCTGTCTGTTCCACAGGCACCTTCATATCCGGTAATTGTCTTACGTTGTAGACCCGCCGCGCACGTAGTCACGATACAGGTGAAACTTAGTGAAATGACAATGGGGGTCACGACGTGATACAACAAATGCCATCATGCCAATCGATGTGTTTTTTGTTAGTTATAGTTGTGCAATGTACAATGTGCAATGTGTAGTAGTAGCAATGTGTATGGCGGCACAAAGAGTTATGCAGATGTTCTTACGGATTCTATTTTGCAATCAACCTATTATAGCTGTAGTTATAGCTGTAATTATACTATTATAGCTCAGTGAGCCTCCGGTTTCGACTATCGTGATTTGTGTCGCTATTTGAAGTGCAGGAACCAGTTGATCAGGTAAACTGACAACTACCACCCGCTACTCGTTTGACAAGAACATCAGGTTTATGAATACTACGTGGTAAGAACAAACATGAAATAAACGTTCTCTTGATCACGCATTTGCGATGTGTGACCTGCTCCTTTATTTCTTTATAAAGTAGCCGGACCAAACTAAAATATGATTAGTCACAGTTTAAGTTTAACGCATCAAATGCTTTTTTCGGGTAAGATACATTTCTAACAAAAAATACGGCTGATTTTTTGTGGGCGGCTACTGAATCTCTCGATCGACAGCGTTTGTCAATTTTTTACTTTCTTAGTAAGAAATTCTAACTCTTGAGTCTTGATAATGACGTTTTGAAGCTTCGCCAAGTATCGGGGAAAAATGTAGCTCACGGCTACATGCCAGCGACAATTTAGAAAAGTCGATGAAGGAAATGAGAAAAAATCTAGTTTGAATCAAGTGCAAGCTCATAATCTACTTCTTGTCATAAGTCTGGAGAGAGGAAAGTATCGGAAATTATTATCACACGAACCTTCGGCACACGTGAACTAATTTCCGGTATTTATTATTCCCGATGAAGATAATGAGTCTAAGTTAGTGTTACTCGAAGAGAAATTTTAATATTACAGAATCTATGAGAAAATTTACCACTTTTGCATTTTGTAATGATCCTCACGCTGTGCCTGTAATAAAGTTGATACTTTCTTGATTGTTTTTTTTTTCACTTAAAAAAAACTAGCTCCATATGAGCCATCCTGAGTTCCCCTCATTTGAGGCTCTTTATTGAGAAGCATCTCCACTAAGCTGAAACTGTTTCTATCAGTATGGTGTAGACTGTGGGTTGTGAAGTTTTAGATAATGGTATACTATAATATAAGCTCAGTTGTTCTGAATAGCTCAGTTATATTCCTTATGATTTGGCCTCTTGGTAACTCTTGTGAAACATTCTGTAATACAATGAGAGTATCACAGTGTTCAGATCAATTAAATCCTGAATACTTGTGACATGTCTCCAGATAGAAATATTTCAACACAATTCCACAATGGTCCTTGTATCCTGAAGGAACCAATCTGATGTCCGGCCTGGTTCAGGTCTTGAATCCAGCGTTGTGGATGGTTCCCAGCATATCTCCATTCTCCACTTTTGTAAAGCTGTCGACAGCCGGAAATCTGCTGCTTTTGACAAGCAAATGCACTACACTTATTGTTATTTGGGTGCTACCAGCAGGGACAGTACACTCTAGCAGGTCAGTATTATATTAACGGGGGTACATCTCTATTGAGAGGTCATCAGACAGGGCTGTATCTTCTGAAGGTAGTGACAGATATACTTCACTATTCAGTGTGTATTCAGTGCTGTATCTTCTGAAGGTAGTGACAGATATACTTCACTATTCAGTGTGTATTCAGGATATTCAGTATAGAATCGTTCACATACTACGTAAGCAGTCTGTGCAGTATGCGCACAGGGCTTGGAATGCATACGCTAACGCAATTTCTCTAAGATAGCTGCGGAGGTGAGAGTGAGGTCTCAATACTACGAAATGGCGTAGGTAATATGTGAACGATCCCTATGTTTTCGGAATGTCTTCATTGTGTTTTCATTATGTCTTCAGTGGGGTCTCAGTATGAATTCAGAATTTCTTTAATATGAATTCAGTATGTATTTAGTAGGTTACTGCACTTGTGTGAGCTTGGAGAAGCATCATGAGCGGGCGTTGCCAGGTAACTGGCTATTCCGTGAATGGAAGCTTAGTAGTATGTCTTTAGTATGAATGAAGTATGTCTTCAGTACGCATTCTTAATTCTTTAGTATGTCTTTACGTATGAATTCAGTGGGTTTTTAGTAAGTACATAATGATGATGTCTACTGGTGTTCCCTTCTTCCAAGTTCAGGATGTAGCCAGAATATTTGTATTAGGAGGACTACCAGTACCAGGCGAGCAACCGGCTCCAACCGGCTCCAACAGGGGTCCCCGCTTAATTTTGGCAATTTCTGACACCAAGACAAACTTGTTTAACACCAAATAAAACTAAAAAAAGCAATTAAGTAAGTAATCCAGCTGCGAGTTGCTTCTACGGTACAATAGGCGCCGCCATATTAATGGCGTAAGGAAAATTATAAGTTTATTTAGAACTGTCTGATAAAGGATTTTAGTTTTCTAACTTTTGATTCCACTGTAATAAATTTGCTTGCTCTACTTGGAAAGGTCCATCAGAAGGGAGGACGTTCACTCTATTCACCACCCCATGTACCCACTATACCACCCCATATTCCCTCTATTCATCACCCCATGTTCCCTCTATTCACCACCCCATGTTCCCTCTATTCACCACCCCATGTTCCCTCTATACCACCCCATGTTCCCACTATACCACCACATGTTCCCTCTATTCACCACCCCATGTTCCCTCTATTCACCACCCCATGTTTTTCTCTATTCACCACCCCATGTTCCCTCTATTCACCTACCCATGTTCCCACTATTCACCACCCCATGTTCCTTCTATACCACCCCATGTTCCCACTATTCACCACCCCATGTTCCCACTATTCACCACCCCATGTTCCCTCTATTGACCATCCCATGTTCCCTCTATTCACCACCCCATGTTCCCACTATTCGCCACCCCATGTTCCCACTATACCACCCCATGTTTCCTCTATTCACCACCCCATGTTCCCACTATACCACCCCATGTTTCCTCTATTCACCACCCCATGTTCCCTCTATTCACCATCCCATGTTCCCACTATTCGCCACCCCATGTTCCCACTATACCACCCCATGTTTCCTCTATTCACCACCCCATGTTCCCACTATACCATCCCATATTCCCTCTATACAACCCCATGTTCCCTCTATTCACCACCCCATGTTCCCTCTATACCACCCCATGTTCCCTCTATTCACCACCCCATGTTCCCACTATTCGCCACCCCATGTTCCCACTATTCACCACCCCATGTACCCACTATACCACCCCATGTTCCCTCTATTCACCACCCCATGTTCCCTCTATTCACCACCCCATGTTCCCTCTATTCACCACCCCATGTTCCCACTATTCACCACCCCATGTTCCCTCTATTCACCACCCCATGTTCCCTCTATTCACCACCCCATGTTCCCTCTATTCACCACCCCATGTTCCCACTATTCACCACCCCATGTTCCCACTATTCACCACCCCATGTTCCCTCTATTCACCATCCCATGTTCCCACTATTCGCCACCCCATGTTCCCACTATACCACCCCATGTTTCCTCTATTCACCACCCCATGTTCCCACTATACCATCCCATATTCCCTCTATACAACCCCATGTTCCCTCTATTCACCACCCCATGTTCCCTCTATACCACCCCATGTTCCCTCTATTCACCACCCCATATTCCCTCTATACCACCCCATGTTCCCTCTATTCACCACCCCATGTACCCACTATACCACCCCATGTTCCCTCTATTCACCACCCCATGTTCCCTCTATTCACCACCCCATGTTCCCTCTATTCACCACCCCATGTTCCCTCTATACCACCCCATGTTCCCTCTATTCACCACCCCATGTTCCCACTATTCACCACCCCATGTTCCCACTATTCACCACCCCATGTTCCCTCTATTCACCATCCCATGTTCCCACTATTCGCCACCCCATGTTCCCACTATACCACCCCATGTTTCCTCTATTCACCACCCCATGTTCCCACTATACCACCCCATGTTTCCTCTATTCACCACCCCATGTTCCCACTATACCATCCCATATTCCCTCTATACAACCCCATGTTCCCTCTATTCACCACCCCATGTTCCCTCTATACCACCCCATGTTCCCTCTATTCACCACCCCATGTTCCCACTATTCGCCACCCCATGTTCCCACTATTCGCCACCCCATGTTCCCACTATACCACCACATGTTCCCTCTATACCACCCCATGTTCCCTCTATTCACCACCCCATGTTCCCACTATTCACCACCCCATGTTCCCTCTATTCACCACCCCATGTTCCCACTATTCGCCACCCATGTTCCCACTATTCGCCACCCCATGTTCCCACTATACCACCACATGTTCCCGCTATACCACCCTCCACCACCCACTGGTACGTTAATGCCTTGCTATACCATTCAATTGGAAGAGGGACACGATCAAAATGAAATTCGGTTCGGTCCGGGTGTTTTGACCTGCAGATGTCTACACACTAATAACGTGAAATAACGTTATTATTAATTATTATTATTATTACTTTATTAATAGGCGGTTAATTAGTTACAGATTTATAGTGCACGCATGTGGTGATGTATCATTTGATAGATAAATATGTCCAAAAAGTTCGGTTCGGTTTAACAAAATATTCCTGGTTCAGCCGTTCCATAATTGCAGGCAACGAAAAGGAATTGTATTTCTTTCATCCACTCTCGTCACTCGTGACGATGATCACTTCTCCTTCGAATGTACATGACTGGATGAATGAGTGGGGTTAATATTTTTTAAATGTTGACCACTGCTCCGTCCCTGCCTGTTGCTAGAATTTGTGCGTGAAGATTAAAGTTTGTTATTACTGGATTGCGGGGGCTCTTGATACGTATTTTTCAATTGGTATTGTCGGTTTTAAAATTAAATGATACAACCACACATATGAAGCGAATGTAGTAATAACAAATTACATTTGTTAATCTATCAATGTGTATTGTGAAATTTTTACTATTCTTACTAATACTAATTTTTCCAGTATGTTTTTCTTGGCTCCTAATGGAATTTGTATTTAGAATACTGATCTGTTTAACAAAAAATGGAAAATCAGCTACAATATTTAATAACTTATTGCCTATGTTAAAAATGGCATCTTGAGGTGCATTTTCCCTTTTTATTTTTAGAACCAACTAGGCAGGACAATCTTAGAACTTGGGCGTCATAGCAGTTAGATCTAATAATGTTGACAGTCGGTTCAATTCTAACTAACCGTACTGAGCTATAAAATTTCTGACAAAGATCCCTTAACCCCGGAATTCCGGCACTCTGGCAGGTGGTTAATCGTTATTTTTATATTTTTAGCCCTGATCCTATTGGGAATTTGCCATTTTTGTTTGTCTCCGTTTTTATTTTACCTTTATGTTACACAGTTGCAATTTTAGGAGTAAAGTAAATCGCGGAATGTTTGAGGAAATCTAATTTTGATTACAGCCAAGTTGTTGGTCAACGGTCGAACTGTTAATTTCTATAAGTGAAGTAAATAAAATATGAATTGGTCTCGGATAGCCACGAGATGATAGTCATGTCATGATATTATTGTTGTTCTGAACGTCGGTATAATAAGATCGCTCGCTTACAGCTGATCTCTTGCAATCAAATTAAACATTTTGAGTAATCGAGATTCAAGCTGATAGATACTAAGATACTATTGTCTAATCGTTCATTTTGGTAAAATGATTTTTCTTAGTATTAGTAAACCCTGACGAAGAACATGATCGTTCAAGCAAAATTGTTCGATCTTATTAAATGCTGATTGGGTCCTGATGATGTATTGGTGAATTATAAGAACCATAAGATTTATATTTTATAAAAGCTTGTTCCTATCCAGACTCTGATTTTTCTGTAGTTCGATCAAAAGTTTGATTTATTCATCATACTTTACTTATGAATATTTTTTATAAGATGCCGCCCTGGTTCCGTTTTGTAATAATACGAGGCGGTTAGACTTGGAATTCGCGTGTTTTTCAAACCTTGCACAATGTCGTAATTGACAAGGAACTGTAAGAGGACTATTTTTAGTTCAGTCACTAAAAATTAGCTGAATGGCAGAAATTTTACCAGCACGATGGCCTACAACTCTGGACCTGATTTTTGGGAGAGCTTCCAATTTACTAAATTTTAGCACTTAAGTATAAATTCGTCAGGGAAACCCTACGTATATGTCTTGTCTTTATTATAACACGAGGAATATACTATGCTTAAATTTAGGGGTAATTTAGGGGTGGAGTTCCAAAGTTTGTCAGTATTCATGTCATAGTAGTAGTAGTATGTCATCTGAATTCTTCATCTTCACGTGCACGTGCGCATTACATAGGTATAGGTACCTAGCGGTTCAAAATATCATTTCATATCACAATTTTTTGGATTTCGAGTGTAACTGTAAAATTTTCTAAATAATACAGATTGGCCTTCTGAGTTCAGACAAAACCTGTTAAACCTGTTATAGTACTCTCTTGTAAAATTACTGCTGCAGTGTCAACAGGATTGGAATTCTGATTAAATATCCTCTTGTCAAAATTGTCTAACAGCATCTAGTTCAGCTGGATTTAACCCGTTCTTGTCATTAAAGTATTCGATTTAAATCAGTGCACTTTGACCAGCACCTCAATACATCTAACAAACTGAGGATGTCTGTTAAATTAATCCCCACAATTTCAAATGATCAAGACGTCTTGAGCCTGGCGGTTATACAGGATAAACCAGTATTTAAAATCCCCTAACTCCAATACCTTACAGGCCAGCCACTGGACCTATGGCGTCGGCGTTATCATTACCATTCTAAAGACTCAGAGAGGGTGGTGTTTGTTTTCAACTTTTCTTTTGGTGATACGAATAAAGCTCTGAATTATACTCAAACTACTGAAACCCCGTCAATATGCCACTTAGAGAGGGATCTACGAGCTCACGGGGCTCAGTACCCACCATCATTACCATAAACAATGAGGAAGGCGCACTTGTTGAGGAAGCCTTAATCAAAAAATCTAATGGTTTGCACAAAGACAAAAATGCACTGTCTCCCCAGACAAAAAGGGCGGACGACAAGTACCTAACTCCTTCCAGCGCTTCTCAGAAACGGAAGTATAGCAACTTGGAATTAGCCGCAAATTGGGTTAGTTAATATTCTCATTTAGATGCATGCACATTTGTAATTAACTGATAATTTTACCATTAGTTGTATTATCACTGCATGTGGTTTCGTTCCAAACAGTTTTTAGTCTGTAATATTGTTAAACCAGGTACTAAGACCTCAAAACATTTTGACATTCGATTGAATTTCGTTGCCTTGAAGTTGTCGTTCGGCTTTCCGAAATTCCAAATTGTGTCATTCATGGCGGCATTGAAACGAGCTAGTTAGAATCTATATTGTAGAAGCTATAAAACTAAAAATGCATTCCTACTATCTTCTATATACTTCTATAGTGATACCGACGAAGACATAAATATACTCAAATCGTTTGTTGAATTATAGCGTTGAAATTATATTAGTCATTCATCGTCCGTTGACCCGTTAGTATAATATAAATTAGCCAGGCCCCAGGCTTCAAGCCTATAAAAACTTTAAAAGGATCTTTGTTCGACTACAGTTGCATAAAACATTGGAATTATAGTCAAATATTTCCCCTGGCGCGTTGAACATAACTTACTTACTTTATCAAAACTTAGTCACTTATTGTGTTAATTTCGTTTCGATTCTAAAATAATGCTTATTAATGCTCTGACTTTTCATGCGAAATCATGAATATGTAGCAATATGTAAGACGTAAGTAGTAAATCAAATAAAGATAGAAAATCAAACGTACTTGATTTGTCTATCGCGGTCTACAAAAGTGTTCAAGCTAAACTTTCTATTTTGATAATGTTGCACCATGTTGTTACAATTCATAGTATATGTTAGCTTTTGATGGTACCCTAACGTACACATGCATGTAATTTAGATATGCGTTCCTAGCTGACTTCTTTGTTCGGTAGTAGGGATAATATTTGAGTTCATAAAAGTGTTAGATTGTTAGTGTTTACCGGTTCTTCTGGACTATTTTATGTCCTCTTAGTAAATTTTTTAAAAGTCCGTTCTTTCTGTGTTTGTCGTGTGGATCTAGCGTTTCATGCGTTTATTGTTTTCTTAAGCCTACCATCGAATAAAATCGTCCGTGTACCCTAACATTAATCTCCGAAATGTTAAGGCGATTAAACACCGGCCTCAACATGTTTTCGGTAAGAAATTGCATTTTATGCCTATTGTTTTATAAATAAAGCTTGATACCCCTGCCACCTTTATTGTCTACTTAGCTCATTCAACCGAGTTTAGCTATGAAAATATCTGTTTAAAATGACAAATCAGATATACAGGACCTGCAGACATTAAAAACCAATGACCCCATTTTCAGCGCCACATTAACGAGACAGTTTGTTGTCTCCTCAGCTAAGACCCCTCTCTCTTTCAGGACGACAAGACCAGTATGTGTATCCGCCGGGAGCGGACTCAGATTACCAACTTCTGGTTCAAATACCAGCATCCCAAGTACGAAATCCTGACCGTCAGACTAAATCCCCTCACTACCTTCGCCTCCCTTTTCATTATCATTATGTTTATCATCTGGTGCATTCTCCAACCAAACGGTGAGTGCAGATGCTGAGTGTCCAAACGTAACCAGATTGCTACTGTCAGCAATTTATATATCAGTTTATATTGAATACTCAAAAGTAACCAGATTGCTACTGTCAGCAATTTATATATCAGTTTATATTGAATACTCAAAATTAGCCAGATTGCTACTGTCAGCAATTTATATATCAGTTTATATTGAATACTCAGCAACAAATTTATTTATTGAGGCTGACACTCGGTTAACTACCGTATCGGACTTTATTTGAACGGACATTAATTGAACGCTGGAGGTCCTAGCGTTCATCTTAATGTCCGTTCAAATAAAACGGAATTGGAATAAACTATATCATTGGATTAATGAAAAACAAGTTATTATCAAATTTAAATATTCTTAGTATCGCATTATGGCATGTGAACTTGGCTAGTATATATGAAACATTTGTCATGGAGTTGTAGAGTGAGATATGTGCCTCGCCGGGCTAAAGTAGTGGATGTCCTTGCTGTACGGCAAGTTAAACAAGGAACTGAAACTACTAGGTTCCGTACAGACTCAACTCTGCACCCGTGTCAATATGTTCATTATATGCAAGCCTCTTGATTTATAATCACCGAGTCTAGTAATTGTTTAAGAGAGTTCTCTGGCAGTTACGAAACTCGAGAGACTGTGGGATACTGAAGGGAAAGGAAGCAGTTCTAACGAGCGCTTCTCAAACACAAGGATATATCTTGTGAACTTGGCTAGTATATATGAAACATTTGTCATGGAGTTGTAGAGTGAGATATGTGCCTCGCCGGGCTAAAGTAGTGGATGTCCTTGCTGTACGGCAAGTTAAACAAGGAACTGAAACTACTAGGTTCCTTACAGACTCAACTCTGCACCCGTGTCAATATGTTCATTATATGCAAGCCTCTTGATTTATAATCACTTTGTTGATCTTCGGCTTCCTCGTTCAATTCTTCGGAATTACTAAATTTACACTGAAATGCAGGACCGAGGTGGTGTAACAAAAAAATTGTTTTCAAAAAGCGGTTATCACTGATGCTTTAACTCTTTAAGCATGAAATATTTAATGCACGATAACCCATTTGACGAAAATGACTTTGATAATTGATATGCTCATCAAATCCGGTCATATTTCGTATCTGTTGTTTTTTAACAATTTTTATAATCATAGACACTGATATATGACAGATATTTTGACATTTTTACTGCTTAACGACTGATTTTCTTGCTTATTGTATGAAAAATTGATTTACAAATAATCTGCTAAAATTTTAAAAACGCCAAAAAAACATGAACAAATTTGGATCTCTGATGGTTTTGAATGCCTTCGAGCGTTCATTTTAATGTCCGTTCATAATTATGTCCGTTCATTTAATGTCCGGACAAATAAGGTCCGATAAGGTAATTACAGTCATGACTCACGGTCTTGCTGCGTTTATATGATTCAACTTAACACCTACATGTTCCTTTTTCAGAGGCGGAAAAGATTTTCCTTAACTTAAAGCAGAGTATTACTCAGATATTTACCTGGCTGTATATCGGATCACAAGATATGCGGACTATATTCATCATTTGGCTTTACTTCAGCAAATATGGCCACATGAAACTCGGTTAGTACAAATCTTCATTCAATTCAAATTAAAAGGGATACATTTAGTTCTAGCTGTGCAGAACAAATGTTTCCAAATGTTTCGAAATGTTAGCCAACATAAATTTTAAAAATATGATATGAATTTATGCATGTTTAACCGCCTTTCGAAGGTAAATAAAGTTGTGGTTATGTAATATTTTCCCATTAATCCACAAGTCACTCCAGGTAAAGACGAAGACAAGCCAGAGTTTTCAGATGCCGAGTGGTTTTCTATGTTATTCGCTTGTGGTATTGGAATAGGCCTCTTCTTTTTCAGGTATCTGAATAGGGATATTTTTCAGGTTTTAGAATAGAAGAATAGATCTTTACGTTACCTTCCTTTACTCAAATATAATATACCGATTCAATTTGACATCCTATCGGCACACTTGTGATACCTAAATGCCATCGAATTTATAAAAATAAACTTAGATATAATTGCATTTCGTGACGCAAATCAACAATCATTGCAAGCTTTCATTTAACATCATATACAGACGGGTATGAATTGGTTTGTCAATTACTGCCATGTTATCAATGAATAATTATTAACTAATTACTAATAATTAATAATTATTTATCCCTGCAGCGTATCAGAGCCTCTCCGTCATTACACGATCTCGGATGTTCTACCAAACAACCGTTTCGTTAACGACGCCTTCTTGCCTGACAACACACTGGCACAGATAGCCATGAATATTACTTTTTATCATTGGGGTAAGTTGTAGCCATGCAAATATTACTTTACATTATTGGGGTACGTTGTAGTCATGAGTATTACATTTTATTATTGGGGTAGGTAGTAGCCATGAAAGCATGAATAATACTTTGCATCGCTAAAGTGCGTCAAATTACGTTGATTTTCATTGTTTTGCACCATACTCGATCCATCACGAATATCCACATTTAAAACAGGTAGAGGTATACTAACACATAGTTGGTTGAATTTAATCTCAATTTAAGCACTGAATTAAACACGTACAGGTTAAGTACTGAATAGATTAAAACACGCACAGGTTAAGTACTGACTTACTGACTTAAGGCGGGTAGACGTGTTCCCGAGATCCATTGACAACAGTTCTCCACAGCTTTCTGTCCTCCATCAGTCTAGCTATCTCATCTACTGACTTCAGCCCAGTATCTGCTTTTAGGTTATCTAGTAGTGTTAAGTAAGGTCGCCCCCTGTTAGTATGCCCATGACTCGGCTTCCAGAGGATCAGTTTGTTCAGTGTCAGCTCCGGATGTCGATGAGCATGACCTGCAAGTCTGAGCCTTCGTTGGGTTATCTTGGAGCTGACTTTGGGAAGTTCACTGTACAGGCTGTGGTTGCTGACATGGTCTCGATATTGATTGATGTAAAGGGCCATTCTTAACATTCGCGTATAGCAACCATCAACCATCTTCTCTAAGTCTAGCCTTTTCGTCATAGTTCAAGTTTCGGAACCGTACAAAAGCACCGACTCGACAAGTGCTGTAAACACTCTGATCTTGATATACTTCCTAAGCTTAGAATTCCAAAGTTGTTTGCTCCCTGCAATCTGCATGCTCTTCCTTTCCTAACCCTGATATCACTCTCACTGTCTCTGATTCTAAAACCCAGGTAAGTAAAGTCTTCCACATGCTCTATTGTGCTGTTACCCAGGGACTTGATGGTACCAGGATTCTTGATGTTCTGAGTAATGAATTTGGTTTTACCTTCATTCATTCTAAGTCCCAACTCCCACTGTAGCAGCAACCCTTTCTGCCTTTTGCATCAGCGACTCTGCTTCCTTTACAGTATCCGCTATCAGAGCAATGTCATCCGCAAAACAGTGTCCGATATCTTCTCTGCCTTGACTCTCTACTCCTATAAGGCTTCATGGTAAATCCTATTTCAAGTAATGAATAGATTAAAACACGTACAGGTTGATGTCAGCATATACTCATATGTTGACAACAACAGCTGTACGTATTCTTCGTGATATTACGAAGAATGCGACTAATAAATAATTTGCCTCTATAACAGGAACACGTACAACAATGAAGCCTTTCTGACATTCGAATGATCATTGATCAAGTTTAAAACAGACAGATTAATTGTCATAATAACTTCAAACCTTTTAAGTATCATAACAGAGAACTGTTAACTTTATTTTAGCAATCAATAAAAATTATCTCCGCGAATATAATTAATGTTATTTATATTCAATATCAATTACCAGGTTTAGTAAACTGATCAGCACCAACCTTCAGAGTATATTTTCTAAGCAATTGTTCAGTAAATAAAGTATATTAGTTAATTTATTAAAGACGATTGGGGCTATTTGGTCATTACTTGATTTTATAAATTGATATATAAATCGATATAAGAATAAACGATAGCTGTTTACTAGAAATTTAATCGCAGGTTTGCACGCATGGGTTGTGTACTGCGTGGTTGGGATTATTTTGGCCTTTACCTCATTTAGATGGGACTTACCCTTGACCATGAAAAGTTGCTTCTACCCTCTCATCGGTGAACGAGTGAGTTTTATTTTGCTAATTCGGTCAATATTATTTATTCAACTTCTTATCAATTCTAGCCGTAATGTTATTCTGATCCTAAAATTGTTAATCTATTAAAACCTTACAGTTACAGGATCTCGGCTTTAATAATTTTAACTTTGTTTTCAGATATTCGGTTGGTTGGGAGACACTATTGATATTCTGTCTATTATCACTACCATATTTGGAGTGTGCACTAGTCTTGGTTTAGGAGCTATTCAAGTTAATGCAGGTACTTACTATTTCTATCATCAAAATTATATGTAACGCTTTCTGCTTCACGAAGCCGTTATCACCCCGCTTTTTAAGATTGAAATATAATTTTGACTAAGTTATAGTTTTTGAAATGCTTAATTTTAAAACTATCATCAATTGAATTGCGACGCTTTTATCATTTATATTGTTGATATTGGTTGCAACTGTATATTTATAGTGTAAAGAAAATAAATCTTTCGTATGCGATAATATGTGAAATATGATTAAATGCAATTGGCAAGTAAAAAAGCGACCGGCAATATAATATTACTCTCCTATTCTGGACTCATGATTTATAAGTCCGTCAAAAGCTTGTTTACTCTAAAAGTCTAAAATAACTAAATGACTGATCTGAGTCCTAATCACACATTTCTATTATATTAGTGAAGCAAATTTGGAGCTTTTATGGGACAGCCTGAGAAAATGTCTACATGATAATAGAAATAAAGGGGGGAACATATATAATCCTTTTAAGAGAACAGATATAATCCTAAGAGAACAGATATAATCCTAAGAGAACAGATATAATCCTAAGAGAACAGATATAATCCTAAGAGAACAGATATAATCATAAGAGAACAGATATAATCCTAAGAGAACAGATATAATCCTAAGAGAACAGATATAATCCTAAGAGAACAGATATAATCCTAAGAGAACAGATATAATCCTAAGAGAACGGATATAATCCGAAGAGAACAGATATAATCCTAAGAAAACGGATATAATCCTAAGAGAACAGATATAATCCTAAGAGAACAGCTCTTTTATTCAAATTTCTGATTGTTTCTGAATAGACTCAGTGAAGACAGATTCTAATGGAAATAAATAGCTGAATAACGTATCGACATTTCTACGAGAACGGATATAATCCTAAGAGAACGGATATAATCCTATGACTGATTGCAATTTATTATTCTGCAGGACTAAACTTCTTGATCCCGAGTATTCCAGTCCACACCCGGGTCCAGATGGGAATTATCTGGAGTATCACCTTCTGTGCTACCATCTCCGTAGTGAGCGGTACGTTTAAACCTTTAAACTTTAATATTGGTCGAAATAACCACGTTTTGTGTTCAGTATATTATGTAATGTTGGATAAGCACGGACTGCAGTGCACGGATTCGTCTTGCCAAATTTAGCCCTTCATCACTATATTTAATTTGTTTGTCCGACAGAGACGTTTTACTTGATTATTCTGTTTATTAGAGAAAAATATGTAATTTCCAGGAGAAGCAGGCCCTCAAGGTACATGACAGTACTAACGATGTTCATAATACCACAGTAACCTTATTTGCAGCTTCATGTCTTAATGTTGCCATAGTTACTACAGTAAAACCCCGATTTACCGCGGAGTTTGGGAGGAAAAAAACAACCGCAGTAAATTGGGGTTTGCAGTATATCGGGGTTTGCGGTAAATCGGGGTTTTGTTTGTTCACATTATTCTGCCGTTCCCTGGGGAAAAAAATTTGACATTTATGCATAAATAAATTGTCATATGTCCTAAACATGCTTAAAAGCATAAATTCGCCATACCAACACTGATGTATAAAAATAATTTTTCTCCAGAATAACTAAACTATTTTTCCATTTGCATTGAACTTGCATCCTTTTCTGAGGGAATTGCGGACTTTTATCAGATCGATTTCAAGCGATTCCTAAAGTCAACGCAACAAATTTCTATATTTTTGATCATATCTTTGCAATATAAATTTATAATTATGTCATGGGCCTCCTGTGCATTAAAAGTGAGTAATATTGACGAAAAATAGATAATTTATCGCTCAAAAAGCCTATAACTTCTTAAATATCGAATATTTTGGAATAATTTTTACAGCATAGTATTCAACTCGGTCAGACACATTAATTTAGGAAAAATATTTGAATATACAATACTTAAAGCAACAAATTTTTCAAAAATTTTTTCAATAATTCACACAAGAGACAAGAGGGGACCCTTGTGTTCAGGTTCAAAAATTTTGAAAATAATATTTCTTTTAATTTTGAAATATTAGTACCAACATTTTTTTTCTTGCTGAGCTGATTACGACCACATAGAAATTATTTCGATACAACTAAAACTGTGAAAGTTATAGGCCACAAACTATAAAAACTACAAATAAAGTCTAGACTTACTGCCTTTTCTCAGGGAACAGAAAACGTTCCCTCAGAGAAGTTGCTGTACAAATGTACTTATTGCCTTTTCTCAGGGAAGGTTTTGGGATAATGTGCTAAATTGTGAGGTTTTGTGTGACTTACTGCCTTTCGTGACAGCTAAAACAGTATTTTGATAACGTGGTTCATAGCTTAAGTTGTAGAGAACCTTCTCCTGAAAATGTGTGTACCAATATCTCAAATTTCGAAAAAATGGACTTACAGCATTTTCTCAGGCAGTATGCATGTTAAGCCCTATTTGGGGGAAGGAAATAGCCACGGTAAATCGGGGTTTGCGATAAATCAGGGTTTGCAGTAAATCGGGGTTTTACTGTATAATGTTACCATGGTTACTACAATGTTACTATAGTTACTATAATGTTACCACCATCATACTAACACTTCATGTTTTCAATTAATGTTTCAATTTCATGATCGTCAATCAAGCTGTCATGATATTGATAAATGTTTCCACAATTACATGTGTCATGGCCATAATTTGTGTTTCATAAAAGTGAACTCGTAGATCGCAGCTGTCATACATTTATAATCTCTTTAATGTTGCGCTGGCAGACTTTCTTAAATTTGATAACATATTTCAATATAAAAAGTGATGAAACAGTTAGATAAATTTAACAAAATGTACATTATAAAGTTATAAAGTTATAACAAATCACTCTCTCAGGATTGAGAAGGGGAATCAGACGGATAAGTCAAGCCAGTTTCATGATAGGGGTGTTCCTAATGTTGGTTGTCATGTTCCTCGACCAGCCTCAGTACATCCTCAACCTCTTCATTCAGGTGCTGGCTCAAAACTTTATTAGTCGAATTATTTGATTTTGACTTGGTCTCTGGTAGGGAGGGGCTTTTCATCTTAATTTAACGTATATACTATTTTAAACAAGCAATAAAAGGAATAAGATCAGTAGTCCCAGGTTTCATGAAATAGAATTACAGAGATGACAATCTACAGCTGTTCACATTTAATACTTAAGCTCTCACTTTCATCCACAAAGTTAAGCACTTTCTTAACTCCATCTCACTCTCAATACGCGAAACTATCCCGGATGAAGCACTCGCTCTTCTACATTCTACAAAGGTCCAGTGTTAGCATCTATGTGCGGCTTAAGATGCATCACCTGTTTCGTATCTCAAAATCAAAAAATACAGAGGCCGCGCATCAACAATTAATGAATCCAGAAAATTTAGGAAAATAACTTTGCGAAGGAGGGATTTCACTGTAAGTGTAATTAATTAACACATGGCTAGCGTCGCGCGCAGCATAACAGACGCTTCCTATACACATAATTATAGGGGAGTGCTCTATATTGCGAAGGAGCAGACTTTTGTCATCAACGCAGGGCCGTCGGGCCACCTCAAAAGCTCATATATCCAAACCCGATTACTTATTCCCTACGGTCTTTTTGCCTTCGGCAAGAGTAAGGGAAAAAATTAAAGCTGCCTTGTCTAGATCATTAAACTGCAATTTGTCCTGTTTGATATGAAATGTATTGATGTATTAGGGTCGAAAGAATCTCCCCTCGGTTCACGACGCCATTATCACCTCCTAGGAGCTGCTTTTAATTAATTCAGAACTCTGAGAATGTACAAACCTTTGAAATTTGAAAACAAAGGTGGGACTCTAGCTTGGTATCTGAAATCTGAATAAATCTGAATTAGTGGATAATGAAAGTTTATTTCAGTCGCTCGGATACTACATCCAAAACATCATCCAGCTTGGTACCCACACTGACGCCTTCGAACAAATGAGCCCCAGTCACGGATCTATAGACAGGGGAAGGTAAATATTGTTTTAACTATAAGAAGGGACGATAATTTATAACCTCGTACGGAGATTAATCAGACAAAACAAATGACCTTCAGAAACAAATAATCTTTCAATAGACAAAAATCAAATTAATTCATGTATTTTGGTCCAGGATAAAGTTTATATATCGTCAATGTTTCCTTTATTGCAGATTCTACAGAAGAAAAGGTCCATCAATGACGATTCGTCATTAGTAGACCTTTTTTCTGCAGAATTGGCAATAAAGGAATATCGTACAGATACATGCCGATCAGGGAGTTAATAATTCTAAGGAATGTCTAATTGCCTCTATGTTCTTCAGCTTCTAAGAAGTCTGCAGGCATTACTTTAAAAAAGATTTCAGCAGATTATGTAATTGATTAATTAAAGTTGCTCACAATAGTAGTGTAACTATGGTAACTAGTAGTGTAACTATAGTAACAATTGTGTGCTTAGAGTGGACTCCACCTCGGACGGAGAGAGCGAGTGGATGAACGAGTGGACAGTGTTCTACTGGTCCTGGTGGATAGCTTGGAGTCCTTTTGTGGGAGCTTTTATTGCAAAGATATCACGTGGCAGGACCATCAGAGAGTTCTTACAAGGTTCTCTCACCGCCCCAGTCCTGTTCTCGTTCTTCTGGATCACTGTCTTCGGGGGTTCAGGGATAAAGATGGAACGTGTCGCTGCTCAACATGGGCTCTGTTGTCCTAACTGGAACGTCGCGAAAGCTGAAATTGCCATGGGGGATAATCGTAAGCTTTGTAATTTTTGTCGTTCTATTTTGAGCCCTTTGCCTCTGTATTTTTGGAGAAATTTGACGTTATTATTATAAAATTAGAAATGATTTTTGTTAGATTGAGAGGGATTTTTGTGTATTTTATTTGTCGTGCAGTCAGATTTTACCGAGTCTAATATTATTATGTATCAATTTTTCAGTAATATTGGGTGACAAAGAGCAATGGGGTGAATATATATGCGCAGAAGGGGGTTGCAATCCCTGCTCGACGGGAATTATCAACAAAACTGAATTCGACTTTGCTGATTTGAAAGACAATGTAAGCTCCCACATCATTCTCTGGAGATATATAGAGAAAGCTGAGAGAGCTCAATAAGTTTTCATTCATAATGTTGGTTCTTTGCATGTTAACATTACTTGGACGTAACCACCCTAGTCATTTAATAGATATAATAATCAGCAGTATAACCAATTGATAACGACACATATCATTACTCCCTCAGATAGACGGAACAAGATTGTACGGATCAACACTAAAGCTCAACAACCAGCAGATAACGAGACTATCTTGTCACGACAAGGAGGCTATGTGGTTCCTGCTCATGGCATCCTACGGAGACATCTACGGTACTGTTCTCTCGGTGGTATCCATGATAGGACTGTTTTTGTACCTTCTAACTAGCAGTGACTCTGGGTCTCTTATAATCGACACTCTGGCTAGCAACGGTGATAACGTGAGTCTCACAGATAGACCGTTCAAATTGGATTTTGTCAACTTATTAATGCTTCAGTGCCATTTCGTATTGTATTTCATCCCTTTAATTCGTGATGAATGATAATAATTAGTCCCGCCACTTTCAAAGGTTCGGGGTCCACTGTTTTGATGAACTTTCAGGGTCCACTGTTTTGCAGATGACCTTACCGGAATATCAATTAATAATCTCAAATTTATCTTCTTTTTCAATTTGGCAATCTTGAATCTTCAACCTTAAGTAATATATAACAATATATAACAGTAATCAGTGTTGTAATTATGTTCCTTCGTACTTATCTACTGACTAATTTGTACCTTGGCAGGAACCACCAGTTTCACAGAGAATATTCTGGGCGATGGTGGAAGGGGCCTGCGCAACCTCCCTCCTCGCAGCAGGCGGTGAGTCAGCTCTAGTGGCCATCCAGACCGCTAGTATAGTGGCTGCCTTCCCCTACACTCTCATTCTTAATATATTGTGTGTGTCGATATACGTGGCACTTACCAAGGACGCAAGGATCGCGGAAGGGGGTGAGAATTACGAGGACCCTGCCTTCTCTATAGGTTTACTGGATTTCGTCACCACATGGCAGGTAATAAAGCCTCACCATAAGTTGAGAATTTTATTCTTAAATTTAGTCCAATTGAACATTTGTCTGACTGTGTACGTATATAAGTTTACGAAGTAACATATCGTTTGTTGAATTGAGAGACGTCACTACCTACTGCATTATAGAGTGGGTCCTATGAAAATACAGACTTCACCAAATTGAACCCAACAGCCGAGGTTGATGAAAGAGACGCTGAAGAACATATTCCTTGGACCGTACAACTGCGGCAAGTGTCTGGCTAGAATCAACGGGAACGACCACGCTTTCGTGTGGCAGGTAACAAGTGTAGTTGTCATGGTAACTAGTGTAGTTGTCATGGTAACTAGTGTAGTTGTCATGGTAACTAGTGTAGTTGTCATGGTAACTAGTGTAGTTGTCATGGTAACTAGTGTAGTTGTCATGGTAACTAGTGTAGTTGTGGCAGGTACAAGAAATCTAAATTTTAATCAGTAATCACACCCCGAAACTTATGCCTCCTTATATATTATTCAGTTATTTCAAATATTTATTTTAATTTTCAGTGCAGTTAACTTTAAGTTATCTATCTGGGTATTGCCTAATCATGAAACTTTCCTGTAACAATTTTTAAATTTAATCTTGTTGGTATTTACTGACATTCCCCCGCCAGATCACCCTTTCCATCTTTCTGATTGGGTTACCTGTCTTCTACGCGATAGAGATACAGTTCGGGATACCAGGTAGTTCCTCCATTGCCTGGACCTGCTACCTCGGCTTCGTGTTCTACGTCACTGGGGCACGAGTGCTTCTCAGAATAGCCTGCAAAATCCCTGGCAACTTGATAGCAGGTCAGTCATAATTGGGGTTTTTAGGAGACACTCTATAATGTTTTATTGTTAATATGTACTGGGTCAGGTGGACTGATAATACTAATAACGGCCCTTCTTTCATCGGAATATTAAATTTCAAAACGTGATCTGATAACTGATAACATTAATGGTTCAAATCAATGACTGACACTAGTAGTCCAGTCATGAACAACCAAAAACGCTCAGAGGTCCTACACTCTACAGACTTCTGGGTGGTCTTAGACAAAACCGAATCTGCTAATTTATTCACAAGTTATCAATAAACATATTGCCTAAATATGGCAATAAACAGAAAAAGTTAACGAATGTTTTATTAAGTAATCGTATTACTAAACATGTTTATTGATAACTTGTAATTAAATTTGCTTCGTTTAAGGTCACAAAGAAGTCTTTAGGGTATTTATTAGCTGAGATAACTTGCACCTGAGGGTGAATATATGGCCCACTGGTGACTGGGTTATCCCCATGATACAAAATTATAAGTCTCAGAAGTATCAGAGAATTTGCAGGTTTAGAGCCGATTATGTGCATAAATAACTGGACACTTAATTTTAAAGATTTAGGAGAATTTTATTATGTTTTTGCCAGAAAACATCGTACAGTAAGTTTAAAGCTAATAACAATGTTCCAC
The DNA here is from genome assembly GCF_026151205.1 of Bolinopsis microptera. Lineage (NCBI taxonomy): Eukaryota > Metazoa > Ctenophora > Tentaculata > Lobata > Bolinopsidae > Bolinopsis > Bolinopsis microptera. Next base: position 1,948,049 of record NC_087072.1, on the reverse strand, counting down.
AGATTTCATAATCTGTCTGTTCCTGTGGCCGACAGTAATCGTACAGATGACTGAACACATTGCTGGTGGTGCACTGAACATCGTCAACAAAAGTCCGGATCACGATAGCTTAGACTCCAGATTGGACAAGGGCAGCGTAGACTCCGAATTGGACAACATTGCCAAAGTTTACGCCGGCTTCGGAACTCAGAATAATGACGATTCCAAAGTTTAGATCAGAAATGTTTTCTAAAGCTGCCACTGAACTTGGAGGACTTCGCCGCTTCGACGCGCCGCGCAAACTAGCATTCTTGCTTCGCAATCGTTGCTTTACAGAGCAACGATCTGGAAGGGTTGACATCGTCAATCAACCACTGAACCGGCTGTAATTTCAACTTTTAACGCTGGAGAGTGAAACTTGAACGCATGTGGTTTATCAGTATTATTTTATGTGCGATACTTTATATTTTATGCGACAAAACTTATCACCAAACGTTAGTTCATGTCTGTTGCTACTTGTCTGACTGAGCTAATCAATTTTATAAAGCACATTTTCATGTTTTAGTCCGGGTTTAACTCGGATATGTTATGTACAATCAGCATGTTAAAAGATATCATGTCGGAAATCAAAGACTGTATTATGTCTGACTGAGAAATGAGAATACTTTACATTTTAAGATTCATGTTTCTCGAAACGATTTGCCTTTTTTCTCTTTAAGTTCTGATCACTAATTGAATTGAAAAAAACTTTCTTAAGGTCGAAAAATATCAAAATTGGTACAAATAAATCTTTATATCACATTCCCTCCTATCAAATATCTGACCGAATGCTATTTTAGGTCGTCAAGCCAGTTCAAATGGCGTAAAACCTTTTCTTTCTCGCAAATTTAAAATTTCGCCAAAACCTTCAGCGTCAAACTTATGCTCCTAGAATATTCGGCACATCCTCTATATAATACTCTTTTATTTCAACATCGCTGCAAAAAAACCATGCATTTAAAGTCAGATATCAGCATTTAAAGTCAGATCTCTAACACTACTGAATAATATCCTACCCTAAGAAGGACTTGTATCACGTTGCGACCCCCACGGTCGTTTCACTATGTGTATCGGTCGTTTCACTATGTGTATCGTTTCACTATGTGTATCGTTTCACTATGTGTATCGTCCTGACGATACAGGGGGAGCCAGGAAGGACCCAGTTAGATTGGGTTATTGTACTCATTCCCGTCATCGTGAGCTGCGTAATTAACCTTCACATCAGCTGGGCTTACAGTTACACTGCTCTTGGATGCCTCCCCTATTACGTACACACGGCTGAAAATAATCCACATGATTAATTAGCTCTCTCGAGAAATTAGCATAACTTTTGTATTTAAAGTTGCTATGCAATATGCATATAGCATTTTGCATCTTGAAAAATCACCATCAACTTTCAACGCCAACTACTCGATGAAAACTACTCAACCAACAAGCTACAGCCACACCCACCACTTACCGTCCACTAATAGCCTGCTTGATCTCCTCCCAGGTCATGTGTTTCCACACCCCGTACACTGCTATGGGGAGCACACAAGCTACAATCATCAGACCCCCCACCGCTCGGGCCCAGCCTGGCAGCGGCTTATCAACAGTGAACGTCATCGTCTTGTTAATGTTCAGTGCTGCGTCGTCCTGCAAAGTGGTACTGTTGGAATATCAGGGCGCACCTTTATATCTCCTTTAACTGATGCAGGTCTTCTGTAAGTACATAGTTCAATTAAACTTAAAGTTGTATCTTATTATAGCCGATTCAAATTGAAATGGTGGTTTAAAATCTCTGCACTTACCGGATTGCAATTTACGAACGCCTGATAAGTATCCACGGAAATAATAGAGGAGACCATCAGCCACACCAGTAGAACCACCATTATTGCAGGGGATACATACTTTATGCAGATCTTGAAGTACAGCGGGCATGGTGCTCCTGTCATGTCTATTATGGCTTTATCGAAACTGAGATTTTCAGATGAGTTGGTGATTAGGTATTACACACTAAATTTCTCCCAAAATATTTTCATACTGTGTAATTGATATGAGAATTGAGAACTTATGTAATTGATATGAGATCTAGGTATTATATACGAGGAATGCATTGTGGGGTCAGTGTGAGGTGATGTAACCATGGTAACAGTATTCTTTAGTTTCTTACTTGTCTATGCCGAATATCCAACCAGTAGCTACGATCTCTGTAATCCCCACCACTAGCAGGGGCATTGTCACCGGGAAATTGTTGAACAACTGCAAGGTGTATTTATCTTTATTAAGTTATTAGACGATACTTTACTCATGTGACTCAGATTATGCAGTTAATGTTATGTGTTCACTTTCAGTTCTAAACACACAAGGTTTTAAAATTATTGAATTACAGATAAAAGTTTAAGAGTCCCGAATCTAGTTAGCAGTTTCCACTTTGTGGCGCTCAGATGTAAAGTCTAACCTGTAACATGTATTCTCCGTTACCAGGTGTGAATAGTAAGCCTATCAGGCAGAAAAATATCGCTAAAATAGCAACACATAGCTCTTTTCTCGCTTTTCCGAAGAGTTTCAGATCATTATACAGTGGGGTTACCAACCCTGCTAAAGTCCCTGCAGTATAATGTATAATGTATAATGTATAATGTATTATGTATTATGTATTGTTTCAGATCATTATACAGTGGGGGTCGCAATAATAATAGAAATTCTAAAATGTATCACCAAGTTACCCCAAACTTACCAAACTGGCTGCTGATACCCAGATTGAAGAGCATAAAGAAGAAAACAAAAGCAAAGAAGGGCGTTCCGTTCATCTGAGTAACGGCCTCGGTTATCGCAACAAAAGTTAGTCCCGACCCAGCGCTCACGTCATCTATTGATACCCCAGTCTTAAACGATCTGAATCCCAGGATGGAATAGATACACAATCCGGCTAAAACCTGCCAATAAAATGTCGATTGAAGTTGTCTATAAATCAGTTGCCGGGGGGATTTCGTCAAGTTTAAAATATAATATAGATAATATTAAATGCAAATAAAACTCAACCCACCGATGTGAAAGAGTTGACTGTTGCTACAAGTATAGCATCATGAGTAATATTATTCTTGTAAGGCATGAAAGAAGCGAATGCGACAAGAGCTCCAAAACCCAGGCTAAGAGAGAAAAATGTTTGTGTTGCTGCGGAAATCCAAACGTTTGGATCTGCCAACCTTTCCCACTGAAATACGATAATTTTACCGTTAAACTGCAGTCAGAATCTGAGTAGATATGAATGATTCGTATGTTAATTCATGGATTTTCTTTAACAATAACTTTGGAACTGTAAAATAAGGTTTAAGCGCCGTCCTAAAATTTGCTTTGGAAACAACACTTCAAACACACCTGAGGAGTAAAGAGAGCTTTGAGTCCAATTTCAGCACCCTCTAGTGTTACCCCTCTTATCAGTAAGATAATGAGACAAGCGTAGGGAAACGTTGCCGCGAAATACGCTGCCTGTAATTGAGTGGTTAGAAACAGCTGAACCATTCTCAGAAAGCGTTTTAGAGTTTGATGGGAGATTTATAAATATCATAAACTTTATCTATTTGGGGTTAAACTTTAATTATTTGAAGCCGAATGACCTGTTACTGTGTATCAACAAGAGGTGTTACTAAATTCAGCTATACAATAATTAAGAATACTTTTCATTATTATATAATTTGCTTTCGAGGAAATCGTCTTTGCTTCTAGCAATCAAAATCGATTTACTGTTAGAAAGATCTCTTAGGTGTTAGATTCATTTTACCTTTCCAGTGCTCTTCACGCCTTGGAACACGCACAAATACGTAACTATCCACGCCAAAATCAGAAAGATGACTAAATGCCATGCTGGACCGTTTCCAGTGTCGTCAATTGATGGTGTCGCCTGAAATTTAAATCAAGTTAATGGAAACGATGAAATGGATTTTAAGGACCATTTAGATATCTTATGCACGACAAGATCCATTTAGAAGGGAAGCATATCCAACCAAATTTGCTAATGTTGTTTCTGGTCACGAAGCAGTTATTTTAACTGAGAACATGATTGGTTTGTTGTATTTCTTTGTCTGGGTAGAGTGTTCCTACTCTATATACCAAAACGGTAAACGTGACTATCATCGTGAGTCTTTGGTTGATAGTAATGTCGACCAGCAAGGTTTTTCAAAGTCCGCAGAAGAGTTCCTACCATTACCTTCAAGATTAGAAGATGCTCCTGCTGATCCCACCATTCCCTTTAACTTTAGGAGAGAAATGGAACACGTTAACTTCCCTGACAAAGGGGAAGTTTTCTATACCTTTGCTCCGGGTAACCGGCAGCGGGAACAGCCCCCCTTAACCTCTGCTCCGGGTAACTGGCAGCGGGAACAGACACCCTTAACCTCTGCTCCGGGTAACCAACAGCGGGAACAGACACCCTTAACCTCTGCTACGGGTAACCGGCAGCGGAAACAGACACCCTTAACCTCTGACTCCCGGCAGCGGGAACAGCCTACCTTAACCTCTGACTCCCGTGACTTCACAGCGGATGAAATTGGAACTCAATTTACCCCAACATGGGCTAGAGTAACTGGAGAATACTATATATATAGAGCGGATGTTGCTGCAGTTGCTGAGATGAAACGAGATTTAGGAGCTTCCGACAGTCATCCAAAAGAATTTCCTTTAATACAAACTAGCAATGTGCATCCCATTGTGGCTGTAACCTCACAACTCATTAAGTTTCAGTTCTGCTTATTTGAGAACGATGACATGCCAGAAACGAGGATATGCGATCAACAACGAGAAATGGAAAGTTTTGGATATAATCCAGAGACTGAAGTATTCCCCTCCCACAACCTTCTCGATGGAGACACGAAGACCCTCTGCTCACTTCTTGGATCAGATGAGGCTCCCACCTGGATTGCTTTAATCTTACCAGATAATATTTACATTGGTCACGTGATCATGCATGTAAGCAACTCTGTCAGCGGAGGGGACAAATCTCGTTTGATCGACCAGCTTCGAGTGTCGCTGGAATGGTTTGATATGAGAATAGCCTGTGACCCGGTTGATTATGAATCGAAAATGTCAAGATTGACCGATTATGAGGGTGATTATCAGTTGACAAGCTCTTGCGGTGGCTACATTGCTAGCAGAATCTTCATTCAAATTGATAGATACAAGGGAAAATCCGTTCCGATAAACCTAACCCTCTCCGAGATTGAAATCAAGGGAAATCCTAGTGGCCATCCAAGACTTTCCATTAAGTCTCCTCCTATGAACTTCAACAATTCTGTTGCAAACATTTACTTCAAAAGTAACTCGAAGACTTTCATGTCAAAACAGCACGAGGAAGGGCTAAAGATCGAGGGACAGGATCGATCAAACATAGAACATGTCCTTGCCATTTCTATAGATTCTTCCAAATCTAAGGCAGCTGTTTACCCTATTACAAAGTTGCTCACCCTCGGATACCATAATGGTTTGGTAAGCGTTTCGTTGCAGGGTTGTGGATCTTTTAAGGAACTTCAAACAACAATCTTTGATGCACCTCTGTGCGTTAGTGATGAAACACTGCCCCCTTGTTCATGGAGTTTAGCATTCTTGGAAGAAACATTGGTAGTTTACGTCGATAAACGTCTTGCAGGAATTTTCACTAACGATGCCGTTGACAATTGTTCGGATTTTCTTGATTGCGCTAATTACTGCCGGGACATCTTCAGGCAAGGTATTGCTATCGCCTATTATGGAACCATGTTCGAGATTGATGTCATGGAGGTCTGGGACAATATAAGGAAGCCGAAAGTTTTATCTAGCAAGATCGACAGGCATGATTTCTGTTATCGCGAAGAAAGAACCGTGATTGGGAACTGCTTCTCACTGCTTACCGAAACGCCACAATTTCTCAATACGACGTCTGGTACTTTAGTCTACGGTTTCGAGGCTCTAGGTGTTTCCGAACTGCTCGAGGAAGAGTTCATGGACACTTACTCAGACGTTCTGACGAATAAAATAATTAAAGGTAGTAGTCCTAGACTTTATATGGACTACTTCGAGTCTGCCGAATACCTGCAAGAAGTAGAAGATGTCTTTGCTGATAGACTGCAGACTAAGGGAATGTTAGAATCCACGGAGCGCTTGATAATAGATCAGACAAAGAGGCACAGCACCATATACGAAAACCTTATTCTCGATCACATGGACAAGTTGATCTTTGAAATGAGCATGTTCTTCGATGAAATCTGGATGATCACACGGGGGCTGTTTCCAGTTTCACCACCTAACGAAACAGGTGGTCCCTACATAGAAAATAAGCAAGAAGCGATGGGTCATGCTTCACAAATGCTTCTACTGATGCAGCAGAGAGTTGTGTACGGGGATGTAGCACGTAACATGGATATGTCTGGTGAGAGAGCTCAACCAGAAAGGGAACCTTCCGATGAAGTCAGTAACGAGAATGATACCCCTTATCGATTTGACGTTTTCATGGAAGAAATAGGTCTTGATTTTATTTGGAATGATATTGGAACCGTATATGTTAAGTCTTAAGAACAACATAATCACTGTTTAAAATACATGTCCAACCATTACTGACAGCTTGTGCCATGTCCTTCTCCCGTTTATTGAGAATGCTATCTCAAATGGGACATGGCAGGAACGCTATCTCAAAATGGCAAACATCTTTATTGATACGGTTGAAACTACAGTCTTGGATGTTCGCATACAAAATGTATATTAGTTAGACATTATTGACTAAATTATAAGTAACATTTAATTAAGTGAATGGCTTAGTAACTTAGTTGGAATAATCTTATTCCTCAAAATACTGCCAGCTACATAGTTTTCATGATTCTCTACGTCAACGAATGTGTATAGTTTTACAGCGATTTATTTACTTATTATATTTTATATTACATCTTTGTCGCATAGCAGCGGGTAATAAATACTTTGTTTCGTTTCATTTCGTATCATTATGATTATTCATCGTCCTTAAAAATAAATAAACATAACTGCAACCTTGCCTTTAATTAATAGATAGTTCAACCAACAAAGAATAGAAAAAATAAATAAATAAAACAAGCAAACTTAAACTAGAATAGAAAACTAAGCTTTAAAAAAAAGAATCTGCATATTACGCCCATCACGTACCTTGATAACGACAGCATATCAGTAGTATGACGTCACACCACGTGTCATGACGTCACACCACGTGTCATGACGTCACCACACTACCAGTACCTTACGTACCTTGAGAACGACAGCATACCAGTAGTATGACGTCACACCACGTGTCATGACGTCACACTACGTATCATGACGTCACCACACTACCGTACGTACCTTGAGAACAACAGCATACCAGTAGTATAGAGTTTTATCATAAGTACAGCATACGTCATCTGTATAATCACACCCTGCATAAGGTGGAGTCCTGAAAACATAATTGTTTAGATTGGATCGTTTGATTATTCATCGTTGTCTAAAATATAAAAATACTGCAACAGAGCCAAGTAAACTACTTCAAACCAACAAACTAATAGAGTACATGACGTAATACACAGCAACGTTACACACTGAATGACACAGTAAAAAAAGATCTGATTTACGGTCCTTAAAGAGAACCAGTAGTATGAGTCCAACACTGCATGACGTAAGTAGTACAGAGTAAACACGGTATCACCACACAACTGTCATGACGTACACACTATTTGTGACTTTAGAAGACAATATACGAAGTTGAATATCACAGTTTTATATGTACTATTACGATATTGTATAATCAACGGGTGATAAAAAAAAATGGGACGTTTTTTTAATGGCATTTTTTGGGGGCCTCAAAATTTTACTAATTTCGTACAATGCATGATAACCCGTGTATATACAATTGAGGACAACTGTTTTTAACCATAGGATATAAGTCAATGGTACAGAAAGAGTACACAACACACCTGTTGAAGATATTGTGATTATGTATAAGATAACTTATGTTTGTATTTATAGGGCGATATATGGTGCTGGACATATACAATGTCTACATTGGTACGAGTACCAACGCCCTTTAGACTTGGATAAGTTATTTGTCATCCAAGATCACGACCACCTTGCTTCCTCTGAATGTATGTCCTAATATGAGCCTACGTTGTGCTTCAAGCAAGTACACAACCCACGGTGATCATGACAGTCCAAATGGTCACCACCGATGTACTATGACGTCCAAGACACCAACGTTAGCATGGATAAAGTACTTATTGGGTATTTCTCAATCGGCCAACGCTTTAGACTTGGATGTATTTTCTCCCAAGACACAACGCTTCCTCCTCTGAAGTATTGTCCTATAGCCATCTCCACATACATCATGGGTAAACCTTCTACTAGTAGCATGATGAAATAAGGGATAAGGAATGCACCTGAAACGAAAAATAACCTTTTTAAGTATATTTATAAATATATTTATAAGTATATTTATAAGTTTATTTATAAGTATATTTATAAGTTCATGGTGTTTAATCATGATTAGAATTTTGTTAATGAGTCTGAAGCAAGGGTGTTTCAGAAAACTAATCGAGTGAGATAACTTTTTTAAATCTCGAAGATATTATGGCATTGAAGTCATATAAGGTGACTTGGTTCAATAATAGAATATGTAAACAGATAATATATTATAAACAAATTCAAAACCTCCGCCGTTTTTATGAAGAAGATAAGGGAATCTCCACACATTACCCAGGCCCACAGCGAGGCCTATGCAGGCCAGAATGAACTGAGTTTTGTTCCCCCACGCCTCCACCTCTTCTTTGGGCCCATCGTCTCCATTTTCTACCAAAGATCCTTTTCTTATCTCGATATCAATGGATTCTTTAGCTTTTGTCATTTTCTCCTGTCCTGATTTGGGCAGTTTCTTTATAATTTCAACTTACTGAGCTCATTAATTCATTAAAAATGTAAGACTAAGCGTTATAATAAATCAATGAAAGAAATCGATGGTAGACTCTAGATCATATTATTATTAGCGAAGTCGACTAAAATCCAATATGTTGTTGTGCTAAAAGTAGCATAAGTCGTTATGTATGGTCAGCACTCAGCAGGCATGCTTGAACGTGATCGTTGCTTCGTGGGATTATGGGACGTTTAAATCCCTGGAAGTTTTTAGGGCACGCTTTTAAGGACGTGCCTCGAATATCGTTTATTTTCCCTTTAGAGTGTAACCCTTAAAGTAAATTGCTAGGTTCTCGTTTGAAAAATAAATACATATAATTATTAAAAATGTATCATGAAACGAAAATAGCAACATTAACGAAAAACAAAAATGTCAGACTTTCTATAGAAGAGATATGAGAGTAAAAATTGTTTCTTAAGAAAGTTCTGCCATTTAATATCTAGAGCCATCTACGATTTAAAAGGATATTAGTATGGTCATGTACCTAATAATATATCGTCATCGGTCGATTAAAAGGCTGGTTAAAAGATATGTTGAATAATACCATCAGTGGTTAACACAAGCAAACGACAGCATATCAGTAGTATGACGTCACACCACGTGTCATGACGTCACACCACGTGTCACCACACAAGCCATAGTTTATCATATAAGTCTTTAATAAAAGTAAATTTACTGTAGTTATTATCATACTCATATAACAAACTGTGCTTGTATTGTTTAATATTCGTTTCAACTAGCCTTACAACTTGTATAGCCTTGCAAATAACCTTTCAATGGACCGATAAAGAAACATGTTCAAGATCACCACACCTAGCAAATAAAACTGCAAAATCTGAACTTGTCCGTACAATATCAGATATTAGTGCGAATCCTTTTTTAATTATAGACGATTTGATGGTACATGGATCTGGGTAACGTTTAGTTATCTGTTATCTCCTCAGATTGGATGATTCGATTAGATCCAGTTGTCCCTGAGGAGTCAAGTGATGATGCACTAGACTGCATACCGACCAGTTCTTGATGACGCATTTTTGAGACTGCGTCACACCACACTAATTACTGCATAATTGCATCACGCTTAATAACACGTGTTAAGAGGATAAAATGATGAAAATGTTAACAGTATTCCGTCAAATATTGTTTCCCTAATTTCAACGCGGGGGTCGGGTGTGGACACCGACAATGGTGCTGATAACGAATAAGACTGCGATTAGGAGAGCCTCGCAAATTTAGAGAGCTGAACTTTGTTGTGGTTGTTGTCCAATGAAATCGAAAAGAGGAATTTGATCCCGTTACCAAGTTATTAACAAATTTTAACTGTGAATGATAATGAGGTTTTGCTGCTAGTTCAACAACGTGATATAATAACGTCTCACGCCCGCTAGATAATTCGGTTTAAAGGTTACAATCGGTGCTGCAACACGGACAATTTTACATTATCATTTCTGGTCGGACTCAACGGATTTTTGTCATCAGCTGCTCAACAGGGAGCACTTGTGACATAAATTGAATGAAAAAGCACAGAAAAAAAGAAATAGAAACAGCAGCGCAGATATCGAGAAGAAATCTGGTAACTGAACTTTTTGTCGGCCGTATCTTAACATATGTGCTTAGAATCTAATTTCATTCTACTTAATAATAATATGGTTATGATTAAACAATTCTATCTGGCAATCTATGGGAATCCACTCGACTGTCAAATGGAAGTGTTTAATCATAACCATATTCATTATCCATAAATAATAAAACAACTGTTCCATAACTCTTTGGTGTCAAATTTCGTATTTCAAGATAATGGTATAATTTGTAAAATGTTGTCTCTTTTAAAATCTGAAATTGTCAGAATGCGGAAATAAAGTCGAATGTTTCGAAAAAAAAGAATGTTAAATCGGGGCGCGGTAAATCAGGGTTTTATTGTATTAATAAAGTGTGTGGCTGTAGAGGAGGACATGAGCAAGAAAGTAATTGTGTTTGGGTCATCAAAGAAGAAGAAAAACAGCTTTCAGCTTTGGTAACCGTAGTTTTGAAAGAGATCGCGAGAAAAACTCATTTTGAAGCCATATTCTACCAAAGTCCATGCTGAAGAGGCTATCCGACGACATGATCACCATCCCGAGCTCAACGGCATTTTATTAGATTCTGATGAAAACAGGGAGACTGAGGCTAGTTGAGAAGAGTGAAGAGCGTGCAGCGATAAACTAATAAAGCATCTGGTAACTAACCTAAAGAAGAAGATGGCTGAAAAAACTCACGCACCTCGACCACTTCATCTGGTACGTACGGGTCTTTGACTTAAGTACAATTCATTATTTTATTCCTAGCGTGCACGTGATAGAATTGAGGCTGTGGGGTGTGGGCGGCTTGGATAATTTCAATTCTATTCACTCACGTACTTCATTACAAAATTATATGTGCATTTATCTGAGAATTAATTAGGGCAAATTTTCAATTATGTCCTCTCTAATGAAATTTGACTTGAAGGGCAGTATTTATCTTGAAGTGACGAAGAGGGTTGAGTCGACTGATAAATAGGCTATTTACCAGTCTAGATTATACTTAGTAGCGGTGGATGTATGTCTCTAATTCACTCCGTTATCATTTATCAACCTTATCCTAAAACTTGAATTTAATGTTAGTTTTTGGGCTATCTTAACCTAAATTCTAATTGTAACTCTCCCACTTGTAAACCTACATTGATTCAACAAACCTGGTTCACTTTGGGAGACCAAAGATAGAGACTTGGGCCAAGCTGGAGCCTCATTATCGCCTTCCTCCCACTTGTGCATGGACAGGGGTCCAACGTTCATTTTATTCTGTAATATTTAAAACCCTGGTTTAATATATTCACAAACCTTAAGTGGTTATTTGTTAAAGCTCATTTTAATTGACGACAAATGATGTTAAGTTATGTCACGTCAACTTTAAGTTTAAGTAAAAATGGTGAACTCTAAAACAATCGTTTAATTTATAACGTATATAAATACGATAAAACGGAACACACTAGAAAAGGAATTTATTAAGCGATTCATCGTTAAAATCTCGTCGAACAGAAAATGTAATTTACCGTTTGTTAAGATTTATCTCCAGGCTGCAGTTCTTAAATAACCCAGGGATAAAAATTCGCCGCCCCTCTTTTCAATTAAATTTGAATAGGAGTTAGGTTATGAATTATAAGGCTGTGAAATTTGGTAACTTGATAAATCTTATTCGACACAGTTCATATCACATGGACATTTTATGTTTTGCACATTTTGCCAGCACTAAGCGCTAAAATCTAATAATTACGTTCTTCCCTATTCCATCGTATAAGAGTGGCAATCTTCTTACGGACCTTTTTTATGGAAGATTACTTGTTCCTCGGGGTTCCTTGCCCCAATTTTCGCAACGTAGCAGGTGTTAAGGTGATTATACACATTTTTAAAAAACATGTAAAATATAATTTGGAACATTACAGTAGCGTTATTCAAATCTCAAACAGAAAAAGTATATTTTGAAGCTTTGTGTTTTTATCATATGATCGAGGGTGTATAGTGATTTTGATTGCATAATTTTGATTGGGCGTCCGTGACTAACTTGTCCGGACAATTAATATGTCCAATAAGGTATGTCCCTTGTCTAAGAGTATAAGACACGGATAACACACAGGGGTTATTTAGCGCGCGCAGGCACGTAAGGTACGTAAGGCACGGTTAAACCACTGATCTTAAGCAGAGGCACATATTAGGTGCGGTAAAAAAATCGAAATTATGCGGTACCGCACCCGACTATAAAGGTAAAATGTGCGGTAAGGTGCGGTAAATTTTTATCAATTATGCGGCAAATGTGCGGCGATTTTTTTGAAATTTGTGCGGGAATTGTGCGGATTTTTTTGCATTTTCTCAAGGACTTTGGAAATTCTAAACGTATAACCGCCGCTCTTATCAAAAATTGGTCTGTTTATGTGTTACTGAGGGTGTAGTTCTTTAATAAGACCATGATTGAACCTATATTGAGATTCAGTTATCTGAGAACAGTGACTTGATCTGGTAGAGATCAGGAATCAGGATACAGTTATTTGAAGACGCCTCTTGATAGAGTCGATCAGATCCCATGCGTGATCGCAAATATGTGACACGCTTATTGGCATTGATCGTCAGTATTTGTGAACCATTTGATCCAAGATCCATTAAGCCCAATACAAAGCCAACGCTGCAACGAATAAAGCTCATTACCCTTTACACCTACTTCTTCTATTATCACCTACTATACGAATGATAACTGATACACTATAATCAAGGTACGGTAACGACGAGGGTTCCATAATGGCCTGGATCACAGTCCCGAAAGGACCTGGGTAACGGTCCCGAAAGGGCCTGGGTCAGGGTCCCGAAATGGCCTGGGTCAGGGTCCCGAAAGGGCCTTGGTCAGGGTCCCGAAAGGGCCTGGGTAATGGTCCCGAAAGGGCCTGGGTCACGGTCCCGAAAGGGCCTCGGTCACGTGGTAACCGGGTCACGTGACCTAAGCATGAGTTCCAAAAGGGCCTGGGTCACGGTCTCGAAAGGGCCTGGGTCAGGGTCCCGAAAGGGCCTGGGTCACGGTCCCGAAAGGGCCTGAGTCACGTGGTAACTGGGTCACGTGGCCTAGGTATGAGTTCCAAAAGGGCCTGGCCCCTGGGTCACGGTCCCGAAAGGGCCTGGGTCATGGTCCCGAAAGGGCCTGGGTCAGGGTCCCGAAAGGGCCTGAGTCACGGTCCTAAAAGGGCCCGACTTTTAACATATTTTGGTTTTTAAACTCGAAAATCTTTACGCGAAAATTTCAAAATTATGTGAAATTACGCGGAAAATGCTAGATTATGCGGAAATATGCAGATAATTACAAAATGTGCGGAAATGTGCGGAAAACAATAAATTATGCGGAAGTGTGCGGAAAACGGTAAATTGTGCGATCCCGCACCCATCGCACCTAATATGTGCCCATGATCTTAAGTGCATTTTATTCATTCCACTATAGCTGTAATCTGCCTGTACCCTAGCACAGGGCTTCTATGTTCTATCTTTTAGTAAATACCTTGACCACAGCCCCTGCAAAGAAGGATAAGATAGTTCATAATACGCTAAGATGATGCAACCACATTATCTTAAACGGTCTTGCCGGCAAGCTCCCCGCTGACACTTCAGATTCCTACATTATAAATATCTCCGGGATTTCGACGCGGGCTCATATTATCACTCAGCCCGGCCCGCTGTTAGATAAACATCTCAAGGTGATATCATCCCGCCCCGGAAATTTGTATAAACCCGGCCCGCTTTTTAGTCGTAACTGATGTTTATCATTCAATTCTCCGACTTACAATAATCAATGATACTGCTGATTAGAACTCGATAATAGTAGAACAGTTAGACGCGCGATCACGTGGGCGCGTCACGTGCGTACCACGTGCCACCAATAGCATACGCCGAGTCTATACCACGTGACACGAAAGCGCACCACGTGATATAAAACATCGTAACCGTCCACTTCTTTTACACGCAAATTCCTGGGAACGTTGCCAAAGCAGCTAATTCTTGGAATTTCTCCAACGCGTGGCGTGAGAAGTTGGCGACTAGCCAGCTACCCTTGTCCGTGCCCTAAAAATAGTATTGTTTTGCTTGCTCTCCTTCCAGCTCTTGTTCCTGCTAACGTTCAAGCTATTGCTCCACTATGACAGATCGGTTTGACATTCAGATTGATGAACTGCTTTCCAATCGTGTTCTAAAGTATAAATCCCTTGTCGAAATCGCCGGAGATAATTATAATCCATAAACACTTCACGCTCAGGGCTAAATAAATGTAATCCCTCAGCTGGCGCTTCGGGATTACATATTAACACAAAACTCGTGCGCTGCGCGCACTTGTATGTGTTTATCAGATCATCCCGCTAGCGCGGGATGATCTGTTATATAAACCCTTTGCGTGGCGGGTTTATGTTATTATAAGTATGAGTTAAAATAAACTGGATCCAGGCGGTCATTGGCATTTTTGCCAAGGTCCTTCAGTCAGTGTTCTTAGTGAACACTATGTTCATGGTAGTTTGTAATATGTCGCAGCGAATGGTAAATACCCGTCAGTGTGAGATTATCTTACTGTGAAATAAAGAAAGGAGTCGAAGCAGGTACCCAGACCAATGACATAACAATGCTTTATTCATGAGCATTGCATGAAGAGGGTTTCTGCTTTATTGTGGCAAGCAAACCCGTTGCTAACTGATCCCCCACAAACTGAGCATTAAAACAAAGGCCATTAGAAAAGCCATGGATCATACCCTACTCCTAGGTGAGAGTGCCTTGAGTTTATTTTTAGAACACACTCTACGATCAAGTTGAGACCCGTATCCAGTAGGGACTGACAGCGGTAAGCTTCAGTTTCTGCTGGTAACCGACTCGGCAACAGTAGTGGTACCTGTTTTTGGGTTGGAATGCCGGACACTAGAAAAATGGACACTAGGTCCAGAGTATTAAAGCGAATTGAAAATAATGCTGATATCTGTGGATTTTGTTCAAAGGAAGTCATGTACGACTGTATTCTATGTGAGGGGATGTGTGGTCGATGGTTCCATAGCGCTTGTAGTGGACTGTCGGAGTTGGAGTTTAAAGACCTATCGGAAAATGATTCTGAGTGGTCATGTCAAAGATGTAGCAAAGAGAAGAAGAGCAACGAAGAGGAAGACGAAGACAACCCCATCACCGAAGCTATTCGAGTTTTGAGGAGACAGGTCGAAGAAAGGAGACAGGTCGAAGAAAGTATACATCTATTCCAACACCAGCAACACCTACTAGTAACATCGAAAACTGTCGTTGGGGTAATTCGTTGAAGGGAAATGATATAATAAAGGCTGTAAATGATGCCTATTCGGAGACAATCAAGTGGAAAATAAATCTCTTTAAAATTCCATCTGGGAAGTCGGGAAAACGTTTAATTGAAGAGATGTCAAAGATTGTAGGATACTACATCAATGGTACAGGAATGGAAGAAGTTGCTATCAAGTTGCTCATGGTTATGCCCCCACTTCTATTGCAGAAGCCATCAAAGAAATCTAAAACAAAGAAGCATGTTGAGTACTTGGAGAAAAGACTGAAATGGTGGACAGATGGGGACCTACAATCACTTCTAAGGGAAGGAATGGAAATTCAGAAGAGACTCACTAAGGGAAAGAAGACAGAAGAGAACAAAGAAAAAGTATTTGTCAGACTAATGCTTCAAGGGAAAGTATCAAATGCTATGCGATGGATAGGATCTCAGGCAACATCAGTCTTAGATGTGACCCCCGATGTAATGAAAACTCTTAAAGACAAACATCCACCTCCAACACCAGCGGGAAAGGGTTCCTTACTTCTTGGTGCGAAGCAAAATGTTGAGGATGTCATTTATGAAAACATTGATGGAGATCTGATTGAGTTGTGTGCCAGGAAAATGAGTGGTTCTGCTGGACCATCGGGTCTCGATGCAGATGGCTGGAAGCGTATTCTTTGCTCAAAACAGTTCTCCTCAAAATCAAAACAGTTGGCAGAGAACATTGCAGCTATGGCCAGGAAACTGTGCACCAAAAATGTTATCCCAGAGCATTTGGAAGCTTACACAGCTTGCCGATTAATACCCCTTGATAAGAAACCTGGAGTGAGACCTGTGGGGATAGGGGAGGTGCTAAGACGCATTATTGGCAAAGCAATATCAAGAGTCCTTTAATCTGATATGGTTGGAGCAACGGCTCCCATCCAAGTATGCGCTGGGCTATCAGGTGGAGTAGAGGCTGCTGTTCATGGCCTAAGGAGAATATTCAATGACGATGAAACTGAAGCAATTATCTTAGTAGATGCAGATAATGCATTCAACAGACTTAACCGAACCGCAGCCCTACACAACATACAATTTATCTGCCCAGAGATTGCTACTTACCTCATAAACACGTACAGGAATCCAGCAAGACTCTTTATATCCAACTCAGACAAGGAACTGCTAAGTGAAGAAGGGGTAACCCAGGGAGATAATTGTGCAATGGGAAAATACTCTTGCTCCCTTATGCCTCTAGTTCAAACTGTTGCACAATCAACATCTGATGCAAGCAAAGTGAAACAGGTATGGTATGCAGACGATGCAGCTGGTGGGGGAAAACTGGAAGAGGTTCTGAGATGGTGGGAAAAACTTATTGAAACCGGGCCACTGTTTGGCTATTATCCCAAGCCAGCCAAAACATGGCTCATTGTTAAACCACATTGTAAAGAAAAAGCAGAAAAAATGTTTCCAGATTTACAAATATCAGAGGTTGGACACAGATATCTTGGATCATTCATTGGAACTGAGGAGGGGACAAAAACGTTTTTAGATAGTAAAGTTGATGAATGGATTAACGATATCGAAGATCTGGCAGATATTGCCAAGAGGGAACCTCAGGCAGCTTATTCTGCGTTCAACTATGGGCTATCTAAAAGATGGAATTATGTATGTCGAACAACACCTGGTATCAGTCAACACCTCAGGAGACTAGAATACAAAATTCAAGAATCCTTTATACCAGCAATATTGGACAGGTCGTTTGGAACCGACCAAACCAGTAGAAAACTCTTTGCATTACCAGTCAAAGAAGGGGGTCTTGGTATATACGATCTGAGTTTGATGTCTGACCTAGAGTACGAGTATTCCTGCAAAGTAACATTAGATCTTACAGAAGCAATATACAACCAGCACCAAGATTTTTTTGATGATCAGGAAAAACTAGTAGAGATCAAGACTGAAATCCGAAAATCAAGGGAAGAGTTTTTCAAGGAGAGAAAAGAAGAGGTTACAAATGACCTGAATGAAACCCAAAAATTGCAATTAGATCTTACATCAGAGAAAGGGGCAAGTTCCTGGCTTTCGTCACTCCCGCTCAAATCATTCGGATTCTGTCTCAACAAGCAAGAATTCAATGATGCCCTAGCCCTAAGGTACAACTTTGGGATAAAAGATGCTGCAAGAAAATGTGTATGTGGAAGTGACAACTCAATAAACCACTCATTAATATGCAAAAGGGGTGGATATGTATCTCTTCGCCACAACTCATTGAGGGATGTGATAGCAGAGCTATTAGAAACTGCTGGCTGTAAAGATGTTACCACTGAACCTCTCCTCATTCCTGTCAACGGGAGAGAACTTCCTGCAGGGGCCAACAAAGCAGATGGAGCTAGATTAGATGTTAGTGCTAGGAGTGTATGGAACCCATTGGAAAGGGCATTTTTAGATGTAAGAGTATTTCATGCTCAAGCTCCTTCCAATAAGGCTCTTGGATCTCCAACCACTATGTACAATAGCCACGAGAGACAGAAAAAGAATTTATACAATAAAAGGATTGTAGAAGTGGAACATGGGACGTTTACACCGATAGTCCTATCAACCACTGGGGGTATGGGAAGGGAAGCTAATAAGTTCTTCAAGAAATTAGCGGATAAACTTTCTAGGAAATCAGGCCAACGATATAGTGAGGCAATGACATTTATTAGGAAGAGAGTAAGATTTGACCTTTTGAGAACAACAGTCATAGCTCTTAGAGGAGAGAGAGGGTTAAAAAGTAGTAGTGCAGTAAAAATAGCAGAATTAGATATAAATTTGGAGCCAGTTCTTTAAACTGGCTTACTTATACTACTTAAAGGGTGTTTATTTAGTTTTCTATTGAATTTATATCGAATTTTTATATAGGGTAATTGTTATATTATGTGTATATTGTTTGAATAATCTTACTTCAAAGTTGAGCACTGTGATCTCTCGGCATGTTCTTGTTGATATTACTCCAATGTCCATTAACTGGGCTTAATTAAGTGTCCCTTAACCGTGCCGTAAATCAATGGCGTAAGAAAGGGCTCCGCTGACCCCGCTGTAAGGTCTTGCGAAATCGTCGTTCGAATGTGGGATAATTTTGAAAAACTTAACTGAGGTACTAGCAAAACAGGGTGTTTTGCTCTAGAAATACACTTTTATAGAGATTTTAACGGCGTATCTTCTAAAATCACCTAATTTGTTCAATTTTAGGGAGGGAGGCCAAAATAAAAGGGGAGGGGACGCCAACAGGGGGGGGGGGGGGGGCGCCAACGTTACGCTGTTCTCAGCGTCAAACCTAACGTTATACTTCAAAGTTCAAATATGCATGAGAAAGAGACTCAGAATAGTATATGCTGATTGGTTAATTGCTGTCACGTGTCAAAAAATATGCCTCACCTCCCCACCAGAATCCACATTTATATTTATGAGTTGTGCAGATAGATTGTCCACATTGTATCATGAGCTTCAACTGCCTTTTCACTCTTAAGGCCACAGGGGGGGGTCGAGGCTTCAAAAAATGCAAAAAAATATTATGCTTTGAATCAATATATATTTTTGTGGTGGATACTTTGCCACCACTCATTTGTCTGTAGCTATTTTACTTTTTTTAATAAATGAGGTTAACCAATTCTCATTTAACCTCATTTTTTTGATAAATCGATAATGGAGGGCAGAAATATTGATACCATTACAACTGAAAACTACGATAAGCTTTGTTTTTATTGTTTTTGTGTTATTTCAGCAGTTAAACTTTGAAAAATATACAAATGAAGGCAAAATACTCAAAAATCACATAACATGAAAAACAGTTTTTTGCCTCTTCTGAAAACCTCGAACTTTTGACTTCAAAATCTATCTTCTCCTAGAGTTTTTATCCATTTCACCTCAAATTTGGAACTTATGTTCCTGACATAAATTTAAAAGTTTGTTATGTAACGATTGTTGTAATTTTGCTCCTAACTCTTTTTATGAGGTTAACCATTTTAAATTTTGTAACCCGCACTCATGGTTAACCTCATATCTCAGCTTTGGAGCAAGATATCATAAATCGTTACATAACAAAAACTCAAAATACCTTGAAGAACATTGTTGCCAAGTTACAAGGTTCTAAGTCATAAACTGAAAAAGAAGATAGATTTTGAACACGATTTCATTTAAAGTTTTCATTTACAATAGAATTACAGGTAAACCTCAAAATTCAACGCGCGATATCTTCAAATAGGAAACTTTGTTTTCGGTAAGGACAAAAGCATTTGAAAATTTAGATCGAGCTCTACAACATATCTCAAAATCTCAAAATCGACCTCGGACCCCCCCCTGTGGCCTTAATGTGAGAATTAAAGGGCAACAAGTATAGTATCCCTAAATGTGGCTGTCTGTTCCTAAGCAGGTAATCGTACTGAAGTGCGACACGTACTCTAGTGCGACACGTACTCTAGTGCGACACGTACTCTAGTGCGACACGTACTGTAGTGCGACACGTACTGTAGTGCGACACGTACTGTAGTGCGACACGTACTCTAGTGCGACACGTACTGTAGTGCGACACGTACTGTAGTGCGACACGTACTGTAGTGCGACACGTACTCTAGTGCGACACGTACTGTAGTGCGACACGTACTCTAGTGCGACACGTACTCTAGTGCGACACGTACTGTAGTGCGACACGTACTCTAGTGCGACACGTACTGTAGTGCGACACGTACTCTAGTGCGACACGTACTGTAGTGCGACACGTACTGTAGTGCGACACGTACTGTAGTGCGACACGTACTGTAGTGCGACACGTACTGTAGTGCGACACGTACTGTAGTGCGACACGTACTGTAGTGCGACACGTACTGTAGTGCGACACGTACTGTAGTGCGACACGTACTGTAGTGCGACACGTACTGTAGTGCGACACGTACTGTAGTGCGACACGTACTGTAGTGCGACACGTACTGTAGTGCGACACGTACTGTAGTGCGACACGTACTGTAGTGCGACACGTACTCTAGTGCGACACGTACTGTAGTGCGACACGTACTCTAGTGCGACACGTACTCTAGTGCGACACGTACTGTAGTGCGACACGTACTCTAGTGCGACACGTACTGTAGTGCGACACGTACTCTAGTGCGACACGTACTCTAGTGCGACACGTACTGTAGTGCGACACGTACTCTAGTGCGACACGTACTTTAGTGCGACACGTACTGTAGTGCGACACGTACTCTAGTGCGACACGTACTTTAGTGCGACACGTACTCTAGTGCGACACGTACTCTAGTGCGACACGTACTCTAGTGCGACACGTACTCTAGTGCGACACGTACTCTAGTGCGAAGTCCGACAAAAACACCCTCTGTCGCACTAGGGTACGTACGTCGCACTACGATCCAGGTAGCGTACTCTACTGCGACAAAATATCCTGACTTATTTCCAAGTTCAGGTCACATCCTATCCTCCTTATGGACCATTAAGTGATTCTTCGGGTCGGTTCACGTCACTTATTTCGAAGTGATCTTGCGAATACGATTCGTCGGTTCACATCACGTGTTTCGAAGTGATCCACTGATCATAATTCCTTCGGGTCAGTTCAAGCCACGTATGCAGTGTGTGATCCACCGGGTATCAAAACGAACAGTGGCGAAACCTTCCTTCTTTGGGATTCTACCTACTCAGCAGAGAGAAGAAGATCTTTCCTGTTCGGCACTGTGAAAAATATGGATTGATTGGGTAGCATGAAGATTACTCCGCGTGTATTGTGGAAGAAGAGAGTTCATCCGAATACTTTGTTTCAAAGCTTATACTGGACAGATCAGAAGCACAGGTGGCTTCCATTATATACTTATATAGTGATTTGTGAATAAATCCTACATTTAGGGAGGTAAATAATTTTGTTGAATGCTCACATTAGTTAAAACAGGGGCTCTCCAACACATTACAGAGAGGGACAGAGAGAGGCCTGTGTAATCGCGATTGTGCGATTAAGTCATTTACCTTTGTATATAACATTGTTAACAGCAAAAGCTGAACATCAGATTTCCTTTTTTACTTACATTTTATTCAGTAGTAACTTTTTTGTGTAATGTGAGTGACTTAACTTACCTTATCGGTCATAATTATCAACTACATTATTTCCACGCTGAAGACCTTAGCGTGGATAAATATGTCCGTGAAAATAATGTCTGTGGCATTAATTAGGTCCGTGAATAATAAAGTCCGGTAATTATTTCCATTAATTTTAGTGAGGGTGTCCCTACATATGCGTAGATATGTGTGTAGCGATTGGGCGACATCTGTCCGACAGCGACATCTGTCCGATTCAGAAAATAGGTTATTCGGACAATAGTTTATGTCGGATCCTACCGATTTTCTTGAAACTTTCCATAAAGTATGGTGGTTATTGGAATGGATAATCTGTGTAAGTTTGAGCGAGTTTCTATGTGCCAAATTTGAGATATCACCTTAAAGTTAAAGTTAAACACACAAAATATCTCCAATTCGGTGGTTTGCAGTGGTTCCAAGGCATATATCTGGAGATCCAACGCTACGATTTAGCTATCTTACTATCTAGATAGTAAAATAGCTTTAAGACAAATAACTTGTGCAAGTTTGGGCGAATTTCTATGTGCCAAGAAAATAGTGCTGTCGGACAGATGTTGCTGTTGGACAGATGTCGTGTTACCGTGTGTAGCCGATCACTATAGTCTATTTATTACTATTAGTATACTAGGAAAATTATGATCACTCCTCGGTTACATTCTTGAGTTCAGAAAAAGAGTAAAACACTTATGGGCGGTGATCTTGAGCGTGAATAATTATGTCCGTGATAAATTTGGTCCGTGAATAACTTGTCCGTGACACTTAATATGTCCAATAAGGTATGTCCCTTGTCTAAGAGTCTAAGACACGGATAACACACAGGGGTTATTTAGCGCGCGCAGGCACGTAAGGTACGTAAGGCACGGTTAAACCACTGATCTTAAGTGCATTTTATTCATTCCACTAGCTGTATATCTACCTGTACCCTAGCACAGGGCTTCTATGTTCTATTTTTTAGTAAATACCTTGACCACAGCCCCTACAAAGAAGGATAAGATAGTTCATAATACGCTAAGATGATGCAACCACATTATCTTAAACGGTCTTGCCGGCAATTAGCTCCCCGCTGACACCTCAGATTCATACATTATAAGTATGAGTTAAAATAAACTGGATCCAGGCGGTCATTGGCATTTTTGCCAAGGTCCTTCAGTCGGTGTTCTTAGTGAACACTATGTTCATGGTAGCTTGTAATATGTCGCAGCGAATGGTAAATACCCGTCAGTGTGAGATTATCTTACTGTGAAATAAACATAACAATGCTTTATTCATGAGCATTGCATGAAGAGGGTTCCTGCTTTATTGTGGCAAGCAAACCCGTTGCTAACTCCCCCACAAACTGAGCATTAAAACAAAGGCCATTAGAAAAGCCATGGATCATACCCTAGGTGAGAGCGCCTTGAGTTTATTTTTAGAACACACTCTACGATCAAGTTGAGCACAGTGATTTCTCGGCATGTTCTTGTTGATATTACTCCAATGTCCATTAAAGCATTAACTGGGCTTAATTAAGTGTCCCTTAACTATGCCGTAAATCAGTGGCGTAACAAAGGGCTCCGCTGACCCCGCTGTAGGGGGGGGGGGGGGGGGGAGGGGGGAGTCGCCATCTTAGGGGGCGAAAATCGTCGTTCGAATGTGGGAAAATTTTGAAAAACTTAACTGAGGTACTAGCAAAACAGCGTGTTTTGCTCTAGAAATCTTAGATGGCAAGTACGTACGGTACAGGGCTTTAAGTACGTACGGTACAGCTACTTTTAAAGGTACGTACGGTACAGGCACTGTAAGGTACAATTTTTTTTCAAATTTTTAGAATCAACTTCAGTGAATTACTTGCAATTTTTGATTAGTATTATCATCATAATTTTTGAGACAGAACTAGAGGTCGAAAATAAACACACAAATTAACCGGTACTACACTACTACTACTTATAATTATCGTTAAACTCAAAGCTTCATCCTTATTCCTTTTGTTGCAGTATACGAACACCAGCTTTTCAGCTAGCTCATGTCGCAACCTTAATCTACGCTTGTCCATTGCTATCCACTGGATTTGTACCTTTCAGCCTACTTTATTAAGTACGTACCGTACAGCTAAGTTAAAGGTACGTACCGTACGTACTTGCCATCTTAGCTAGAAATACACTTTTTTAGAGATTTTAAATGGCGTATCCTTTAAAATCACCTGATTTGTTCAATTTTAGGGAGGGGCGCCAAAATAAAAGGGGAGGGGCGCCAACAGGGGGGGGGGGGAGGGGAGGGGAGGGCGCATCTTCGGTGGGGGGCGCCAACGTTACGCTGCTGCCCTAACTGTGCCTTTAAAGTGGCTTAACCGTACTTTACGTGTCTGTGCGTTTATAAGCAGCCCCTGTGTGTTGTCCTCGCTTAACCGTCCATATTAGGCTTTCAGGTGTCCCTTAGGCTGAGTGTGTCCACCGACAGATTACCGAATAGTCCCATCTGGTAATGTCTGTCGATTAAATTCAAACCGTTTGAGCAGCGAGGAGGGCTCGTTTTCAAAGGAATTTCACCACGACAGTCTGGCCACGAAGAGTTTTCACACCCTTAGAATGTCATATCATGAAACAAATAAAGTTTCCAAACCGTTAAGTGGAATAAATCAGATATGCTCACGTATAAAATGATAATAAGGGTTGTAAACATTCCGTCGGCCACTTGGGCTAGCTCTAACGTTCCATCTTATTTTCCATTTTAAGATAAAACAGCCAGAAAATAAACAACTTTTGATTTTAAACTAGTCTCAGGGATCGTTCACATACGTAGACAAAGTTTTGACCATTCTAAACTCCTCATCCTCTCCTGTAGTTGCATAATAATAATTCTATTTGCTTACAATTCAATTTGGCTCTACCCAGCGCAGTTGAGATGTAATTTTTTTAAAGAATATGTCCAGGTAATAGAAGTATAACCTTATTTCCGATTTCGCTTTAGGAAGCACCACAGTGGGTACTGCAAATTGTTAATGTTGTGGTGATAAATTGCCATTTTTCTCTTTTAATGACAGCTGAATTTGTTGGTAAATCAGGTTCAACAGCAAGTTCAGCACCTCAAGCTTATTTAACATTTAATTCGAATCTCGTGCTGTACAGTAGTATTGTATCTCATTACACACTGTATTACTTCGACCTGCAGTCCTACACCTTTTGCCTTTTGCTGAAAGGTGACAATTGATCAGCATTGAAGACTTTACTATAGTTGCTGCAATTTTCTAAATTTTCACGTTTTAATCTTAAGCAAATTGCTATTTACTCAATTGTTACTGGGCCGCGCTCAGCCTGTCATTCCGCCGAATCTCTATTCGTTTATTATTCGTTTATTTATTATGTTTATGAACATAATAGCCTGAGGTCCCCAGGTAACTCAATTGCTGCAATTGCAGAGTCTATATTTTTTTGCGTATGGGCACATAGTTTTAACTTTATTTCGTCCGCAAAGCACAATTTGTTCCTCAGCTCCGTTGAGAGTTTTTAATGCAGCATTTAAAATTTTCACGTTTTTATTTTACTAAATTACTATTTATTTAACTGCTGTGATTGCAGAGATTATAAATTATCCGTTTTCCTCCGTTTTAGAATTTGTAATAAAAAATACAAAAGAAATACGGTCAATGTAATGAAAGTAGTCACTTTCTTGATGCTATTAAGTTATCAAATTTTATTCAACTACAATATATCATCTCCTCAGAAGAATGAAACGAAGTACAGCCCCAAGTGGATAATGGTTTTCGTTAAGATAGAGCTAATTATTCTGCTCCTTTTGATGATCAACCTGACCCAGTCGTTTTCAACAGGTTAGAGGTTTTTAGGGGGACAGGGAAGGATTTCTAAAGATTATGATAGATTATGGTAGATCACATCAGTCGGGCCCTATCGGTCCCATTGTAGACGGACCGAACTTTGAGTAATTTAATTCATGAACGGCCTCAATTATGAGCAAAGAAGGGAAAATAAAGGGCTCAAGGGCTGTCAACAATCTTATCATAGCGATACCTCAAGAATTATCTTAAACTGCGAATTATCAGTACATCAGCGGTAGAATGGGATCGAAATTAAGTGTGAGAACTATGAAATAAACTAAGGCAATAAACTGAGATTTTAAAATTTGGTAAATGCTATGGCCGGTGTAGTTTGAATTCTGTCTGGGCTGAATGCATGTACAGTAAATTTTTATTGAACGTTTTTAGTTTCACTGAGAAAATGGGACCTAAAATTAATCATGCTTTTCAGGAACATGTGCTATTAAGGAACAACGTGGTTTCCTTAAGTACGTGTGTCGTAACAAACGTTTGGGAACCTTCAACGACAACATGTGTCACAATTCTAAAGAAATCTACAGACACACCAATACTTTTTTTCTTTTAGGAGATATCTGCTCAAACGATCCGCACTTTTATCAGGCATGCGATCAAATGCTAGGAGGAAAAATAACCAATAATGAGTATTTGTGCGAAAATTATATTTGTATAAGAGTTGGGGCTTATGGGGCTATGCTTTACTCAGCAATTATGCTTAAGAATAGGGATGAAATTTGTGATGGTGAAGTGCAATGCACCGTTACTAAACTTGATGAAGCAGAATGTCCGAATGATTTGGTAGAAGTACCTAGTGGGGAGTTGATACATAAAAATACGATTTGCGATAACGAATGCATAGCACGAAGGGGTAACATGCCCGGTGATGATAAAAAATACTGTGAAGATGAAGCCTTATGTAATGGATATGAATATGGCATGTATTGCAAAGATGAATTTGGTGACAAATCTAGACATTTGTTTCCACAATACATATGCGATGGAAAGAAACAATGTCCAAACGGAGAGGACGAAGCAAATTGTCAGGTCACAAATGCAACTATAGAAACTTGTAAACATAAAGTTACTTCAGAAACTGTACCGGTACATAACTTCACCAAATGTTTCCCACTAGCTGGAAATGAATGGAAGTATAACACCCCCAAAAGTACAGGCATGTATTGTGAGAAATTTGTCGAGAGTCATTCAAACTGTACCGACCCATCAAGAGTTGGTATCATTTGCAAAGTAGCTGGATATTTGTCCACAGTTTCTAAGTACATGATTTGTCTAAAAACAAACGAGAAAATTTGTGATGATGGCATAGAGAAAGTGTGTTATCCAACATCAAAAGCCTGCACTCTGCATAAGCACTTCATGTGTGATGGTGAACCAGACTGTGACGACAACTCAGATGAAAAGCAACTGATATGCAGATCCCAAACTGAGGGAACATGCAAAAGAAGAGTCGGGAACCGAGGTGAATTAACTCTGCCACTGTCTTGGTTGGAAGATGGGGTCGAAGATTGTGTGGACGGAAGTGATGAGATGCCAATATGGCCAACGTGTGGAATCGGCAGGACCAAAAGATTTGTCAAGAATGATAACTCATGTGAAAACGTTTTCGTCTGCCCTAATGAAGAACCTGGTTACGTCGAGTTAAGAGATCTGTGTGACGGAATTGAAACTTGTGGCAACGAAAATCAAATTTGCAGACAATCCCGAAGGTCTACCGAAAAGTCAGTATCACTTCTAACTACGGACAAAGGCCTTACCAAACGGATTTCTTATTGCAAAAAAGGTCTAAAGAGCATCGAACTACAAAAAAGCATTTGCACAAGACGTGAACTCTTCATATTCCCAGAACATACCGTTTTCGGGGTCGACACAAAAACTACTTTGCATCTTCCGAGCAGCAAACAGGTTTGTGACAACTTGTTTGGGGAGCAGTATGTATATACTAGCTGTACCAACAAATGTGCCAACTCGCCATGTCCTCTCAGGACCATACCAAGGTATGAATATTGCCCGGACCAATTTCCTACAGAGTCGGTACCATAGCAAACAACGAATACCTTGTTTTTGTCACCAGATCATTCGAGGATTTATACACCAACAGATACTTTATTTGTGACGATAAAATCAGGTGTTTAGATTACTCGAAGGTTTGTGACCTGGTAAAAGACTGTGAAGACGGATCTGATGAGAACTCTTGCACAAATCACTACAAATGTTCTGCAGACCATTACATTCCGAAAACAAAAGTATGTGACGGTGTCTTTGATTGTTTCAACTTATCTGACGAATGTAACGATAAGTGTTCAAAAGAATCCTAGAAAAACAACCTTCTTAAAGTAATGTCCTGGGTTATCGGAATATTCGCAGTCTTAGCAAATCTATTCATTATAGTTAAGAACGTTGGAACTTTGAGACGATGTGAGACTTCAGTTGCACTGATAAACAAAATCCTTATTATTCTCATATCTTCTGGAGACTTCTTGATTGGCTGCTATCTTATCGTGATATCTGTTTATGATACAATCGTCTTCAAGAAAGGTTACTGTGTCCATCAGATTGCTTGGATCACAGTGTTAAATGTTCAGCAATAGGCATCATCAGCACAATCGGATCTCAAATCTCTTTATTTTCCATGACGGTGCTGAGTCTCATCAGAATTCATGGATATGGAACCCAATGAGGATTCCAGGAGAGGTCAACGTTAAGAAAGGTTTATCAAAATAGCAGCAGGAATTTGCTCAATTGCAATTGCTTCAGCAGCGATTGCCGTGACTACACTGATCAGAAAATTTGAAGACTTTTTCGTAAATGCACTAAAGTTTCCAGAGGAATTACATTTGTTCATTGGAACACCCAACAAACAGCAAATGTTCAATACCTTGGAAGGTTATTATGGAAGAATGAAAGCAACAACCTTGAGCTGGGACTTGATAAACAAGATGACACGAGAAATGTTTTCTCATGATCTCGACTACGAAGACCACACAGTGAAAGAAACAAAAGTTGATTTCTACGGAAACGATGGGTTTGCCTCTTCAAATACTTTGTCAAGAAACCGATGACCCTCAAAGAATGTTCGTCTGGGCACTTATTCTCCTCAACTTTGTATGCTTCATCATAATTACAATGTCTTATACCCTCATCGGGTTTATCTCAATCAAATCATCAAGACAACTTACTGGAGGTCAGAACGATCGCCAAGTCGAAAAGAGGAATTCGAAAATGAAACAGAAGAATCTCTCTTATCATAGCATCTGACTTTGCTTGTTGGTTGCCTTTCATTTCTATCTGCATTCTTCACTCCATGGAGGTGGTGGACGCCACCCCATGGTACGGTTACTTTTCAATGATAGTTCTTCCATTAACTCCGTCATTAACCCCCTCCTGTTTGATGATGCCTTGACAAGTTTCTTCCTGACTGCATTAAGAAGAACAAATAACAGAGTTAAAAATTCAGCTGTAACAGTAAAAGCAGTAGCTCGATTCAGCAAAAGGATTCGAGAAGAAACTGCAGAACTAGGGGAAGTCAAAGTACAATCAAATAAGTTGACCAAGAGCCAAGAAAACAACAAAGAATTCATGATACTGTTCTGCCAGCTGAAACACACAATACAAATCTACAGCCGAAAATAACCGTACAACTTGAGGAACCGATCGAACTAGTAGAAGTGAGAGTCCAATCAAAGGCATTGGCAATAGAACCAGCAAAAGAGCAATCAGAGGAACAGAGAAAAGATGATACATTCACTCGAATAGAAGTACATCAGGACACAACTGAACTTGAAGAAGTTAAAGTGCAAGCAAAGGATCTAGCCAAAGTACCAGGAAATCTTGCAGTTGATAAAGAATTTGACGCATCTGAAACAAATGAAAGCGGAAAAAATAGAATCGATGATGGAACTAAAAATGTTTCGCTTGAGCAGAAGAGAGTGAAAATAGATGAGCTACAACAAAATTGGCAAATGTAACTGACACGCTTGAGCAGATGAACGTACAAGAGGAGGAACTAGATGTTGGAAGAGATATGAGGGAAACTGAACAGAAGAAAATTAAGGCCGAAGAGCTACAACAGAGTGTTGATGACAAAACGAAGGGACTCAAGGAGGATAACTTGGAGATGGAAGAAAAGGGAGATCGTGTTGGAGTCAAAGGAGATAATGCTGACATTAATGTTGCTGAGAGAACTTCAACTATGGAGAAGCGAGAAAATGAAAGAGCGATGACTGATGGAGATTCTCACGCTTGAAATATTAAGGAAACATGGGAGCTCTAGAAAAAATTGCAAAGAAGGAGAGCACAGATAAATTAAACTGATAAATAAAAGATAAGAACTGCAGAGGTAGATTTAATCATGCACAATATAAAAAGCCGATATAGCAAGAATCAAGATACATAAGAATAAACACTAAAACTATTTGATCTTGATATAGAATAGATACGGTAAAAATATGAAATGTGTTGTTTTCCTGAGGTTTTACTTTATTATTAAGATATAATTGTTAGAACACAATTATATCCCATATTTTCATGTACATTGTATTCATGTATATTGTATATCTATAATATTTTTCTTATATCTTATATTTAACATATATGTATGAAAAGCATTCATATTATCTATAATTTTGTTGATAGGTGTCTACAACTAGATTCTTGTATATCATTTTATGTTCCAAGACGGGTCCAATGTTCGAATAGAAGTGACTGTTTTGTTGATAAGATGAATAAAGAAATCATAGCAGGATTTCTATAATAATAATATATAGTTATGATTATGTGAGATATGATAAATAACACTAAGAAATGATTAAATATCACTGACAAAGTGAGAGGTGTCTTTTTTTGCAATATTATTATTATTATGAGCCCTATTTCTCTGTACCCGGGTTAGGTATCTTCATTTTGGTTTGGAAACATTCGCTTGTAACAGATTTGTTTTGCGAATGTCAGATTTAAAATTTCTCACAGCTGATTTGTTATTATCCACTATGTAATATCGATATATCTTTGTAAGAATTGTGAAAATGTAAACTTGTAATACTTGTAGAATACAGAAATCAATCATTGTTAATTAACAGTAACGAACAAAAATGTCCCCGTCCCCGTCCCCGTCCCCCGTCCCTGTCCCGTCCCCGTCCCCGTCCGTCCCGTCCCCGTCCCGTCCCCGTCCCCGTCCCCGTCCCCGTCCCCGTCCCCGTCCCCGTCCCCGTCCCCGTCCCCGTCCCCGTCCCCGTCCCCGTCCCCGTCCCGTCCCCGTCCCGTCCCCGTCCCCGTCCCCGTCCCCGTCCCCGTCCCCGTCCCCGTCCCCGTCCCCGTCCCCGTCCCCGTCCCCGTCCCCGTCCCGTCCCCGTCCCCGTCCCGTCCCGTTCCGTCCCGTCCCCGTCCCCGTCCCCCGTCCCCGTCCCCGTCCCCGTCCCGTCCCCGTCCCCGTCCCCCGTCCCCGTCCCCGTCCCCGTCCCCGTCCCCGTCCCCGTCCCCGTCCCCGTCCCCGTCCCCGTCCTCGTCCTCGTCCCCGTCCCGTCCCCGTCCCCGTCCCCGTCCCCTCCCATAACCGTTGCCCTTATATTCACACTTTCAAATAAAGTCCGGTCCGTTTAACTTTAAGGTCCGTCAAGTTAATGTCCGTTGAGATCATTTTTTCCAAAATTATTCCACTGCGAACTCATGTTTAGGATATGACAACTTTTTAATTTCAGTCAATTGTAATTTCTATCATCGGATTCGGACTAAACTACCTATATCATTGGATCAATTAAAACGGTATTATACAATTTAAATATTCTAAGTATCACATTATATTTATACTTTTTATACTTGATCACGGCTTGTGAATTGTAATAAGTTTAAATTAATTACATCAATCACATTGCTGTAAAAAACTCTTTGGGTAATTGTTTTCGGGTCGATATATAGTGTCCAATGAAATAAGATGATGTTTATTGAATCTTTATTGCCGAGTACAGCTGCCTTCGGGTAGTTCTTCTTAATCTATTACAATTGTAAATTAATGGAAAATCGAGCGACCGATTTCATTCTTGATATTTGCGGACGGTTATTCCAATTAATATCATTCCTTTTGTTTGGGAAAGAGAGACAGTGGACAGCGGTCCACTCTAACCCAATTATGGGTTTTGGTAAAATAAGTGATACGAAAAGTTTGTTTAGCAGCGAGTTTCAAAATACATGTGTAAATCGTCTTCAGCTGGAGTAAATCGTCTTCAGCTATGCTAGGGTCAAAGAAGCTTACCCGACCACTTAAATGACCACAATTTATATAATAATTATTATGAACCCAAAATGTACATTTGAATGCTTCGTTTCGGAAATACGGTCGAAAACGGGGTTATCGGAACAGGAGCCAGGAAGGCTCTAAAGCTCTAAGAATAAAGAATCATGAGCAATATTAAAATTTGTCTCAAGATGACCTACTTGGTGTCCAAAACACCTAAAACGATGGATAATGATTTACTTAATCAGGCAAATCTCAAATGTGTCAGTACATTTTCAAACCCAACCTGCGAAAGGAAATTTTTCAAAATACTAATCCTACTAATTTGACTAATATTCTACCTGTAGTTGTAATATGGATATTGCTAATATTGCCAATATTCTATCAGTGGTTCTTAGATTAAGTTGGAGTTAATTTTCTGATATCATATTCATACTTTAGCATGCTTTACTCTTCAACAAATTAATACGACGACTGATTGGAAGGAATAATATCGACTTCTTTGTAACCTCAGCTGTATCAGAACTCAATTATTTTTCATACAGTATATCCAAAGTATGAAGAAAAAGATGTTCTAGAAGAAACAATAACATATAACATATTGTGTGCGGCTATCATTGAGCTTGGTAATTATATTAGGACGAAATTAAAATTACGATCACCACCTTTAGGTTAGTTTTACAGGGATAACTTCTGGACAACAGTATCTAGTACGTCCTCCAATCATTCCTTTTTTTGTAGATTCCAATATTCCAAGAGTGAGTTGTTGGTGATGTATCCTTTGGTTGGAGGGGTGTCGGGGAGATTTAGCAAGTAATACTTCGAAGGGTCCTAAAGCAGTTAGGCTGTTCACTTGTCGTGGAAGAAGGTTACATTGGTTATATAGTCTCGCTGCATTCACTCAAAATAAAATTCACCTAAAGTTGAAACAAAAGAAATTCTCGTAATTGCAGTGGCCACTGATCGTTTCGATTTGTTGTTCAGTGGTGAGACATCCAGCTTTTATGCATTGTCGAGCTTTTTCCTTGAATACCATCTTCATGACATTTGGAACAGGTTCGTTAGCCATCTTCATGTATGGATCAGGATATATCACTCTCCTCTAATTTAATTGTGCTGTATCTGAGCATAGAAATAGAATATCTTAAAAGCATCAACATCGCATTAACGTTAGGTCGTTACACTTACACTTACATTACGTTTTGTTATCGGACTTTATTAATTGAACGGACATTATTTGGACGCTGGAGGGGTGTCGGGAGGGGTGCGGGGAGGGGTGCCGGGAGGGATGCCGGGAGGGATGCCGGGAGGGGTGCGGGAGGGATGCCGGGAGGGGTGACGGGAGGGGTGACGGGGACGCTGGAGGGGTGCCGGGAGGCCCACACTGACTTTCATAACCTCCGCGTTTCTAGGTGGGACTGACGGACACTGGAGAGAGATTGGGAGACTGATGACGGATGTCGGATAGCAAACTCTGAAGACTTACTTACCTGAGATCATGAGAGTGAAAGTGATTTGGAATTTGGTGTGCGATTTTTGTAAAAAAAATACATAATAGCTGAGAGATTTGTTGAACCAGCGGCAGTTTATTTTACCGAACTAATTGTTACTCTTACTGTTACAAGTAAAGTATTTATATGGATTGTTGATGTTCCTCAGTCTATAATTTTGAATTCACGGGGAAAAATTTGCGCCAATTAAGCCTAAAGAATGTATCAGTGTGAATCAAACGAAGCGCTTGATAAGATATGTAACTGTAAGAATTCAAGAAAATGTTTGTGCTATAAGTATAAGAACGCCAAGTTTTCATGTGAGATGCCACTGACTAATTTCCATTTGTCGCTTTTTGACATCAAAGTCAATAGACTTCTGCAACTTAATTTTCATATTCACGCTTTGGAACCCCCCTCCCCCCATCCCCCCCCCCTCCCCCCCTCCCGGCCACCATCAAACTTATAACTCTACCTGAACTGCATAAAGTTCTGGGGCACTCGCTCTGAAGTGTGATAAGAGGTTTGGGCGCCTTAATGAAATTAATTTTTTCAGACGCGAATATTCCCTTGGCACTACCACTTCCAAAGTTGTATTTTTCGACCGACTCAAAATTTTTAAATGACGTTGCACTGAAAATAACAGCAGTTAGGATTGTGATATCCTACTATCCTATTATAAAGCTATAACAGTATAAGTATACTGAACAAAGCCATTGATCTAATTAGTGGAAGTATTTATTGGACCATTGGACCAAAGCAATTTTAATGGGAAATGGTTGGGACAGGCTCCAGGAGTCATCCCTGATCAGAGCTCCCAAAGGAATAACCCACAGTTACCATTTATTTTCCACTTTTTACATCTCTGATCTCAGCTTCTGAACATTTTGCTCATGCACGGAATACTGATCCTCACTATACAGTATTATATACAGTATACACAACTTCAACTTTCGACTAGTAGTACAGACAGATCCGTCTGAAAAAATCGATCTGCTGACACACGAAGCTTTCAAAGGATTTTTGACGTTTTTGAGTCCCATTAGGTGCCCTTTATGGCTGACCAACTTTTCCAAACTTTTCCACTTGTCTTAAGGCCACTTTTTGCCACTTTACCACTTTTTACCACCTTTCTTGTTTGTCGAATATCTTTAGTTGTGAACATCGTAAAAGGTTGCAGATCAATCGAGTGTGTTCATATTATCAGGAAGAAAAACTTTTGTTCAAACAATTTTTACGTCAGATAATAAGTTAATTGGATAATTATCAATTAACTAATTAGCAAAATTCTAAAAATTTTTTATTGGCTCAAAATGATCGGAATAGCTTAAAACACGGAGAAAAGTAGTTTTTAGAAAAAATTTGAAAATTTTTCACTTACATTTTTTTTCGAGACTTGAAAAAATTTCGAAAATTCAAAATATTTTTTCCGCCAAAAGTGATCAAACCGCATGAAACACGGAGAAAAATGCCTTTCAAAAAAACTTAGAGAATTTTTCGTTTCAAGAATACTTAAATAGCCAATTTTTGTAGTTGGAGTTCAGTAAATCTCGGCAGATTTTAGTAATCAGGAATTACTAAGTGAAGAGGTCTGAAACTGAAAAACGTTAACCATACGATCGCGCGGCGATATAAGAGTTTCATAAACTATTTTACGCAGAAACTGCACCAATGGCACAGTCAAGATCGAAACGATAGCCTGCTGTACTGTCATTTTATTGATTTCAATGATGAATCAGTGGGGTTAAGATAATCACATTTGTAATAAATAAACATCTCTGTACCGTCAATTGTGCTAATCTAAACCAGCCTACCTGTATTACCAGACCTCTTCTTTTCCTCGACAATCAAACCAAGTTGTTCATATCGCATTTGGTGGGTGATGTAAGTAGTAATACATATCGTGATTGTATTCAATCACAATACGACACAATGCAATACGTGTATATTATATTATGGCCCTTAATGAGGTATATGAAACGTTCTATACCGTACACTTCTCGTTTCTCCTGTGAGAGGCCCATTATGGAGAGGTTTTACAGTTTAGCACGAAAACGTCTACTTGGCCTCATGGCTCATTGACAGCTCAAAGAAGGCAAGAAAAGACCAGAAAGCTTAAAATTTCAACTCGCTCTTTTCAATGCTCTTCGATCTGTCCCACATTAATCCTGAGCTGATCATCATGGCCCCGAATATCCTACGGGAAGAACCTGTATTTTTACCTCACGACGTCCGGATTTCAAATCAACACCCTCAATAACATTAACAATCCTTCCTGATCAGAATCTGTCTCTATTAGCAATTTCCAAAATATCCTGACTCTCGTGGAGCATTTCACTGAATTAATTATTACCGGTTCTTTACTACCCTTGCCCGTCACTCGTATCTACATCTTACCCTTGCCAGTATGTTACTCTTGCTGATTTTACGTTTAGCCGACCCTGACGATGACATATGGGGGTGATTTGAGGTAACCACCGATCCAGCATAGTAAATGAAGCGGTATGCAGAACAATACAAAACAAGTCACAGTTGATGTTGGAAGGTGTATTTACACTTGCTTCCTGGACCTGGCTGTTCCTTAGTTTCCCTGATCTGTTCTTGCCTTCTTCGAACTGTAAATGAGCCATGAGGTCAAGTATACGTTTTCGTGATAAACTTTAAAACGTCTCTATACCGGGTTTCTTACGGTATAAAGCGTTACATAAACCTCATTAGTCATTAAGAGCCATTTTCGACTCAAGTGCAGACAAGAAGATTGGAGTCTTTCCATCAGTACTGCTTAAGAAGAATCCTGAGAGTGAGGTGGTTCCATCGAGTAAGTAATGAGGATGTTTTAAGAAGGGCATCAATAACTGCTCTTGCTGACATAATAACAACAAAACGGTTGCGTTGGTTTGGACATGTCAGTAGAATGCCTGAAGATCGGTTACCCAACTATTTACTTGAATGGAAACCCAAGCATGGGAAGAGATCAAGAGGCAGGCCTAGGAAGAGCTTAAATGATGTATTTATTGAGGATGCTGAGCAGAGATTGGATCGGAATGGACTCACGATTGATTGTATGAGAAGATTAGCTGCAGACCGAAAGGGGTGGAGAAATGTTACCCGCCGAAGTTGTATAATACAAAGTAATGACGCAGTCGACGCAGACTAATCCTTTTGGATGGAGATCTCGCCATGTAACATGTATGTATTGTGTCGTAGTCTGATTGAATACAGCTCGATATGTATTAGTTTCAATACTTTCAACACTACTATATAACAAATAATTTGAATGACAGGATGGATTACTGAGGACACTGTGTTAAGGTGATTTAAGTGGGTCCCAATCCCCACCGACCATTCTTCTTTGTGTCATGAATACTTGCTTCATCATCTCCTTTTAATAAAAATAACGGTGTCTTTATTGACTAAGCGCAT
Organism: Bolinopsis microptera; assembly: GCF_026151205.1. Lineage (NCBI taxonomy): Eukaryota > Metazoa > Ctenophora > Tentaculata > Lobata > Bolinopsidae > Bolinopsis > Bolinopsis microptera. The sequence goes on along the minus strand of NC_087072.1, from coordinate 1,911,249 downwards.
TACTACATACATCACCCACCAAATGCGATATGAACAACTTGGTTTGATTGTCGAGGAAAAGAAGAGGTCTGGTAATACAGGTAGGCTGGTTTAGATTAGCACAATTGACGGTACAGAGATGTTTATTTATTACAAATGTGATTATCTTAACCCCACTGATTCATCATTGAAATCAATAAAATGACAGTACAGCAGGCTATCGTTTCGATCTTGACTGTGCCATTGGTGCAGTTTCTGCGAAAATTAGTTTATGAAACTCTTATATCGCCGCGCGATCGTATGGTTAACGTTTTTCAGTTTCAGACCTCTTCACTTAGTAATTCCTGATTACTAAAATCTGCTGAGATTTACTGAACTCCAACTACAAAAATTGGCTATTTAAGTATTCTTGAAACGAAAAATTCTCTAAGTTATTTTGAAAGGCATTTTTCTCCGTGTTTCATGCGGTTTGATCACTTTTGGCGGAAAAAATATTTTGAATTTTCGAAATTTTTTCCAAGTCTCGAAAAAAAATGTAAGTGAAAAATTTTCAAATTTTTTCTAAAAACTACTTTTCTCCGTGTTTTAAGCTATTCCGATCATTTTGAGCCAATAAAAAAATTTTAGAATTTTGCTAATTAGTTAATTGATAATTATCCAATTAACTTATTATCTGACGTAAAAATTGTTTGAACAAAAGTTTTTCTTCCTGATAATATGAACACACTCGATTGATCTGCAACCTTTTACGATGTTCACAACTAAAGATATTCGACAAACAAGAAAGGTGGTAAAAAGTGGTAAAGTGGCAAAAAGTGGCCTTAAGACAAGTGGAAAAGTTTGGAAAAGTTGGTCAGCCATAAAGGGCACCTAATGGGACTCAAAAACGTCAAAAATCCTCTGAAAGCTTCGTGTGTCAGCAGATCGATTTTTTCAGACGGATCTGTCTGTACTATAGATCGACTGTCAGGCGCCTTCACACCAACTGCTACAGTGCTACCAGAGATACAGGGTGTAAAGTGTGACTTTCTTCCACTTTAATAGTTTAAATTCGACACCTAGTGACACGATGTGATGAAGAGTTTTTAGCAACTACTCCTTCATAATATTTTGTATCATTTCTCAAAAATGTCACACTTTCTGTGGTACACCCTGTACATCATATCATGATATAATAAATAATACATCCGTTATACATCCGTGACTCCGTCGCAGGACGCAGTTCACACAAACTTACACGCGCGTACAACTACAAATAAAAGACTTGATTGCTCATGCGATGATGTGCTTTGTAGCATTTGCTACATTCGAACGTTTTAGTAAGATAACAAGCTTTAAATCGCGACATTTCCGAATACAATTTATTTTTTCAAGCACCGGATAACAATTTTAGCACGCCCTCAATAGCCGCCTCTGAATTTGATTCACGATGTCAATCCTTCGCAGCTCGGTGAGGCACAGTGGTGCATCTCGCCGATCTACCGAAGAGAAGCATTATTTGATGCGCGCGCGACCCAGTAGTGCATCGCGCTACAACCTCTGAATATAATCAGTGCAGATATTGTTTGTGCGGCGTGCGCGCGCGCACTAATTACGTCACGTGACCAGGCAGGTGAACAAGCTGAATACTTGTCACGTGATCAACTACCATGATCACTACCGGCACGTGACTATGCAGCTCGGTTAAATGCGTTGGGACCGTGAGAAATAGAGTTTCCATCTTAGATTTCAATCTGCGTCCATTTCCGTATTGAATCAATCGTTCCCGTTTATAATAACATAAACCCGCCACGCAAAGGGTTTATATAACAGATCATCCCGCGCTAGCGGGATGATCTGATAAACACATACGAGTGCGCGCAGCGCACGAGTTTTGTGTTAATATGTAATCCCGAAGCGCCAGCTGAGGGATTACATTTATTTAGCCCTGAGCGTGAAGTGTTTATGGATTATAATTATCTCCGGCGATTTCGACAAGGGATTTATACTTTAGAAGAGAGTGATAAAATAGTTTTTATTTCGGAATACGGGTCTGATTTTAGTAATATTTTCATTTCTATTAGCAGGAACAAGAGCTGGAAGGAGAGCAAGCAAAACAATACTATTTTTAGGGCACGGACAAGGGTAGCTGGCTAGTCGCCAACTTCTCACGCCACGCGTTGGAGAAATTCCAAGAATTAGCTGCTTTGGCAACGTTCCCAGGAATTTGCGTGTAAAAGAAGTGGACGGTTACGATGTTTCATATCACGTGGTGCGCTTTCGTGTCACGTGGTATAGACTCGGCGTATGCTATTGGTGGCACGTGGTACGCACGTGACGCGCCCACGTGATCGCGCGTCTAACTGTTCTACTATTATCGAGTTCTAATCAGCAGTATCATTGATTATTGTAAGTCGGAGAATTGAATGATAAACATCAGTTACGACTAAAAAGCGGGCCGGGTTTATACAAATTTCCGGGGCGGGATGATATCACCTTGAGATGTTTATCTAACAGCGGGCCGGGCTGAGTGATAATATGATCCCGCGTCGAAATCCCGGAGATATTTATATATTTGTAACTTGTCCCTACGTATATCTATTAACATGTTCAGAGCGACACTAGTGTACTGTGTTAGTGTACTGTGTAGATTTGGGGCTTCTGCCTCGCCTTCGCTACAGTCGTTCCGGATCACATTCAGCGCTCCTACTAAATCGCTCGCCGAAATTTTAAGAAAATTCTTGTGAAAAGGACCCTTCATGGTTGTGAAATTGATTTAAATCGGTGTATTTTTGGACGCTGATTCCGAATCACCCCCCGTGACGTAGGGTTAAAATGCTTCCCTGGAGAGTTATGGGCAAAAAACCGTTTCGGTCACGTGACAGGCTAGTAAAACATGAATTCGATTGTTTAGGGCTCGGGTTAGGGTTAGGGACAGGGTTGTGGTAAGGGTTATCATGATAGCTTCGGGGTTATAGCTAGGTTAGGGTTGGGATTTGGGTTTTGTAAAACCGTTTTGTACGGCTGCAAAACCATAAAAACCAAAGTCACGTCAAATTTTTGGGCGAGCGAATTAGTAAGAGCCCACATTCAGTTGTTATTCAGCTATCAACGCATTTGAAGACAAGTTATTCCCAATAAATCTGTTAACCTAGTATCCTTTAATCGTTATCTTTTCAAATGATACTGTGATAGGGTGTTAAGATAATTTCCATGCTAGTATAGAAGTTGTAACAGACCCTCCAAAAACAACTCTTAAAATATGATTAATCAAAAATGTTGAGATTAATAAGAGGTTTATCTGACATTTCCCGTCTGAGAATGTGTTGTTTTTTTGAAGTTATGATCACATTTACGTCTCTTTGATTTCTTTTTCTAAATAAAACACGTAAGTAAACTGGTAGAAGAAACATAATGTTTAAAATGTATAGAATGTATAGAATGTATAGAATGTATAGAATGTATAGAATGTATAGAATGTATAGAGTGTATAGAATGTATAGAGTGTATAGAGTGTATGGAATATATAGAATGTATAGAACGTATATTATAATGTATAGTGTGTATAGAATGTACAGAGTGTATAGAATGCAGTATATAGTGTATAGAATCTACAAAATCCTTTGTAAATAGTTGAGCTGTAGTTGCATGATATATTACTTTGATTGCAGTTGATCATGATATAGAAATACCAAGAAATACAAAGTATACTTTAATATTACAGTATGTAACGTCTGACAAATGTTAAGGAAAGTGATCTATATTATTAAAAATAGAAAATAACCACAGAGTTAGTAGGCATTGTGCAGAAACGATCTACAAAAATGAAATTACTAAATAATAATTTCACCGTACAAAATTAGTAAATTAGTTACTTTGTTAGATATGAAGATAAGTTCTATTGTTTTTATGGTGTTGTCACGTGATGAACTGACATTGTATTGATGATTCAATAGTGGCAGTATAATAGTGGCAAGTGCCGTTCAGATGGTGAAGCGTGTGGTTCTTCAAAGAGAGTTGGCAGGATCTGACAGGGTGTAATATGTAGTCTGCACTTGTGGTAGGCATGTTACAAGCACATATACTTATATCATTCATATTTTGTCGAATTATATATATAAATTTTGATTATTGAATGAGAAATATAAGCCAGGAAACTAAGACAATCACCACTGTTCACTGTTCTTACTGTTTATCAAGTTTGACCAGTAATAATCCATTGCACAATTAGTCAGAATCTGGCGAAATCTGGTGAATTCTGGTGAATACTATTAGTATCACTATAAATCTAACTAAACATTTGCTAGTATATAGCGTCGAGATATAACACGATACACTAGGCAATTATCACTTCAAAAGTCGACACTTCAATTATATTAAATTTACAATGCGCCTTTATATGAGTTATATAAAAATACAAGTATGCTGCTGTTAAGAAAACTAAAAAGCCCAAATATTTATGACTACAATCCATATCAGCCTGGTCATATCTTAATCTGTGCTCATCAGTCTCACCGTTTTTGTATTTATCGGAATGGATCTGACAAAAATACATATAATATGGGGTGATGAGCTGGCCATGGTGTTAGTGTTATAGTAATAGTATGTATTATAGCGTTAGATAATCATAGCTATACAAGAAACTGGAGCTATAGCAGGTTAGCTGTCTGCTATTTAGCCTTTACATATTCATGATAGTCCAAACTATATCTACCTGCACTTAATACTCTACAGCAGGTTACATTTGTGAGCATCGACTCTACAAGCTTACAAGGGGACCGCCTTTTGTGAATCTAGACTTTGAGACATAATAGTTTAACCCTAATGTAAGAACCGTGGCCAAATGTTTTGAAAGGACAGGATTCCTAGTGCTTGTACCGCCGTACCGGTATGTTAATGATGATCACTTAATTCTTACTCTAAAATATAGTGGTATTCATGGCCAGTTACTTTTATCTAAAACCTAAAACGTTTCGTGAATATTCACTTTCCGAATCCGAAGTAAACCAGTTGGAAACCAACCTTTTGTTGCATCTCCTTCAGCACTGTTGTCTCTTACTCACATTTACCCGTGGAACTCACGGAATCTCTGGTCTACGGTTTCCATGGTATCATTATCAAACATAAGTTTCTGTCTCTCCGTCCATACAAATCTCTGTGTTGCAATTTACTTATTAGCTTATAAAATAGTTAGTGCATAGAATAACGGTTACCAGAACTTGAAGCTGTTGTTCAAGTATAGACTCTAGAGTATAGAGGTAGTCTGGCATTATAGTCGGTAACTTGAAGCTGTTGTTCAAGTATAGACTCTAGAGTATAGAGGTAGTCTGGCATTATAGTCGGTAACTTGAAGCTGTTGTTCAAGTATAGACTCTAGAGTATAGAGGTAGTCTGGCATTATAGTCGGTAACTTGAAGCTGTTGTTCAAGTATAGACTCTCGAGTATAGAGGTAGTCTGGCATTATAGTCGGTAACTTGAAGCTGTTGTTCAAGTATAGACTCTCGAGTATAGAGGTAGTCTGGCATTATAGTCGGTAACTTGAAGCTGTTGTTCAAGTATAGACTCTAGAGTATAGAGGTAGTCTGGCATTATAGTCGGTAACTTGAAGCTGTTGTTCAAGTATAGACTCTAGAGTATAGAGGTAGTCTGGCATTATAGTCGGTAACTTGAAGCTGTTGTTCAAGTATAGACTCTAGAGTATAGAGGTAGTCTGGCATTATAGTCGGTAACTTGAAGCTGTTGTTCAAGTATAGACTCTAGAGTATAGAGGTAGTCTGGCATTATAGTCGGTAACTTGAAGCTGTTGTTCAAGTATAGACTCTAGGGTATAGAGGTAGTCTGGCATTATAGTCGGTAACTTGAAGCTGTTGTTCAAGTATAGACTCTAGAGTATAGAGGTAGTCTGGCATTATAGTCGGTAACTTGAAGCTGTTGTTCAAGTATAGACTCTAGAGTATAGAGGTAGTCTGGCATTATAGTCGGTAACTTGAAGCTGTTGTTCAAGTATAGACTCTAGAGTATAGAGGTAGTCTGGCATTATAGTCGGTAACTTGAAGCTGTTGTTCAAGTATAGACTCTAGAGTATAGAGGTAGTCTGGCATTATAGCCGGTAACTTGAAGCTGTTGTTCAAGTATAGACTCTAGAGTATAGAGGTAGTCTGGCATTATAGTCGGTAACTTGAAGCTGTTGTTCAAGTATAGACTCTAGAGTATAGAGGTAGTCTGGCATTATAGTCGGTAACTTGAAGCTGTTGTTCAAGTATAGACTCTAGAGTATAGAGGTAGTCTGGCATTATAGTCGGTAACTTGAAGCTGTTGTTCAAGTATAGACTCTAGAGTATAGAGGTAGTCTGGCATTATAGTCGGTAACTTGAAGCTGTTGTTCAAGTATAGACTCTAGAGTATAGAGGTAGTCTGGCATTATAGTCGGTAACTTGAAGCTGTTGTTCAAGTATAGACTCTAGAGTATAGAGGTAGTCTGGCATTATAGTCGGTAACTTGAAGCTGTTGTTCAAGTATAGACTCTAGAGTATAGAGGTAGTCTGGCATTATAGTCGGTAACTTGAAGCTGTTGTTCAAGTATAGACTCTCGAGTATAGAGGTAGTCTGGCATTATAGTCGGTAACTTGAAGCTGTTGTTCAAGTACAGACTCTAGAGTATAGAGGTAGTCTGGCATTATAGTCGGTAACTTGAAGCTGTTGTTCAAGTATAGACTCTAGAGTATAGAGGTAGTCTGGCATTATAGACTCTAGAGTATAGAGGTAGTCTGCATTATAGTCGGTAATTTGAAGCTGTTGTTCAAGTATAGACTCTAGAGTATAGAGGTAGTCTGGCATTATAGTCGGTAACTTGAAGCTGTTGTTCAAGTATAGACTCTAGAGTATAGAGGTAGTCTGGCATTATAGTCGGTAACTTGAAGCTGTTGTTCAAGTATAGACTCTAGAGTATAGAGGTAGTCTGGCATTATAGTCGGTAACTTGAAGCTGTTGTTCAAGTATAGACTCTAGAGTATAGAGGTAGTCTGGCATTATAGTCGGTAACTTGAAGCTGTTGTTCAAGTATAGACTCTAGAGTATAGAGGTAGTCTGGCATTATAGTCGGTAACTTGAAGCTGTTGTTCAAGTATAGACTCTAGAGTATAGAGGTAGTCTGGCATTATAGTCGGTAACTTGAAGCTGTTGTTCAAGTATAGACTCTAGAGTATAGAGGTAGTCTGGCATTATAGTCGGTAACTTGAAGCTGTTGTTCAAGTATAGACTCTAGAGTATAGAGGTAGTCTGGCATTATAGTCGGTAACTTGAAGCTGTTGTTCAAGTATAGACTCTAGAGTATAGAGGTAGTCTGGCATTATAGTCGGTAACTTGAAGCTGTTGTTCAAGTATAGACTCTAGAGTATAGAGGTAGTCTGGCATTATAGTCGGTAACTTGAAGCTGTTGTTCAAGTATAGACTCTAGAGTATAGAGGTAGTCTGGCATTATAGTCGGTAACTTGAAGCTGTTGTTCAAGTATAGACTCTAGAGTATAGAGGTAGTCTGGCATTATAGTCGGTAACTTGAAGCTGTTGTTCAAGTATAGACTCTAGAGTATAGAGGTAGTCTGGCATTATAGCCGGTAACTTGAAGCTGTTGTTCAAGTATAGACTCTAGAGTATAGAGGTAGTCTGGCATTATAGTCGGTAACTTGAAGCTGTTGTTCAAGTATAGACTCTAGAGTATAGAGGTAGTCTGGCATTATAGTCGGTAACTTGAAGCTGTTGTTCAAGTATAGACTCTAGAGTATAGAGGTAGTCTGGCATTATAGTCGGTAACTTGAAGCTGTTGTTCAAGTATAGACTCTAGAGTATAGAGGTAGTCTGGCATTATAGCCGGTAACTTGAAGCTGTTGTTCAAGTATAGACTCTAGAGTATAGAGGTAGTCTGGCATTATAGTCGGTAACTTGAAGCTGTTGTTCAAGTATAGACTCTAGAGTATAGAGGTAGTCTGGCATTATAGTCGGTAACTTGAAGCTGTTGTTCAAGTATAGACTCTAGAGTATAGAGGTAGTCTGGCATTATAGTCGGTAACTTGAAGCTGTTGTTCAAGTATAGACTCTAGAGTATAGAGGTAGTCTGGCATTATAGTCGGTAACTTGAAGCTGTTGTTCAAGTATAGACTCTAGAGTATAGAGGTAGTCTGGCATTATAGTCGGTAACTTGAAGCTGTTGTTCAAGTATAGACTCTAGAGTATAGAGGTAGTCTGGCATTATAGTCGGTAACTTGAAGCTGTTGTTCAAGTATAGACTCTAGAGTATAGAGGTAGTCTGGCATTATAGCCGGTAACTTGAAGCTGTTGTTCAAGTATAGACTCTAGAGTATAGAGGTAGTCTGGCATTATAGTCGGTAACTTGAAGCTGTTGTTCAAGTATAGACTCTAGAGTATAGAGGTAGTCTGGCATTATAGTCGGTAACTTGAAGCTGTTGTTCAAGTATAGACTCTAGAGTATAGAGGTAGTCTGGCATTATAGTCGGTAACTTGAAGCTGTTGTTCAAGTATAGACTCTAGAGTATAGAGGTAGTCTGCATTATAGTCGGTAACTTGAAGCTGTTGTTCAAGTATAGACTCTAGAGTATAGAGGTAGTCTGGCATTATAGTCGGTAACTTGAAGCTGTTGTTCAAGTATAGACTCTAGAGTATAGAGGTAGTCTGGCATTATAGTCGGTAACTTGAAGCTGTTGTTCAAGTATAGACTCTAGAGTATAGAGGTAGTCTGGCATTATAGTCGGTAACTTGAAGCTGTTGTTCAAGTATAGACTCTAGAGTATAGAGGTAGTCTGGCATTATAGCCGGTAACTTGAAGCTGTTGTTCAAGTATAGACTCTAGAGTATAGAGGTAGTCTGGCATTATAGTCGGTAACTTGAAGCTGTTGTTCAAGTATAGACTCTAGAGTATAGAGGTAGTCTGGCATTATAGCCGGTAACTTGAAGCTGTTGTTCAAGTATAGACTCTAGAGTATAGAGGTAGTCTGGCATTATAGTTGGTAACTTGAAGCTGTTGTTCAATGTTCAAGTATAGACTCTAGAGTATAGAGGTAGTCTGGCATTATAGTCGGTAACTTGAAGCTGTTGTTCAAGTAAAGACTCTAGAGTATAGAGGTAGTCTGGCATTATAGTCGGTAACTTGAAGCTGTTGTTCAAGTATAGACTCTAGAGTATAGAGGTAGTCTGGCATTATAGTCGGTACAGACTTGAAGCTGTTGTTCAAGTATAGACTCTAGAGTATAGAGGTAGTCTGGCATTATAGTCGGTAACTTGAAGCTGTTGTTCAAGTATAGACTCTAGAGTATAGAGGTAGTCTGGCATTATAGTCGGTACCAGAACTTGAAGCTGTTGTTCAAGTATAGACTCTAGAGTATAAAGGTAGTCTGGCATTATAGTAGGTAACTTGAAGCTGTTGTTCAAGTATAGACTCTAGAGTATAGAGGTAGTCTGGCATTATAGTCGGTAACTTGAAGCTGTTGTTCAAGTATAGACTCTAGAGTATAGAGGTAGTCTGGCATTATAGTCGGTAACTTGAAGCTGTTGTTCAAGTATAGACTCTAGAGTATAGAGGTAGTCTGGCATTATAGCCAGTAACTTGAAGCTGTTGTTCAAGTATAGACTCTAGAGTATAGAGGTAGTCTGGCATTATAGTCGGTAACTTGAAGCTGTTGTTCAAGTATAGACTCTAGAGTATAGAGGTAGTCTGGCATTATAGTCGGTAACTTGAAGCTGTTGTTCAAGTATAGACTCTAGAGTATAGAGGTAGTCTGGCATTATAGTCGGTAACTTGAAGCTGTTGTTCAAGTATAGACTCTAGAGTATAGAGGTAGTCTGGCATTATAGTCGGTAACTTGAAGCTGTTGTTCAAGTATAGACTCTAGAGTATAGAGGTAGTCTGGCATTATAGACTCTAGAGTATAGAGGTAGTCTGGCATTATAGTCGGTAACTTGAAGCTGTTGTTCAAGTATAGACTCTAGAGTATAGAGGTAGTCTGGCATTATAGTCGGTAACTTGAAGCTGTTGTTCAAGTATAGACTCTAGAGTATAGAGGTAGTCTGGTACTCTAGAGTATAGAGGTAGTCTGGCTACCCGGAAATGCTGTGTACTGGCAGAGGCTAAAAGGCGCCAGTCAGGCACTTCCAAACAACACACGTGGTCGAACCCACCCGGGCATCATTTCCTTCACTAAATTGGAGTGTATTCTTCGCTTTATTAGCTTTAATTGCCTGCACGTTCTTGTTTAGTGGCGATCAGGAGAGAGACTGCACGCAACAACCGATAGCATGAGTACTGCTTGATACAAGCACTATTATTGTTTTTAAATGATTGCTTTGTTCACTCTGTACGTCGTTTTCTTGGACATGACGGAAGGTTGCGATCCATGGTAGGTTTAACTTTATTGTTCGTTTGAGACAGGGCGGCCTTTTTGCTACTAAAAGACGCTTTACAAGCATTTCATTCTTAACGTTGAGACGTGTTGAAAACTTTGATGCGATGACCGAGCCTAAAGCCTGAAAAGAGTTGCCCTCCTAAACGTATTTGCCCGCCAATATTGAATATATAGCCGATGATTATATAGTATCCTAGCCGACCTAGTCATTATTCACATAAATATAGCAAAATCACTGGTGACTGTGATAGCACTGAAAAGCACATACACTAAATTTCAGCACTTCGTAGCCTATGTCTAAAAAGCACCTCATCCACCCCACGTGCGACATACGTGTGTGTTAGGAAATGTGAATGTTTCAATTGTTTTACCATTCGATTTAGATTCAACTTCGATTAAATTTAGATTTCTAGAAATGATTGAAGATGATTGAAGATGATTGAAGATGGGATCCATGTAGTTAAACAACCAGATATCAACCTGGCCCGATCTAAAACCGCTGTCATACAAATCACATCCTCACTAATCCACTCTATTCTTGGTTTATTATAAATAGATTAAGAACACGGTGGTGATCAATTAACGTGTTGCTAATTGAACTGATCTCAAAATCATTCAGTTCATTTGAATTGACACTTTACTATCACTACATATAAAAGGCAATGAATTGTTACTCATTTCGGCGACTAACTCATTCGTAGTCATATTATTATTAACTACTTAAATTGTGCAAGTCTCGAATTCCATATAACACTCTATAACCCAGTCAAAGTGCTGGGGAGATACTATATCTTTTCTCTCACTGTCCTCTTTCTGGCTTTGATTCTAAAGATAAATCAAGCTTGTTAAATTCATGAATTTCTCTCTCCTGTAAACCCTAAGTTTTCTCTTTAACTCTAATTCTGGGCAAGCTATTCTGGAAGTAACGGTTCTCATGGCGGAGGAGACTAGACCCAGTTCCTGGACGAGTAAAACAGTGTTAAATTAAAACTTACAGTTCCTGTATAAATTAACCGGGGTAATTAAAACTTACAGTTCCTGTAGAAATTAAACAGTGTTTAATTAAAACGAACTGGGCCAGGCCGGGTAGCACCGTAAACCAGGATAGCATAATCAGCAACCACCAAGTCCTTCTTTCCCTGAACTACGCGTGTACAATAAAATTTTCACCGCTAAAATAAGAGAATTAAGAATTAATTGGGTAAATTACACGTATAAGCCACATGACGTCACGTGTAAGCCACGTGACGTCACGTGATGTCATATGACGTCACGTGACGTCACGTGACACTTCAACCTTAAGCCGATTGCACCTCATTTTCGTCACATGACCGCTGCTTTAATTCGACATTCCGTAACGACCTCTTTGTCCTAAACTTATTTTTTGACCTCCACTCAAGCAGCTAATCTATGTAGTTGGGCACTTAAACCTCGACCATGTCAGTCAACAACTCGACCTTTGCTTGATTTACCATCTCCTTTACCGGGAGCGGCATTGTTCAGGTTTTCAAGAAATTTACCGCTATAAAGTTTATAGCGGTATAAAGTTTGGGTTTTGTAGAAATTTACAGCCTGTAAAAATCATGCTATCGTTAAGAAGCTAGGTTAACTAAATGGCTCACAATATTCACTTACTCAATAATGAGCCGTAGAGAGAGCTACCGTATAGCTACCGTATAGTTAAACGTGCTACTCGGTGTTTATTGTAATACTTGTAGCTAGTTGTTGAATGTAGACCTACTAGGATGTGCCCTTCAGAGGGTAATTGTTAGCACAGAGGTGAATTAAGGAGTAAGATCTGTTGAAGGGTCACAGGGGGCACACTTTACTACGTGTTGAGTAGCTTATTAGCACTCTGGATTTACATCCCCATTCCCCAATTGGGAGCAATTCATCTAAGGTAGTGCGGCCTCTTAAAACAATCAACATGTTCTTCATAACCCCTCCCCTTTTCAAACTTGGGCTAGGGCAATAAGCTTCTTCAGGCAATTTCAGGCAACCCATTAGTAAATTGTAATATGCTCCTTCATAAAGATTGCCATTAGTAAATTGTAATTGCAAAATATCTCTCATCCTGGATGCAAAATCTTTGATATACTTTGGAGAAATAATGGTTTAATTTCAGCCTTCTCGGAAATTTGAGGACTTAAGAGTCGCAACTTCCGGTTACATCGCCCATTCCCGTACATGTTCGGTCGACTACAGCCCTGTATTAAACATCTTAATCTTGTACAAATCAGCCCTTAAGCACATAAATACCCTCCATAATTTGAGGCCTGCCAATTAGCTAATAAGAGCATGTCAACCGATGTAAGGAAGCTTACAAGTTAAACCCATTCTAGACCTCTAATTTGTTTTACGGTTGACATGCAGATTGCAGTGGCTTTCATCTCTTTGTACCAAAAACACGCTGTGTACCCCTAACACAGAATTGATGAAAGGTTCAATCGGTCTGTGCTACCAGTTGTGACAGATAATTGCTCTTCAGTCCAAGCATTCCGATTCGTTCAAGTTTCTTTGTTGACCGCAAGGGCACGTTTCCGTTTAGTCAGTGCACTAATAACCCCCTAGTAACCGACCGTCCGACAGTCCATAGCGGCCGAATATCTCGTGTGTACCATGGAGATCCTGTAGTTGCCTAGTCTCTGACCTGCGTTCACATTTTAGCAGTCTGACGTACTACCTGTCCGGAATCCCATCTAGTTAGCTCGAGCTAATGCTCGCTGTATTTCCCGTCTTACTTTTAGTCGTGTTGTCTTATATAAACGCTGCTGTTTTCTAGTTTGGTTCAATCCAACTGAGTTTTAACACCTCTCACCGGCAACCTTTTCATGTGTTTTACCCAACTCTCAAGCATCTCCCTCGCACATCACGCACCCCCCTATAATATGTATCACAGCACCTGTCAGACTCAATGTTACTGGCGACTGTCCTCTTGATTGCTGTCACGGTGTCTTGACAAACTCAATATGCCGCCGCGGCTTTGAGGTAAGTGGTCATTCTGAAGAATACGCATCCCTGGTTACTCCCTGGTTACCAATAATAAGTATCCCTGGTTACAAATAATATGTAACCCTGGTTACCAATAATAAGTATCCCTGGTTACCAATAATAAGTATCCCTGGTTACCAATAATACGTATCACTGGTTACCAATAATTCTGGTTACCATAATAAGTATCTCTGGTTACCAATAATAAGTATCCCTGGTTACCAATAATAAGTATCCCTGGTTACCAATAATACGTATCCCTGGTTACCAATAATAAGTATCCCTGGTTACCAATAATAAGTATCCTTGGTTACCAATAATATGTATCTCTGGTTACCAATAATAAGTATCCCTGGTTACTCCCTGGTTACCAATAATATGTATCCCTCATGGTTACAAATAATATGTATCCCTGGTTAGTGGTTACCAATAATACGTATCCCTGGTTACCAATAATACGTATCCCTGGTTACCATTAATAAGTATCCCTGGTTACCAATAATAAGTATCCCTGGTTACCAATAATAAGTATCCCTGGTTACCAATAATAACTATCCCTGGTTACCAATAATAAGTATCCCTGGTTACCAATAATAAGTATCCCTGGTTACCAATAATAAGTATCCCTGGTTACCAATAATAAGTATCCCTGGTTACCATTAATATGTATCCCTGGTTACTCCCTGGTTACCATTAATAAGTATCCCTGGTTACCATTAATAAGTATCCCTGGTTACCAATAATACGTATCCCTGGTTACCAATAATAAGTATCCCTGGTTACCATTAATATGTATCCCTGGTTACTCCCTGGTTACCATTAATAAGTATCCCTGGTTACCATTAATAAGTATCCCTGGTTACCAATAATACGTATCCCTGGTTACCAATAATATATATCCCTGGTTACCAATAATATGTATCCCTGGTTTCCAATACTTTAAGTTATGATGTGACACTCACATAGAAGGGCGCTCATAGAAGGAGTAGAGGTTTATTATCGGTAAATAGTAGACTGAGGGATATATATCGCTTGAAGTGAGCATGATGTTATAAGTTCGTCAGGTTGATCCAGGCACACAGTGAGGAGTTAACTGAACCCCTGGACATTTTACTTCAAGTTCAGCAACTGTGACCTGGTAAAGCTTCGTAAGAGGAAGTTAGTGGCAGCATTTTAACTAATTTCACTATTGTTGTAGTGTACGATGGTCCTTTCAAACATATACGTTCACTATTTAAGTCTATATAACTATTTAAGTCTTCGCTTTACCGCCGGCGGTTAAGAATTGTCTCTCTTGAGGATCATAGGCCTTCAAATACTTCTGCGGAAAAGATCAACCAAATTTGTTAAACCCATCTTATGATCTTTATAAATTTTACCGACGCTCAAATGCTTTACCCTTCAGGGATCTATCATTCCCTCCTAAGCAAAATACCCTGAATTGGGTTATAACGGGCTTACAGTTACTGCATTTATTAAAATCGCCCGTTTTCATTTAGTAGTTCATTCCATTTACTCATTTAGTTGCATTGTCCGAACCGCGCTGCATTTTTTAGTTTGACTCTTTAATTTAAAATGTTTAAAGTATAAACCGTGTTGTTAGTTGTACACTAACTAAAGTTTCACTAACCACTATTCGCGTTTAACCAACTCCCTGCTCCCGCTTCATCCCCACAAGGATCAGATTTGTAAGTCAGCTGTCAGACTCGTAGTCATGGCGACTGGTCTCCTGATTCTTGTAACAAAGTAACTGAGTCTTGACAAGTTATTTGAGGTGTGTGGCATGTCTGATGTCTGTGAGGACGGACGTGGCTAGAGCTGTCTGATCAGGGAGGGTTGTTATAGCTGTGTGAGTCGCGAGTAGAAGGTCTTTATTAGTATTTCCTGGTGACCTGAGTAAAATGTTCAATTATAATGTCAACTTGTCAGCTGAGTTCATGTTTCCGGGGTCTAATGATGGACTGTATAGTGTAATCTGTGTAGCAATCTGTACATTATTCTTGGAGTCCTTCCAATAAATTTACCCGAAAGATGGCCGGATCTTCTCCATAAACAGCTGTAATCTGTATAGAGGACTCCTCTTCAGTTGTATAGTGTATAGGTAACTACTTTGGTAACACTGATTTGCAGTACTCTAGATATAGAATCTTCAGTTCAACAAAGAAGTAACAAATTGTACATCTCAACAAGAAGTACATCTTCACAACTCCACTACAATTGTACTATTAATCAGCAGTCGACTACATTCCAGCTAGTGCTGCTTGGAATGCATTATAATTCCATTTTACCCGGCCGGAAAGTAGGTCTGGTTTGATCTGTCTACCAAGCAACCTTAGTTGGATAAATTATCACCTGACCTGGCGTACAAGGTCTGGGTGCACGACCTTGTGTTGGTATCTGACCACGTACTGGTGGTATGTGACCTAATTGTATCGGTATGTTTAATCCACCGTTCTATGAATGAAGTGCAACGCCTTATATTTAAACAGTTTTTGAATCCTTTCTTCGTTACTTACCAATACAACATAATATATATATATATTATAGTACCTGATAACCTTAAGGCTTAAATGGACGTCAAAAACCCTACTTGCAGCATACAGTGAACTCTTCAAATATCTGTTGTCAGGTAGCTGGTATTTTAGTATCTCACCTGTACTGGTGAACATTACTTATTAATTAAAATGGAATTGAGGTTCCGTACAGACCAACCGTCATTTGAAACGAATTTAGACAACTACCTGGCTGTCATGTCAGTTATGTCAGTTATGTGTCTTGGTTGGTCCTACCTGCGAAAAAACTGAGAGAAATGATAATTTTCCAGCAGTCAAACTCCTGATAAAGCAACTGTATTATTATCGACGTAATAAAGAGGCTATAAGTTTAACAAAGTTGCAGAACCCCTGGCGTACCTCGCATGGTGATCACTACAGTAAGTGTACAAGATCCCCTAGTTAAACAGCAGCTCCCTTCAGCACTAACAGGTAGTTACTGCCTGGTAACCAGTAACCTAGTAACCAGTAACCTAGTAACCTAGGTAGTTACTGCCTGGTAGTGTGACGGAGTACGAGGTAAGGTTTGTTACTTTTCTGGGTTCCTTCTCCGCGGGGGCCCTACTCTAATCAGGCAACCTTACTCTTCAACTCAGTCACACAGTCTTACGTTAAGTTAAGAAAACTTAGCACCCTTTGCACCCTTCCGGCACTCACACAAAAAGTACATCAAGGAAATAAGATGAGAATTAAAGAGTTAAACATTAACAAGTGTGCTACATATTACTAGCAGAGCAGGAGGTATGTTGTAGTGTACCAGAGTACCAGCTCATCCCTTCAGGACTCAATGTCAGAGTTTGTACGCTAGCTGTGTTTAACCAGACACAGATTAATTATCATTCTCTCTCTCTCTCTCTCTCTCCCCCTGCAGCTACTACCTATCCCACTAGTACATGTGGTGTGGGTTATAACCGTGTACAACAACCCCTGTTTACCTGTCCACGCACTACTTCTGCTTCGTAGTAGTACTAGTAGTGTCGTGTTGTATAAATCAGGTACACTTTGTTCTGACTTGCTGCAACTTTGTATCTAGTTTAAAAGATTCCTAGTTTTCAGTTCTGGACTCCCTTCCGTCTGTCATGTGATGGGTTCATACTGTTAAAGACTTAAAGGTACAGTAATTGGGATAATTCGGCTTTTTAAAGGTATAGTAATTGGTAAAGGGTTCACTTTTGCTCTGGGTCCCTTCTCTTTTTAACCCTCAGAATTAGGGCTCATCTTTGCAATACAAGTAATTCTGACAGCTGCCTCTCCGACAAACAGCTCCTGATGTTCCCTTTTGTAGTTAAAATCACACGTTAAACACGACCTGCCAACCTTACTGTAAAATATATTCAGTTTCTGTAAAATATTCAGGCTGCACTTGTTATCCCTGGTTTGATCCGTTCTAGACACCTATCTTAGTTCAACACGCCGCGAGTAATGGGTCCTTTCATTTACTGAATAAGTTACTGGCTTCTCTATGGCTTTTGGTTAATCCTTATAATTTTGTGCTGTCGAAAGCTTTGCTAAATCACCAATTTGGGCAACCTGTTGAAGCCCATTTGAAGGCGCTGCCTGTTGAGGGTTAGAAGTCAGAAACTTCAATTTAATTTGAACAAAATTGCACATAATTAGATGATTTATTTTACCGTCCGACTTTACATGAATATTGTCTATTACTGGGACCTTGTTCTCGAAAGTAATAGACAATACAATAGAAAGTGAATGTATTGAAGCTTGACAGAGACAGCGTTCGGACTTTGCGAATGGTAGTTACTGGCGGGTATTTTCTTGAAGGTATTTACAGTAAGGTATTTACTGTCGGACCTGTAGTTTGGTACCAATATAGAAATAAGAGGTCTCTCCAAACAACGGAGTTTGAAATTTCTATTATAAAGATTAAATGTTGTGATGCAACAGGTTCAATTACTATTCAGTATTAACTATTATCACAATTTCCCCACCAGCGCATTGATATAATTTTATAATCATATCGACCCACCTACTTCTTGATCAAAGACAATCTTATCTTTTCTCGATGAAATATTTAAAACGTCTTATTCAGTCGGTAGAACGACAGTATGAAAAGACAATAGAGTTTTACAATTTAACCGGCTCGTAAAAGAAGCATGTTTAGAAAGTAAGCCCTTTTTACTTTTATCTATGATAACCATTGTTACCAAAAGTATAACATATAATAGAACAGAATAGAATCAAATATATAA
Organism: Bolinopsis microptera; assembly: GCF_026151205.1. Classification (NCBI taxonomy): domain Eukaryota; kingdom Metazoa; phylum Ctenophora; class Tentaculata; order Lobata; family Bolinopsidae; genus Bolinopsis; species Bolinopsis microptera. The sequence continues at coordinate 1,893,128 of NC_087072.1, read as the reverse complement.
CATAAGTATAACATTTTAATATGTACCCATCGATCCTTGTTTAAACAAAATCTAATTTTAGACTCTATTCCATTACCTTGCTCATTAAAAGATTTAAAACTGCACTTTCAACCGTTAGAATGAAAGCATTAAAGTAACAAAGAACAATAGAGTTTTAAAATGTACGCAACCGATAAAAGGAACATGTTTAGTTAAAATCTCCTCTTTTATTCTTATCGCCGATTATGAGTGTTACCATAACAAGCCCAGCTCCCGATAAAAACATAACCTGATCCTTATCTATTCTCATCAAGATATTTAAAACGTCATTTTCAGCCAGTAAAATGACAGTACGGAAAGACAATAGAGTTTTAAAATGTATACTGCAGCATGTTTAGCAATAGTCCCTTTTTGTACTTTTATCAACGATTACCATTGTTACCATAACACATATATACGATCTATATTATCACATCAGCCAAGCAGCTGATAAGTTACCTGACATGCAAGTTTTGCCTGCTGCTGATCGTAGTTTTACAATTTACTGGGTCCAGAGGCCACGTGACCGATCCTTCCTCGGGATAATCTTCAACTTTATGAAATATTCGCGAGCAGCTATATTAGCAAGCTGGGATATATGTTATGCGTGTTCTTAAACCGGAGCAGTGCGTTACAATCAAACGTGCTTGTTCGAAGGGCAGGATTTTCAGACATTTGCTAAGTTTTACGACGCTCCGTGCTTGACGGAGGGCTGGTCAACCAATCGAAACTTTAAACTGGTCCCGACGGTGCAATGATTACCGTTAGCATGCAAATCATTCAGCTGGTAGTTTTATCATAATGAGTCTGGTTTTAAATTTCTCTTCGTGTGATGCAGTTGGTTTTATGATCATAACTTGCGATGATACGCTTTTAACTAAGAGTATTTTACTGATAGTCTCGATTTTGCCGATGTTCACTCGTTCGTAACAGAATGGAGCGCTTATGCTAGGTAACCAGTGGCTAGGTAGTAGTTGCTAGGTAGTAGTTGCTAGGTAGTAGTTGCTAGGTAGTAGTTGCTAGGTAGTAGTTGCTAGGTAGTAGTTGCCTAGTAACAGTGGCCCAGATCTCTAGGTAACAGTGGCCCAGGTCGCGCCACTAGTTCCCAGTGAAATAATGTAGCGGGGGTTTAATTTAATATTTGGTAAGCAGCTTAGCGAACTAATGAATGAACGGTTTGCCTCCAGCTTGCTCAGAGTAACTCCGCGGAGTTATAAGCTCACGCAGCTTATGTTGCTTCAGGTAATTTCTTTCCGAGATATGCACCGTCATTGCGTCCTTTGTAGGGGTGATTGAACTGTTTTAGCTGCTGTTTTGTTGTAGGCCTGGTTTTCGATCGTGCTACAAATGTTTGCCAACTTCAGTTTTTGGACCGTTAAATTGCAGAGGGGTTGCTGCTAACTGTATAACTAGATATCAACCAGATATTATCACAACTAAGACACGTCTTCTGCGTGATCTCCACCTATAAAGCTATAAGTACACTGCCCGCTCAAGATGTGCAATCGATAGTTCCAGATTAACTTTTATCTGTACATGAGGGATATCTTGCGGACCTCCTCGGTTGATCTGATAGGCCCCCTGCTGAGTCCAGCTAGTAATCACTTCAGTCCTCCTAAATTGTATCCTCCCCAGAGCACCACCTCATTGTAAGTCCAGCTAGTACTCACTTCAGTCCTCCTAAATTGTATCCTCCCCAGAACAGCACCTCATTGCTTTGTTTGTTTATCCAGGACACTCAGTACAGTTTGTTGACGGATGTGCTGCAGTTGCTAGACTATATTCAACTGTTCGTAAGAAAACATTTGTACACCTCATTTGTCTACCTTTAGTTGTTCAGCTAAATCTGAGTTTGTTCCGATTTTCTTGGCTTGACCATGATGTAGTAGGTACCTCACATGTTCCGATATCTATTGTAACCAGTGACACGTGGCAGTCGAATTTTGTAAACTCACGAATTATTCCTAATCCACACTCAGGCACTGCCACTAGGCTATCATATTCTAGATTTTTTACTTGTCGCAGTAACCGGGATAAAGATAATTTTACACAGAATACATATTCTAGAAGGCTGGATAACTGAGTGCTCTTTGCTGGGCAAGGACAGCTTTTCACACAAAACTCCTAATTTCGGCATATAACGTTTTCAGAGGTGATGACTGATGATGTATATTATTCCCTGGCATCTATTTATGCAAAATATTAGGTTTAACCACTGTGCTGTGTTTTCTCTCTCTCCGTCTCTTTTTAAGGCCTGCTCTATAATCGTCATTTTCAAGCTCAGCTCTTTTGCCGATTCGCTTTTTTTCTTGTAGTAGCATGTGAGGCGTTAACAATTTCTAATTTTAAGCTTGTTGAGCGACACTTGTGTTTTCATACAATTTATCATGCATAAAATAATGCGTCGCTTCTCATAATCTGCTTTATTTGCGGCTCACATTTGTTTTTTCTCTTATCATTTTGCTACTTGTGAAAGTGTCCTCTCACGTCCGATTATTAGATTATTAGTAACAGTTGTGTACCCAGCGTGACAAATCTGCGGATAATTCTATCTTAAAGTAACAAAACTTTGTAAATGTGTAACGGTGTAACAAACACCTCATATGTGATCAATACTCTATACTTTTAGAGAAGTTTTTGTCTTAGATTTTACTCCTTAAGATTTGAATAGCTGAATGAAACTTGAGTAACGTTCAATTTATTTGCTGTGAGATTTGACATTGCGGTATTATTATTATAAACATATTAGATATGCGAGTGCGGATGGTTTCGCAGAATAGCATTTGTATGATTATTTGTTTTTCATACCGCTGGAGTCCTTTCCACACTAAGTTTTTCGAGGAACGTAGACTTTCTATTCTCTTCTGTAAATTTTTGGACGGATTAATACTATAACTTTAAGTATGGTGTTGTTTCTCGGGAAAATAAAATGCGACGACATAATCTCCAGGGCATGATGATAGTTCCTCCCACTTGTCGATAAAAATAGCGAACTGTGAAGTGCCATTAGCCGAGGAAACCCTTTAACATAATCTGATAATCTGTGGCCAGGAATATTACAGTTATTATCATACCGCTTGCATCTATGATAATGATTATTCGGCATGATATCACACTATTGCATATTGCAGTTTATTGATATCAGCAAGTTATAATAGTGTTACCCGGTATTACCCGGAGGTATTTGCCCTGCACGGCGGGTTTATCAAAGAGTTGAGATTTAATCTGATCCCAATTCAGGAAGTTCACTCTCTTATCTCACGATATGATCATCCCGTCAGTCCTGTCAGTCTTGGCAGTCTCTTTTTTGTAAGTATAAATTGTAAGCTGAGCATATCATCCATACTATACGAGGATTCATTAGCAACATTCGTGCCTTCTGATAATTATCACATAGATTAAAAGGATTTAAAACCAGCAGTGTAGCCCCTTGATTCCCATTACATTAACGCTGTCGGGTGCTCACTCCTCTCCTGATCCCTCACAAATTGACATATTTTGTAGATATTTAAGCACCCTGAAAGCCCTTTCTTGGAGCACATACAATTGATGGCATGAATTTTAAAGAATTCGAAGTTTTTCATGTTTCTACCTCATAAAAATGTCCGTCTTATAAAGTCATAAAGCTAATAAACAACATTTTTAGAATCATTCAAAATTACTAAATCCTTATACTTATGTATTTATGGGTGATCTCACTTGGCATTTATAATGATAGATGGTGTGCATTCAGCCAGAACGTGGAATTTTGTTTATAAATAGCTCTGAAATGAAGCCCACTTACGCGAATAAAACCTTTTGAACGTACGATAAATGAGTGCATAGTTCAATCTCAAGATACTGCATCTGACTTCTCACTACTGCAACAACATGGCCTTAATTAGGACAAGAATAGAAATCATCTAATCAACACAACCTGATAATTGCATTAATTAGGTAATATGTCAAGCACGACTACAATGTACAATGTATCTGTTTCATTCTTTCCACCTTCAGTTGGTTTCCTATCACGCCCTCCTCTGTCAAGTTTTCTCTGAGCGTGCACTGCCAGGCTTCTCTTACAACCTTTGAAATGATCTCTGTAGTCAAACCTTGTAAATCATTCAGAATCCTGATTAGTGATTCTGTATCAGATTTCCGCGGTAGTGTTGACGGTACTGTCTACTGTAGAGGGTAGAACTAGAACTCTACCCAACCTTTCACAGTCTACATTCTCATTTCTTCAACAACACTCACAGCACCAGGACTAAGACGTCAAACTACCAATAAGCATACAACTGAAGTTCTTAAGAAGTATGATGATGATGAAGATGATTGTCGATTACGATGGCTGGCAGCATGGTGTCCACTTTGTCACCGATAATACCGGCTGTGAAGGATGAGGCGGTGGTGTTATACAACATGACTATATGGCTGCTTGCAGCATGGTGGTGGTGGTATTTGTATTAATCAATCATTCCGGGAGGTACTGTGTGTTATACAGCATGACAGTAGTCAGTCCCTCCCGCCATATCAGTGTATTCGTTAGCTCTGTCATAGGATACTACTACTCAGTCCCACAGCTAAAATTACTTTTAAACTACTTTCTATTGGTGTTTGGTCTGAAGTCACATCGATTAAATTAGCATGGTTCATGTTCTGCTACCCCCACTGAGGTTTGCCGCTTTAATGTTAACGTCTAACCATTCAAGAACTTCATTTATAGATATATATCTATTTTACTTTTTAGCGCAGCATTCCTGTAGCCAACATTATGTTCGTATATCACTCATCAAGAAGGCTCAAAACTTGCTAAGTTAGGTTCCCACGTACCTGCTAAACGTAAATCTCGCTGTTTTCGAAGGTCTTCTATCCGGCTCTTATATTTCTCAGATTTGATCAGCTATTTATCGTCTTATTTGCGGAGTATATCGTTAAGTTAATACTGGATACGCCCGTTCCGTACGCGGTGAAGCCTGGTTTGGGTAGTTTTGGGTTGGCTTAGTTTTGGCACTGGCAATATCCGCTCACAGCCCACAAACTCCTATTTAATGGCCGTACTGTCATCAAGAGAGCATGATGTCGTTACCAGGGTTACCTGCTCTCTAACTGGGTAGAGATATCCTGCCAGCTTCTGACTACAGTGTCAAAAGAGGTCGAGACAGCAGGTTTGGTCTCTTCTCGTCAGGCTGATAGGTTAGATAGAGGACCTATGGCAGGAGGCTCACGCTGTCAGGTGCTGCAGTGCACTTTACGACATGAGAGCCGGCCGGGGGAACAACGTCAACTCCCTTATCAGCGGACCCTTCAACACTTGCTGTTCTGTACACTCCTACTGATCACGTGCTACTACCAGTCCGGCTGATTGGGCCCTGGCTGACAGCCACTCCCCACGTGATACGCTAAATTAGACCTGCCTCGGGTTTCTTTCTCTTCCGCGGGTCCTGGAGATCTTTTAGTGTTGCTCATCGAGCCGATCTTTTACAGGTCTTCTTGACTCACTCTCACCTCAACACTTGGTCGCTGAGCAGCTATGAGCGCTGCCAGTTTGACACGTTATTTATCCTGTAGGATCGTTATTTGTGCGGCTTTATCCACTCTAATTATTGTTTCAGTCTCCAGAGGTGACTAATGTTTGTTGAGTCTAACTTCAGACCCGCGTTCATTGTTTCAATTGTTGGTTGAGGTATAAACTCTTAACGACGTGAGCTAATAGTTACCACGGGGAAGACAGGACGTTATTAACTTGGTCGGGCTTCCTTGAGTTGCAACAAATCACACAATCCCATCCAAACCATTTCGGTTGACTCCTGTTAATTGTTCGTTACTATCGGAGCTCTCCAACTATGAGTTCACTTTGACAAATCTAACCTTTTTTTAATTCTTTGATTAGCTTGAGCCACAGTAGTCGCCAGGCCTGTCAATATATTTACAGCGCTTAACCCAAGATAATTTACCTTGGTAGCACAAAACCTAGTCCAGTATGTCCAGCAGTCCAAGCCGGTCACCATTGGCTCACTGACCGCAGGGCAACAGTGTTAAACCAATAGCTCGCGCGTTTGTTCTGGTGCATATTTACAGCTTATAATTTTAGTAATTACAGCTAACACGGTTCGCATTTTCCACTTTTTTAACGAGCTCCTTTAAAAGTTGCTCTACAGCTGCCTGTAAGTGGTACCGGCGTTGTGTCCTTCCCTTTCTCTCTTGCTACTTTATTATGTAGAATATACCCAGTCTTCGACACTTTTACACTCACATTTTCTTCTACCTGTCGAATCTCTTCAAGAGTCATTAGCAGATGGTATAGGACTGACAGATTAAAAATCATATCTGTTATGATATTGATATCAGTTTACCTGATCATCCCCGGTAAACGGCGAACTCATTTATCCAATTGAATGTTCGTACAACAAGGACTTTTCCCTCGGCCCCTCATGTTTCAACAACCATGTTCACTTCAAGTAGTTCATTCATTTTGATATTCTCCCCGGTATCGTCAGGCCAGCTGTATTACTATTATAATCCTCCGTCTGAGTCGAGTTATTGGCGGGGAATGTGTCAGTATTCTGGGTGAACGAGCGAGAAGGGGTAATCTGACACCGATGTAACATCTTGTTTACATAGAAGAGTATAGCCAGTTGTTGCCAATATATCTGGAGCCCCGTGTAGTAAACACTAAACATATAGTCTGCACGCCCTAAGTCCTTCAAGTTTCATTGTAATAATATGTAGGTCCAGTTTGTTTGAGCTTGTTTTTAACTTTTTAACCCTGTGTTCGGCTACAAAAAGTGTGCGCGTGCTATATATGTGATATGACAGAATATATATAATATTCTCACACTATCTTCATGTGCCTTATACCTTATTATATCCTGACACGGGACAATAGTCCTCTCTCCTTTGTTTGCCTGTCACGTGACCAGCTTCTCAACCTCAGGAGCACCGTACTCTCGTTTTAATTGGATACCACGATTAGAATTAACAAAGGATCCTGCAGTTGGGAAGGGGAGTGGGTTGCAGCGAGCGAGCTCTCTTTTCATCGTCAACACAATAGGGTACATCCGGCTTAACCAGCCTAGCTACAGTGCCTTACATATTTACATCTACTTCTCGTTGTAGGGTTGCTCTAATTTTCTTTAGACTGTAGTGTTTGGGGACCGGATAATTCGTCCCTCCTGAGGGGTTATAAGGAACCTTTAGCAGTAGTGTCCCTCACTGTTGGGAGCTACACTCTGCCTGGTTTAGCAGTAGGATACGTGCAGCTCCCACTCCCCTGAGGTGTGAACACGACACTTTATATGCAGTGTAATGACCACACTCAATTACTCAAAATGTAATGTATTCCACTTTTACTACATATGTTTTGCCTTTCTTGGACACCCGCTTTTGCTGGAGTTATTACAAACTGTACTAGCTGCCGATACTTGCTACCTTTCTCTCTTAATTGGCGATCATAGTGGCAATTTATTTTCAGTCTTTGTGGAGACATTTTTAATTAGGTGGCGTCCCATATTTACGTGAACAAGTATTGTGCTACTCTTGGTAAGATTTACTAGCCTGTATAATGACAATCAGTACATATATCACCCTGGGTTTATTGAGGAAACCATATTGTTGTATCTTCTTCCCGAGATAGCCTACCATTGTCACGGCTAACTTACCGCTCTGTGCACTAATAAACCTAGGTCAGATCAAACTATCAAATGTAACAATTTAATAATTTGTCATTGTTTTACTAAGTGGTTTTTCAGACTGCCGTCTTCGAAATCAAAAGATCTTTTTCTGTCATATCTGTTCTCCGTTGTCTATTTCTTTCCATTGCACCTGCTCATTGATTGTGATTGTTTGAGCTTCCGAGATGATTCTTTAAGAAATCCGGTCAGTGGTTATTAATAGAGTTAGTATATATATATATATAGTTGGAATACCCCGTGACGGATGGATTCTTTATTAGCGCGTGTTTCGTATCAAAAAGTGGCCGTGGTTACTCGAGTATAACCACTGTAATTGTGGATGGTTTAGCGTGATCTTGATGATAATTGAATAATCGAGTGGCACTGCAGCTAAAACATCACACGGTCGTTAGCCTCAATATACATTCTATCTAATGACCCCCTTTTTTAATCTAATTCTCCCCTTTTTCTCTTCTCATATACGATGTACTTATGACATGCGATAGTCGGTGATATTGACGGTACATGCATAAACATGAAATGTAAATAGTATACACAACCTGTTCTATTTTACTTGGATATAAGTGTGATAATTTAATCACACTTAATCTTTAATCACGGCTTAGTGGCTCAGTTGGTTAATCCAGGCCTGGTATTGCTTGAGGTACCAGGTTCGATTCCCGACTCTGCCACTAGCCGTGGGGTGAGCGTCGTCGACGCTCAGCTAAGGATCCTGAGTGGTCTATGCAGCCCCCCGGTCCACTCAGCCAAATACTCGAGAAATCGGGTGTGAGGGTTAAATGAGGAGCTGCCCATTGCAGCAAAGTCTCGGGCGAAGAAAGTATGGTACACACTACCTTAACCGTCACTGGCCTAATGTATAATTGAATCCTTCGGCTTCCTGTAATTGGCTGGTTACACACTTGTGTAACAATGTGGCTGTTGGAATGTCCGAAGTAAAATAAGAATTGAGATAAAAAAAATGTGCAGTTCATTACCCCACTTACTACACAATCTATATCCCAATTTCTCACAATTTCCGACGATTACTCTCAGCTCAAACAGCTTTACTCCGTCATATAGTATACAATCTACATCTCTCTGTAGTCGAGCTAGCTTGCGCTGCAGTGCGATATTTGACCTATACTTGACTGTTGTTTTGCTTGTATTCGAGAAGCGTCATTATGCTGTTACATTTTCATCAGTATAACGTCTCATCTCTTCCTCCCCCCTCAACTTTCCTCCCTGAGTCATGTCTCCAAATGTTGCTGGTTTACAGTGTAGTGTTTTCCGCACCTCAACACTCATCAGAGTGACAACCTACACACTCCTCCCACTACTCCCACTCTTTTTGTGGGTGTAGTGGGAGTATTGCTGTGTAAGTATTGTGTCAGCTGCTCAGCTATTTGACCTTTTTTCCATTGTAGACCAGATACTTTTTATATTTATATATACTTGCTTATTGTGGTACCTTGTTAAGATGGCGCCTTTGGGGCCGCTCCTTGTCCCTTGATAGTATTGGTTTGTTTTCTCCCTTAGTGTGTACTGGAAATCTGTCATGAAATATAAGGGTGTGCCTTTATTCTGAAATGCTTCAGACTCTGATGATTTGCTTACTGTCGTTTAACAGAGTTCATCAGTACTGCTATACCTCACTCACTAGTCACTACAAACATAGTCACTCATCTGCCAATATGATATCATGTTATATTGATCGTATATGCTAGATTCTTGATAAATAATCAGAAATTTTCAGTAGAATCATATGATGATAGAGGGACGAAAGTTGTCTCCCCAAAATGTGGAAATGAAAGATGTAGGATAGTCGTGGAGTAGTCATTGTGGCCTTTCTCAGCCTGATTGGCTTTGTTAAGGCACGCTCGTCATGATATCTGTGTAATGCACTGCCTGGCCAGATAGGGACTTGTTATATTGCAGGTAATAAATCGTGCACTACTTGTCAAAAGTTAGAGGAATATGGCTTTTCATCAGGACTACTACTTTCTAAAGCCTACAGTTTTGTTGTGATTTTGTCTAATTTAATACTATTCTAGACGTGTTACCAGGGTAACCCACGTGTGACCACGTGTTACCTAGTGGGGGTTGAGCCAGCTGAGAAGCCATATCCTCTCCGTTGGGTCTGGACCAGAGCCCTGATCTTGGTTTAAAGCATGTCACATACACAGCTGAGGTTAACGAATCACGAAGCCTGGTATTACCTAGCCGTCCGTCTTTCTATTCAAGCACTTCGCAAATGTTCTATAATCTGGGAAAAAAACATCTCTTAATTGAAACCTCTCTACTAAATCTGGACTACTATACACTTCAATCACTAGCAGTCTCAATCTCAGTAACTCCTAGATCCTCTAATTTCAATATATTGTCAACATTTCTCCCACCTCTCTCTCTCTTTCCCTCAAAGTATTATGTGACATTGTGCAGCAGCAGCAGCAGCAGCAGCAGCAGCAGCAGCAGCAGCAGCAGCAGCAGCAGCAGCAGCAGCAGCAGCAGCAGCAGCAGCAGCAGCAGCAGCAGCAGCAGCAGCAGCAGCAGCAGCAGCAGCAGCAGCAGCAGCAGCAGCAGCAGCAGCAGCAGCAGCAGCAGCAGCAGCAGCAGCAGCAGCAGCAGCAGCAGCAGCAGCAGCAGCAGCAGCAGCAGCAGCAGCAGCAGCAGCAGCAGCAGAGCAGCAGCAGCAGCAGCAGCAGCAGCAGCAGCAGCAGCAGCAGCAGCAGCAGCAGCAGCAGCAGCAGCAGCAGCAGCAGCAGCAGCAGCAGCAGCAGGCCTTCTATCTCTTCTCACAATAAGAAATACATGTTAAGTACACGTCATAATACCCCGGAGCTGTGTACTGCAATTGTTTTACTTGGACCAGTACATGTCCAGCAACTGTGTAGAAACCCGTGTACTCCTTTATAAAGCGTGCCATCTGTAATTGTCTTGTACAATGATTAACTGTAACAATAACTGTGTGTAATGCATGATCGCAGAGCTGTCTATTCGTCAACCACAACACATTCATTAACCAGGTCAATCAATCCGTTCATTAAAATCTCTTGGATTCAACATATCCCGCTTATTACCACACCCTTCATTTCATAAAGTTTTCATGGGTTCAATCCTGTCCCGCAATTCAGATTGGTATATCCCACTCGTAGTATTTCCTATATGCTATCTGATAAACAAACTTGTTTCTTCCTTGCTGAATTAGCCCCCTTGCAAATGATATATTTGTTCCATTTTACCAGTAGCAGCTTTGTTCGGTAACGTGGCTACTGATTTGCTTTTGTGAATATTTTAATTCCGGGTTGGTAGCCATTAATCTTTGATTAATAATTTAACAAAGCTATTTCTAAATTTCAAAGATTGTGGGCTGTCACCTAATCAGCATATATACACAATTGATATCTAAATAATTCGTTTATAAGTGTGTCAACTGTCACTATATGATGATTTTAGCAGCGCAGATTTTTAACACCTATAGTGTTCCAAACGTATTTTGTTGATCCCAATTTTGATGATCCCAGATTGAACACTGAATGAAAACATTTTTTTCTCGGGCCATCGCAACGGAATCAATTTGTACTAAGAACTATTTTTGGGAAGTCCGTTAGTTGACCTTACAAGTGCACGCATATAGGACAATAAAAATGTGTATCAAGTTACATTTGTTTAACGATATGTGTCCTACGAGAACTTGTTACTACTCAGCCTAATCAATTACAATATTCCAAACCGGGTGTTAAATATGTTTAGACCTGACAACATAAAATCTTTCTAAACTTTAAAGTTCTAGGCACTAATTATACAGCCTATCAATTGTACCATGTTTTTCAGTGTTCGATCAGGATTGTCATCTCAAGTGTGGGTCAATAGAATAAGCCAAACTCTAATCGCAAATATAGCTCTATCTCCGTTTGAAGCTTAATCCAATTTATCTATCTCCCATTAATACATGGTATTTGCATGTTATTTACAGCACATTTTGCAGCACTTAGTACAATGACAGAAGCAGACTCGAGTAGATTACCCCAGACTGGGTCGGTAACGGTTAAGGTTCTTATACCCAACTATCTCGCAGGAGCCCTCATAGGTAAGGGCGGGGAAGAGCTCAACATAATCCGAAAACAAACAGGTGGAATTATCAAGTTGTCTCAGAATAAGGCCTATTATCCGGGTACCGATGAGAGGGTGGTCCTCATTAAGGGGAGGCCGGACTCTGCTTTTGCCCTGCTAAAACTCGTTCATAGTAAGATCAGGACGAGGAAAGCTCCTCCCATAATAAACGGTAGACCGTTTAATGAGATCAGGTTGCAGCAAATGAAGCTCATCATAGCCAACTCCACCGCTGGTAAGGTTATTGGAACCGGGGGAGAGGTGATAAAGATGATCCAGCAGGAACACAACGTCAAACTTTTCATCACCAACGTGGATAACCCCAAAGAGAAGCGGATCCAGAACGAAAGAATCTGCACTGTTAAAGGAGATGAGCTCTCAGTCAACAGGTGCATGATTGATCTGGTAGAAAGGATAGCAGCTGATGAGATGGCTGATTTGGACACTAACATAGACTATCCTAAGTGCGAGGACGGAGACGTGATCTTCGGAATGGAGAGGCCAGTATTCATGCCCGGTCTGGGAATGGGCATCTCCATGCCTGGTATGGCCGGTATTTCTTCCTTGGGTCCTTCCTACGAGGACTTGTTCATGCTGCAAGAACAAACCAAAGCTCTTCAAGCAATGTCAGGGTTATCACAAGGTCATGGCGGTGTGTTACAGGTTAACCCTCTAGCCGCGGGTATTCAGGGCATGTCCTCAGTGAATGGAGGACTCATGGGATCTCAACCTGGTTTGCAGTTAATGATGGATCCGTATAAAAGATTACTCGGACAGAAGCAGGATATGGAGATCCTGACTCCCGAGATGGCAATGATGAAAGACTTCAGTGGGAATATGGTGGTGGACCAGTACGCAGATCCGTGGCCTAAACAACAGCAGAACCAGCTCCAGTCCCTTCTCTTACAGAACCCAACACTGGCAGCCCAGCAGGTTGCAGCCAAACAACAGGCCGAACAGTACACTCAGGCTCCCCAGGAGCAATTCCTCATCCCAAACTCTTTGACTGGGTCTGTGCAACTAGGTCTTGGTAAAAGGTTCACCCAGGCCACCCCTACATCTGCTCAGCTGCTCATGAGTTGATCAACAGAGCCAACGGACTTACCACCTCAGGAATCTATCAGTCACCTCTCATGTCCCACGTGGCTACGTCCAATTCTATAGCTGCACAAACAGCAGCAATACAGCAAGCTGCCCAGAATGCTGCTATCCAGCAACAGATTCAGCTACAGGCACTGCAGCAACAGACTCAGCCGAACCCCCTCATTCAACAGCAGAACTCATCCCTCCAGGCGCTCCAGGACGCTCAGCTTCAAGTCCAGGCTCAGGCAGCTCAGATCCAAGCTCTACAGGCCCAATCAAACCAGCTCCACAGTAACAATGTGGCCCAAGCTCAGCTTCACGCCCAAGTACAGGCCCAGCTGATGATGAACCAGCAGAACGCAGCCGTGCACGGTCATCACAGCAGCAAGAAGCAGAGGTATCATCCGTATGGGATCCCACCCCCTCCTCCACCTCCCTCTGCTGTAGAAGCAGCTCCCATGCCCCCTAAACAGGTTTCTGTAGCTCCTCAGGTGCAAGCTCCCCCAACACCCTCAGTGGCTCCCACCATCTCACAGCCGGCTACTGCCGCCGCAAGCAGCTAGGCTTTTCTCGTCTTCAGCGATCCAGACTAGATATGAGATCACCGCGTTGCTTAGCAACCGTAACACGTAAGAAGAAAGACACCCTCTAATCTACCCAGTCAAAGATCCTTAGGTCTAGGAGTTGTTGTTAGGTCATTAATCCGAGATTTGTAAAATAGACACACGTCAAGTGTTGCGCGAGAATAGTTGGTCGGGCGATCGAGAGCATCGCTAGTTTGCAGAGGGTTGAAACTGAAAGAGAATTGGAAAATTTGTTTGTTTTATTTGTAAATTTATTTGTTTATGTTGAAATTATTATATCTTCGAATGACTGGAATGTTATTATTTATATATTCTGATCAATAGAAGAGTATCTATTGTAAAATCTCGCTTTTCATTTATTCTGTAGAGACTCAAATATTGACTTCATCAACAATGAACGTAAATAAAAAGAAAAATTATAAATGGATTAATGAGCAGAACGACAGTAAGAATGAAGAAGACTCTTTTATATTAATCAAGCTCAAATCTGAAATAAGAAATAAAAACAATACCTAAAATACAGCTTAGGGGTAGTTAACATATTACGTAATTGACAAAAATGTTTGTTGTCCAAACTTAATGAAAATTCATATACGAGTTCAAGGGACCACTAGCTACAAGTAGAGCACCTAATATCTGGATTTTGGGCATGTTCAGGGTATTTGGCTAAAATGGGCCTAATTTGGACAAAATATGGGCGTGGCTTTAACGGGTGATACTCGTAAAATATCTGTTCCAGGACCGTCGACGAGTCCAACTCGGCGCGCGTCCTGGTAGGTTGTAAACCTACAAGCGTGGCTGCCCCGCGGGCACTGTTTGGCGGTTGGGGTCCCCTTAAAAGTTTGGTCACCGGTCCTAGTTTGTTGTTCAACTGCTATCTCGAAACCAAGTTTGACAAAAAAATCAGGGTGAACCCCCCCCCCCCCCCCCCCCTTAATTTGCGAGCGTGCTAAATCACTCTACAGTCGATCTTCGAGATTGTTCTTAAAGGGCTCCCAACAGTTGAAACCAACTTCTATCGATGCGATGTATTTTGGCCTTGGACGCTGATTCTGAATCACCACCCCCTTGATTGACGATGTCAATCCTTCGCATCTCGCTGATCTGTGGTTGCGAGAAGCATTATTTGATGCGCGCGCGACCCAGTAGTGCATCGCGCTACAAGGTAAAAGTAAAAATGCTTCACGCGCGGCGCTTGTGTATTGTGGCTTGTATTGGTCAAACGTTTTTTCTCGCACAAGTTCAAAGTTGGATTTTTCAGTTTTTGGCCTAATATATAAAACTTTTACAGTTTCATGTTCAGTTATTACAAAACGTTTGATATTTTAGAAGTTATAGTTTAGACAATTTAAGCAAGAAATTATCCATTTTTGTCAATTTTATACATAAACATTTAACATTTGCAATGCGCAGGATAGGAGGCCCACATTGCACATACAATAGTTTTACTATTATACATCAGTTTCCAAAAATTTGTGATCTATTATATTGAGCTTAATATATCATATATACGAGCCCAAAAAATTTGACCAAAAAAATTTGACCAAAAATTTGAGCATAATTGTTTCAAAAAAATAAAATATTTTCCCCTAAAATTTCAATTACATCTATCAAACTAAGCGGCACATATGTAATAACTCACGTAATTCTTCTTAAAATTGCACAGAAATTTCAGAGATTATAGATATGGGTCAAACTTAGATTTCCTGCGAAAGTTTCGGCAAATTTAATCAATTACAGTGGGTGTGGCACGCCACTCCCTATTTTCTTGTCATACGTTGCATGTATGACCCGCCTGTATCGTAGAAACTCTACAGGGGTAGAGTTTCACCATAGTGAAACGACCGTGGGGGTCACGACGTGATACAATTCTTTTCCATGACTATGATTGTCACCATAAAGTGTATATTGACCTGCAAATCTCCGCACAGCTTTTAGTTTTAAAGACCATCACTATCCTCCAGCCAAGGGTTTAGTTCAGTAATCTTCGTCGAGCAGCTGCTGCAACCAACAAGTCCACCACTAGACTTCAATAATTCACGGTATTACGTTGCTAATTGCTTAATACAGGGTGGCCCATAAGTGACTACCCACACGCAACCTCTTAATAACTCACGTAATTCGTCTCCAAATTGCACCAAAATTTCAGAGATTATAGATATGGGTCAAACTTAGATTTCCTGAAAGTTTCGTAAGCCACGCCCAATTATAGTGGGCGTGGCGTGACACTCCCTCTTTTTCACTATTGTCTTCATAAAATGAGAACGCTTTAAGCTAAGAACTCAAAATTTTTTGCACACATTTGGCTTGATAATTGAAAACTTTTCCAAAAGTTTCAAGTTCATTGGTTAAAATATGGCTGAGTTATGACCATTTTAAAATCCATCGGATATGTGATCCGAGCACTCAGTCAGTGATATTTGCACTCAATTAGTGATCTCGTCACCCAATCTGATCAAGAGTAAGGCGTTAGCGTGTATTAATGAGGTTCATTAGGCTTTGATTGGATACCGATGATGACTTTGCTAGAAAGGAAAACACAAATTTTTAGGATAAATCAATAAATGAAATCAACCTCAAAGTAGGGATCCACATTCTGCTTCGACAGGAATGTGTTGGCGAAATCTATCCTCGATTGGAAATCACGGTCCAAAAGTTTGTGTTTCTTTGTGATTCGGTAGGCCCGGTTAGAAAGGTCTTGCTTTAGGATTCGCTGAAGGGTTGTTCTGTTGATGTCTAAGGCAGGAGCTCGTTTCCGGGTGCCAATCTTAGGTGTGTCCATCACGTCACCAACAACCATCGTGATGTTTTCTACAGTCCTCGAAGTTCGTCTTCTGCCGACTCTTCGCCGATCGTGTGCAGAAAACGTAAACTTGATCTTGTGATGAATGTCAAAGCAGCTTTTCCGGCAAGGGGGTGGTCGGTTGAATTTCATCTAAAATTGTCGTTTAATCTGAGGGTAGAACACCCCATTTTCTTTCTTCAGGTAGACGAACAATCGTTGTTCTGCAGTAAAGGGAGGATAGTGAACCATTTTCGATGATTCAATGGATGGTTTATTCCTTTTTATTGATTGTAAGGAACCTGTGACTAGCAGGGCTAACAAGCCCTGAAATGGTGACACCACCATAAATTCGTGTGATAGCGTTTTAGGTGCTGTCAGCTGTATAGGCCGGCCCATAAGCAGGCTGCAACCAATCAAGCGGTGCATGTGAGCCAAACAGGCCATTAACCAAGTGACGAGATCACTGACTGAGTGCTCGGATCACGTATCCGATGAGTTTTGAAATGGTCATAACTCAGCCATATTTTAACCAATGAACTTGAAACTATGGGAAAAGTTTTCAATTATCAAGCCAAATGTGTGCAAAAAAGTTTGAGTTCTTAGCTTAAAGCGTTCTCATTTTATGAAGACAATAGTGAAAAAGAGGGAGTGTCACGCCACGCCCACTGTAATTGGGCGTGGCTTACGAAACTTTCAGGAAATCTAAGTTTGACCCATATCTATAATCTCTGAAATTTTGGTGCAATTTGGAGACGAATTACGTGAGTTATTAAGAGGTTGCGTGTGGGTAGTCACTTATGGGCCACCCTGTACATAAGCTCTAAACTGTCGATATGGAGTCTCATGTTAATAAACATAGTTTATCCCGATTTAATTGGCACTTACCATTACATTCATTTTAGCATATACAGATTTTCTCATGACGTCTCTCAACCTATGTTATGCCAGGGCCCAGGACCCAGAACTGATCGGAGTTATTTTAGAGTTGTGCTTCACCTTTGGCTTTAACTCTTGATTTCTGCAAATCTAGATTTACCGCGGACGTTTTTCCCGTTTAAAATTGCTAAAAACTTATTTTTCATTTTGGTCTAATAATTGTGTTTTCGAGCCATACGCAAAAATTCGCTGCTACTCTCTGTAATTACAATTACATAAGTCTTCATAAATCTTAAAGTTAAAGTTAAACATTAGCATTGGGCTACAAGGAAATGACACTATCTGTAATTACATAAGTCTTCATAAATCTTAAAGTTAAACATTAACATTGGGCTACAAGGAAATGACACTATCTGTAATTACATAATTCGTCATAAACCTTAAAGTTAAAGTTAAACAATCGCATTGGGCTACAAGGAAATGACACAAAATGAGTACCTATAAGTATAACATATAATAATTCGACGAATCTTGTGAGCTTGGCTCTCCCATTGCACACCTTTCTTGTCTTTACTAACTGGCTCGTTTATAGAATCTTAATGTTCAGATTATTTTCTTTTACTTTAAAAGAGAAATTAAGATTTTGTGACAATAAGCACGTAGAATTGTAGGTATATTATCATTTTTTCATTATCTTTTCTTACAATAATAAGATTAAGAAAAGATAATGAATAAATAATATTAGGTGTGTAGGATTTCAGAAATTTCACAACTCACATAATTATTGTGCATTAAATTTCTATTCCGTTAACATTGGTTAGCACTTTTTGGCCAGTCCCAATCAACAATCAAAATAACCTTCATAACTGGACTATAGTTAGATATATACCGTTTGGACTGTGGTCTCTGCATATTATAGAGTGACCTGCAATTCTACAGGATCACCCGAACTCTTATAGGACACAATTATCTTCCATATCAAGGATTTAGAACAGTAAGCTGCGTCTTGTAGACTGGGCCGGCAATTCCACCACTTCAATAATTCAAGGTACCAAGTTTCTTAGTACAGTAAGCTGCGTCTTGTAGACTGGGCCGGCAATTTAGTGTAATATGTAGGCTGCAGTTTTAGAGTAGTTTTAGCAGTTGTGTAGATTGTAATTTAGTGATTAATATGACCGTTAGTAATGAGTGTAGATTTAGGTAGTTAAGTGACCACGTGGTATCACGTGGCGCGTGTCGATAACGCATTTCTGGACACGTTAGGATTAGTTCTGGAAAAGCTCTTTAGGTGACGTGTTTAATCAAAGTGTTAACCGCTGATCTAGAACGCCCAACGTGGCCCGTCTTGCCACAGTTTAAGTTGTGATTGTTGATAATATCTTTATATTCATCATTCGAACGTTATTACTCGATTCAACTGTTTCCTTTGTTCAACTCTAGCTTAGGACCGAATTGTAGCATTTGAACCGTTTGATTCACAGTACCGCACTTGGTTGCATGTATGTAGTAGTCATATCAGAGTAATTGGCAATACAAGTTATCGTGATTGTCGTATTAACGTAGAGTTCAATACTTAGTTATTGTGAGTTATTGCAGTTGTCAGTCGCTACAACGACTGAGAGTATAGTGTGTAGTGAGAGACTTGTGAGCAGGCACTGTTTACCATTGGTACGCCGCGGAGGACTGGTCTGGGTGCCATCTTATTTTACACTATCTGGAGAACCTAGGAAAGTGGTACTATGTCTGGACTCACAAACATGGAGCAGGAGATGAGAAACTAGTAGAGGAGGAAAAACGGATTGTGGATCAGATTGTGGAGGTGAAATTGGAAATGAAGTCTTGGGACACAAGTGAGAAAGAGGCGGAGATAAAAGAGAGCAAAGTGGAGTTGTTTGATTTGAGCGAGAAGAGAGAGGAGTGTTTGAGCAGAGTGAGAGAGTTGGAGAGAGATATGATCAAGTGGAGAGAGGAAGCAGAACTTGAGCGAGAATTGATGAGGGAACGAAGATGTAAAGATGGAGAACACAAGCAACTTGTTGCAAGAAATAGCGAGAACAACTGAGAGTGGTGATTTGCAACCCGGAAATACAGAGAGAGATAAGGGAGAGTACACGATGAAATGTAAGGCGCCGAGGTACAGGAAGAATGATGACTTTTGTACATTCTTACAGAGATTCGAGCAATGGGTCCTGTTATGCGGAGTAAAGGACAATCTAGACTTGAGGCTTGCAAATCAGATAGAAGACGATGCAAAGTTCAAGAAAGTCAAGAACATTCGGCTGTTGAGTGAGGAGAGAGGTGACGTGAAAATGCTGATCAGTGCGGTGAAACGAGAGCTATATCCCGCTACTGATGCGAGAATTATGAGAACAACGTTTCACAAGATGAGACAGGAAGCGTTAGAGAGCGTGGAGCAGTTCGCAGAGAGAATACAGGACACTGCTGAGAAGATATACCCGAGAGCTGTGGAGAGAGAGAGTGCAGGTATCACTGTGTTGATACAGGGCGTGAGAGACCCTGCTATTAAAAGACGGCTCCTTCAGATGAACACGGAGACAGAGGATTTTGATAGTGTGATCCGTTTAGCTGTACAGGAGGAACACATATCCAAGGCAGTAGAGGGAGAGCTTGACAGTGATCCAATAAATACACTGGAATTCCGGGCACCTACTTATGGTGTTGGCAGGCAAGGTGAGAAAGAAGAGGATGAGAATGACTGTCAAATGTGTGGGAAGAAGGGTCACAAGGCTGACTCGTGTTGGAGCAATATTGTGTGCCAGCTGTGTGGAGGTAAAGGGCATGTTGCCAGTGTTTGTAGGAGTAGAGTGAGTCCGGTTGAGCGGAGTAGCAGAGGTGCGAGTAGAGGGGCGAGTGGAGGTGCGAGTAGAGGAGAGAGTCGCAGGCCATTGATTTGTTATAATTGTCAGGGTGAGGGACACATTCAGAGATTCTGTAACGTCAACAGAGGGCAATCTGGAGAACGAGGAGGGCAGCACAGACCCACAGTGAATGAACAGCATGGAATGCAGAGAGACCATTTAAACGGGCGTGCGACTGGACAAAATTCATTTCCCATCAGTCGCAATTAAAATCATATGGGAAGCAGAAGGAGGTGAATGCGGTGAACTGGAAACACATCTTGGTGGCTGGGAGTTGCAGAGGAGTGGCAGCCTACCTTTTTGTTGACAGCGGGTCGGCTGTGAGTATTGTGTCCACGGGTTTTGTGAGAGGACTGAGACTAGAGAGCGGGATCCGACCGTGTAACATGACCTTGAAGTCATTTTCTCAAGACACGATACAAATCAGAGGAGAGTTAGAGATGGAAGTGGTGGTTGCTGGAAATAAGTTTGTGCACACTTTCGTGGTAACTGATCTGTTAGACACAGAGTTCCTGATTGGAGATGACTTCTTGAGATCGAATAGAGTGACGCTGGATTATAACAAGTGCAGATTGGTGCTGCATAACGGAGATGAGGTGCCGTTCACGGAGAAGCCGGAGAATGTAAAGCAGCAGATAAAAGTGAGATGTAGCAGAGTCACAGTCATTCCTCCAAACACGGTGCAATACATCAGTGGAAAGCTGCAGGCGAAAGGAGTGAACTTCAAGGGTTTGATTGAGCCACAGTACAAGCAGGGAATTGGAGAGACAGGAATTCTGTTCGCTCATGCAGTTGTGCACTCTGAGAAGAGACTGATCCCGATGAAGTGTATTAACGCAACTGATGAACCGATAACAATTCACAAGAACAAGATCATTGCACTGTTGAAGCCTGTAGGCGATCAAGATTTCATACACGGCGTGCAAAGGAGCAGGAGTCACGATGTCGGAGTGAGAGGAACTACAATTGATGACCAAGCTCAGGAGACCAGGAGTGAGCCAGGACAGATAGGTGGGGAGAAATGGATTCAGAGTGAGTTGTTTGAGAGGCTCGGGCTGGACGAGATAGAGGTGGCAATGTCTAACACTGAGAAGACCAGACTGAAGGAGATAATCTGGAGATTCAGGGACTGCTTCTCGCATGATGAATTTGATATCGGGTGCTGCAATATGTATGAAGCAAAGATCAAGATGAAGGAGGGAGAGTCGCCCAGCTGG
This sequence comes from Bolinopsis microptera, assembly GCF_026151205.1. Taxonomy (NCBI): domain Eukaryota; kingdom Metazoa; phylum Ctenophora; class Tentaculata; order Lobata; family Bolinopsidae; genus Bolinopsis; species Bolinopsis microptera. The sequence continues at coordinate 1,871,921 of NC_087072.1, read as the reverse complement.
ACATATCCTATACCTACCCCGTACAAACTTCAGCCAGAGATGGACCGCCAAATTGAACAGATGGTGAGAGCGGGAATAGCAGAGCCCCTGAAAGGACCCAGTGACTTCAACCATCCTATATTTCTGGTCAAAAAGAATACAGATCCTGAATCATGGAGGTTGGTAGCAGACCTGAGGGGTACCAACAAAGTCTGCATGGATGAGAAATACCCGTTACCCAACTTGAATCACGTGTTAGACACGATAGGATCAGATTCTATTTATTCAAGTTTCGATCTCTCTAAGAGTTTCTGGCAGATACCATACTCTGAAGATTCGAAGAAGGTTACAGCGTTCATGCACAGGGGAAGGTCATACTGTTGGGCTCGTATGATCATGGGTCACAAGAACTCCAGTAGCGTGTTCTCGAAGGTGATGTGGAAACTTCTGGCAACAGTTCCGATAGAACAGTTGATATTCTTCATCGACGATCTGTTCCTGAGTTCAAAGACTGTGAGCGAACATCTCGACAGATTGGAGATCCTGCTGATGAGACTGGTTCAAGCGAATCTGACGTTGACCCCCAAGAAATGTATGCTACTGAGGGAGAAAGTTACATTCGTGGGTGTGTCAATCAGCGAGGACGGAGTACAGATCACAGAGGACAGGGTTAAGGATCTACTTGCCTTACCTGTTCCCACCACTGTGAAGAGGGTTCAAGAAGTGTTAGGTGCCTTGAACTACGTGAGGAAGTGGATACCCAGATACAGCGTAATCGCGAAGCCTCTTCACAAGCTCACTACGAAGGAAGCAAAGTTTGAGTGGACAAGTGAGTGCCAGGAGGCGTTTGAGGAGCTAAAGAGAGCGGTGGCGGAGAGTACGATGTTGGCTATACCTGATACAGAGGACCCATTCCAGTCATATCACCTGACAGTGGACGCTAGCAAACATGGATACGGAGCTACCTTGAGCCAGGAGATAGTACGAGATGGAAAGAGAGAGAGGAGAATAGTAGCATTCTATAGTAAAGCTGTACCACCCTACAAGAGAGAAAGGAGCCAGACACAGCTAGAATTTGATGCCATGGTGATAGCCATTGATCACTGGAAGATGTATCTCAGAAACACCAAGTTCAAAGTTATAACGGACTGTAAGAGTCTCCTATCAGCGAGCGACACCCTGTTCTCAAAATCAGATCCTGCTTTAATCAGGAAGTGCCAGGAGCTCTCCAACTACTCCTTTGATATCGTGCACATTGAAGGAAAAGAGAACACGCTATGTGACTTTTTGAGCAGATTTCCATTCAGAAGGAAATTCGTGGAAGCATCATGCCAGACAGAAGTCAGTGGAGCGGAGAGATCGAGAGGAGAGGAGTTTACCAGGTCTCTGGGTGTCGATACCATCCCGAGTCACAACGCTTCTGACGTTAGTGAATCCTCTAGTAATGTTACACGTGATCACAACGCTTCTGACGTTAGTGAATCCTCTAGTAATGTTACACGTGATCACAACGCTTCTGACGTTAGTGAATCCTCTAGTAATATTACACGTGATCACAACGCTTCTGACGTTAGTGAATCCTCTAGTAATGTTACACGTGATCACAACGCTTCTGACGTTAGTGAATCCTCTAGTAATGTTACACGTGATCACAACGCTTCTGACGTTAGTGAATCCTCTGAGAAGAGTCCTGGTGTGGTGAGTGACGCTGATAACGTCATGTGCGGTATGGGAGAGAACAGCAGAGTGTGTAGTAGTGGGAGCGAGATAGTAATCAGTGAGGGGATAAATGGCTGGAAGAATGAGATATGGAGAGAGCAGAGTACAGATGAGATAATTGATGAGCATGATGAAAACAAGGTGACTAAGAGAGATCAAACGGAGAAAAGTGATCTACAACTCCTGTTCGAGGACAATCATGATGGACATGTGAGGATGGTAAAGCTCGAGGAGAAGGATGTTCCTGTATGTATTTGCAGCATCGATGTGATGCCACGACTTCAGAAGAAGCAGGGTAATTGTAAACAGGTTACCTTTGCAGTACCAGATACAGAGACAGACAAACAATGCTTACCAGACTTGGAAAGGATCAAGACAGAGCAGACTTGGATCCAATATTGAGGATTGTGAAACAGTGGGTTAAAGACGGCGCCCGGGGAACAATCCAGGTGAACCGTGTGCCAGACAAATTGATCACCTATTGGACCCAATTTAGCTTGATGAAAGTGGATGAAAGCGGACTCTTGAAGAGAAAGTGGGTTTCAAGAAAAGAGAAAGATTCGAGAGAGTTAATCGTGATACCAGACAGCTATGAAGAGGAGATCATGAGACTGTTTCACGACAACATCACCAACTGTCATCCGGGAATCAGCACCTGTGTGGAGAAATGCAGGGAGTACTTCTACTGGCCAAAGATGGAGCAGGACTTCAAAATGTACATCAAAGCGTGCATAAGATGCGGAGAGATGAAGCAGCCGAAAGCTTATCTGAAAGCACCGTTAAAGCATTTGTTCTTCCACCATTTCAATGACGCTATTGTAATTGATCACATAGTACCGACAGCAAATCAGAGAACACCCCGAGGATATCGATACATCCTTACTATCTCTGATGCCTGGTCAAACTATCTGGTAGCAGTTCCAGTCAAGAGTCAAACTGCTAAGGAGAATATAGCAGCAATAATGAAGAACTGGGTATTAAAGTTCGGAATGTGTCGGGAGTTAATTGTGGATAATCACCCCGGGTTCAGAGCAGAATTCTTCAAGGAAGTTTGGGAGTTTTTCGAGTGCAAGAAAACTCACGGAACATCGTATAAAGCGTCTAGCACGGCCCGTGCTGAGAGCAACAACAAGAGAACAAATCGAGCGTTGCGTGCATGCATTCCTAGGGGAAAGGAGAACTGTTGGGATATGTACCTGGACAAGAGTACATTTGCCTTGAACTGTTTGAAGAACCGGAGAACTGGGTATTCTGCTCACAAGATGATATTTGGCAGAGAGGTCAACTTGCCGTTGAATCTGATGTTAGATGATAGAGAAAAGCATCAGCCAGATACGAGGAACGCCGCTGCCAGGGAGGCGTACGAGCTTCACAGAGAAATGAAGAGAATCATCAGGAGAGTGAGAGAGAGTGCGAATGTAGATTTCATGTATGCACAGAGGCAACATGATCGAAACCTGCATGGTCCTTACTTTAAGGAGAACGACTTTTGTTTCGTGTTAGTGCAATGTCCTAAACACAAGTTTGCTCCGCGATTTAGGGGTCCATGTAGAGTGAAGAAGGTTTTAAATGATCACTTGTATGTGGTGGAGTACGGACCTGGGTTGGAGAGGGTCACGAACATTTGCAAAATGAAGCACTACGAGATGAACAGATTCTCGGAGAAAAGAGTAGTGATTCGTGATGGCAGTAGCAACACTGCGGAGCCTAAGAGGAGAGATACGGTGAAAAGTGATAGTGATGATAGTGATAGCAGTAGTGACGAGGAGTTGTGGATGCCTGAGCAAGTAGAGAGAAGGGATCCTGTGATTCGAGAAAGCACTGTATCTAATCAGAGAATTGAAATTCCTGACGAACCTCTGTCACCTGAGTACACACTTCCTTTCAGAACGGAAAGTCAGGAAATTTCAATCCAACATGACCCTCAGACACCAGCTAGGGTTAACACTCCTATTCATATTTCATCACCTATCCAGGAGACAGAATCGAGTTTTGGATCTTTCCACACACCCGGGTGGGGCAGAGGGGTTGAGGAACCTACATCCCGGATGGAGGATAGTTTGAGTCCTGTCATACTGGGGGAGAGTAACAGTACACTAGCTTACTCACCTGAGGAACAGAGTACACCTGTAGTCAGTGGAGGACGTTCTCTAAGGAATAGAGCAGAATTAAAGAAGCCGGATTACTACAGACCGGTGTCGAGAATTAGTGTTGTATTGAAGGTGGTAAAGGACAGTCTACTTGGTTTTTAGAGAATTGCTGGTCATGGGATGCCAGTTAACTACCTGTTGCTCGGGCAGATACGACGATTTGTCATGTTTTGCAGACTACCTGGAACATGTGGAAGGTGGTCATCGTTGCATTTCTTATCTCCCGCCGTGCTAAGGGTATGCCTGGTGTCCTTGATATCAGTTGATATTGTTAGTGATGTCTGGTTTTTATTTTGAAGGGCTTGCTACCCTGGAGAGTGGAGAGTTTGCGAGAGGTGGAGTTAGTTGTTGAACCGTGGAGTAGAGTAGAGTGTAGAGGTTGAGTCACATTTTAATCCGGTAGAGCATCGCTCCTGATGCCTAGATTTGCCTTTAGTTGACTTTTGATATTCGTGTGCCGATAAGGTCTTAATCTAGATGATTGGACTTCATATCTATAAATATGACGGTCTGCAGTGACTTATGTGAAGTTATGTTCGTAACTAGGTGTACGGAGATAATGGTGTAAGTTATGTTCGTAACTAGGTGTACGGAGATAATGGTGTAAGTTATGTTCGTAACTAGGTGTACGGAGATAATTGTATACGTTATGTTCGTAACTAGGTGTACGGAAATAATTATGCAAGTTATGTTCGTAACTAGGTGTACGGAGATAGTTGTGTAAGTTATGTTCGTAACTAGGTGTACGGAAATAATTGTGTTAGTTATGTTCGTAACTAGGTGTACGGAAAAAATGGTGTAAGTGTAGGTTCGTGCCTAGATGTACGGTACCTGGATTAGGAGTATGGTTGTGGAGGACGTGTTCAACAACGGGTGGTGTGGACGGAGAGACGGTGGATGGTAGACGGTGCTACGACTTCGACAGAACGGCAGAAGAAGTAAGGGAAGTAGGAGGGACAGTTTAGGAGAAGGACAGTTAGTAGGGTAGCAAGTTTTGTAAATATTTTGAAGTAGTTGAAGTTTGTAACGTGAAGTGTATCACGTTAGTTTTTATAATTTATTTGTATGGTGTCACGTGAGATTTCACGTGTAGTTTTAATTATTCAGATTTGGTACGTGATGGTACACGTGTTTTTTAAATTTTATATTTTTGTAGCACGTGTAAATTTTTTAAAGGGTAGTTTTTTCGCGTGAGTTGCATCACGGGGATTTTGTTGGTAATTTTATTTTTAGGGTGTTGTTTAAGAGGGAGTTTTAGGATTTTTTTTAAAGGATTTAGTAGGTAGGGGGGGGGGGATTTAGTCGAATTTGTCAATACCTCCTGGAGATATTGACGAAATCGATTAAATTTTCCCGGGGGATATAGTGTAATATGTAGGCTGCAGTTTTGGAGTAGTTTTAGCAGTTGTGTAGATTGTAATTTAGTGATTAATATGACCGTTAGTAACAGAGGCACATATTAGGTGCGGTAAAAAAATCGAAATTATGCGGTACCGCACCCGACTATAAAGGTTAAATGTGCGGTAAGGTGCGGTAAATTTTTACCAAATATGCGGCAAATGTGCGGCGATTTTTTCGAAATTTGTGCGGGAATTGTGCGGTTTTCTTTTGCATTTTCTCAAGGACTTTAGAAATTCTAAACGTGTAACCACCGCTCTTATCAAAAATAAGTATGTTTATGTGTTACTGAGGGTGTAGTTCTTTACTAAGACCATTATTGAACCTAATATTGAGATTCAGTTATCTGAGAACAGTGACTTGATCTGGTAGAGATCAGGAGATAGAGTTGATCAGATCCCATGCAGGTATCTTCTGTTTCTTGTGTGGTGAGCTTGATGATGGGTCACTGTATGTAGCTGTTCGTTTCTTTAGGAAACGGTCCATGACGTTGTGATGTGATATAGAGTAATCAGATGATGTGGTGAAGTTACGAATGATAACTGATACACTATAATCGAAGTACGGTAACGACGAGGGTTCCATAACGGCCTGGGTCACGGTCCCGAAAGGGCCTGGGTCAGGGCCCCGAAAGGGCCTGGGTCAGGGTCCCGAAAGGGCCTGGGTCAGGGTCCCGAAAGGGCCTGGGTCACGTGGTAACCGCAGAGGCACATATTAGGTGCGGTAAAAAAATCGAAATTATGCGGTACCGCACCCGACTATAAAGGTAAAATGTGCGGTAAGGTGCGGTAAATTTTTACCAATTATGCGGCAAATGTGCGGCGATTTTTTCGAAATTTGTGCGGGAATTGTGCGGTTTTCTTTTGCATTTTCTCAAGGACTTTGGAAATTCTAAACGTATCACCGCCGCTCTTATCAAAAATAGGTCTGTTTATGTGTTACTGAGGGTGTAGTTCTTTACTAAGACCATGATTGAACCTAATATTGAGATTCAGTTATCTGAGAACAGTGACTTGATCTGGTAGAGATCAGGAGACAGTTATTTGAAGACACCTCTTGATAGAGTCGATCAGATCCCATGCAGGTATCTTCTGTTTCTTGTGTGGTGAGCTTGATGATGGGTCACTGTCTGTACCTGTTCGTTTCTTTAGGAAACGGTCCATGACGTTGTGATGTGATAATGATATAGAGTAATCAGATGATGTGGTGAAGTTAGACCCTGGGTCAGGGTCCCGAAAGGTCCTGAGTCACGTGGTAACTGGGTCACGTGGCCTAGGTATGAGTTCCAAAAGGGCCTGGGTCACGGTCCCGAAAGGGCCTGGGTCAGGGTCCCGAAAGGGCCTGAGTCACTATAAAAGGGCCCGACTTTTAACATATTTTGGTTTTTACACTCGAAAATCTTAACGCGAAAATTACAAAATTATGCGAAATTACGCGGAAAATGCTAGATTATGCGGAAATATGCAGATAATTACAAAATGTGCGGAAATGTGCGGAAAACAATAAATTATGCGGAAGTGTGCGGAAAACGGTAAATTGTGCGATCCCGCACCCATCGCACCTAATATGTGCCCATGGGTAACCGGGTCACGTGGCCTAGGCATGAGTTCCAAAAGGGCCTGGGTCACGGTCCCGAAAGGGCCTGGGTCAGGGTCCCGAAATGGCCTGGGTCAGGGTCCCGAAAGGGCCTGGGTCACGTGGTAACTGGGTCACGTGGCCTAGGTATGAGTTCCAAAAGGGCCTGGGTCACGGTCCCGAAAGGGCCTGGGTCAGGGCCCCGAAAGGGCCTGGGTCAGGGTCCCGAAAGGGCCTGGGTCAGGGTCCCGAAAGGGCCTGGGTCACGTGGTAACTGGGTCACGTGGCCTAGGTATGAGTTCCAAAAGGGCCTGGGTCACTGTCCCGAAAGGGCCTGGGTCAGGGTCCCGAAAGGGCCTGGGTCACGGTCCCGAAAGGGCCTGGGTCAGGGTCCCGAAAGGGCCTGAGTCACGGTCCTAAAAGAGCCCGACTTTTAAAATATTTTGGTTTTTACACTCGAAAATCTTAACGCGAAAATTTCAAAATTATGCGAAATTACGCGGAAAATTCTAGATTATGCGGAAATATGCAGAAAATTACAAAATGTGCGGAAATGTGCGGAAAACAATAAATTATGCGGAAATGTGCGGAAAACGGTAAATTGTGCGATCCCGCACCCATCGCACCTAATATGTGCCTCTGGTTAGTAATGAGTGTAGATTTAGGTAGTTAAGTGACCACGTGGTATCACGTGGCGCGTGTCGATAACGCATTTCTGGACACGTTAGGATGAGTTCTGGAAAAGCTCTTTAGGTGACGTGTTTAATCAAAGTGTTAACCGCTGATCTAGAACGCCCAACGTGGCCCGTCTTGCCACAGTTTAAGTTGTGATTGTTGATAATATCTTTATATTCATCATTCGAACGTTATTACTCGATTCAACTGTTTCCTTTGTTCAACTCTAGCTTAGGACCGAATTGTAGCATTTGAACCGTTTGATTCACAGTACCGCACTTGGTTGCATGTATGTAGTAGTCATATCAGAGTAATTGGCAATACAAGTTATCGTGATTGTCGTATTAACGTAGAGTTCAATACTTAGTTATTGTGAGTTATTGCAGTTGTCAGTCGCTACAACGACTGAGAGTATAGTGTGTAGTGAGAGACTTGTGAGCAGGCACTGTTTACCATTGGTACGCCGCGGAGGACTGGTCTGGGTGCCATCTTATTTTACACTAAATTCAACCACTTCAATAATTCAAGGTACCAAGTTTCTTAGTCTTAGTAAAGCAGCTCTTAAAGTTAACCGTCCGTTAGACAAGCAGTCCCATGTGGATGAGCATAGTTTATCCTAATTTAATGGGTGCTTATCATTAGTTTAGCATATTAAGATTTGTCCCGCTCTGCTCTCCTAATGCCTTGCATCACGTCGATCGTGACCCCCAATGTCGTTTCACTATAGATCCTGTAGAGTTTCTACGATACAGGGGCCGGGGAGCCGCGCACTCAAAATACAGGGGGAGCCGCGCACTCGTGCGCGGCGGGTCATACAACGTATGACATGACAACCAATGCTCCAGCCCGAAACCAACCACTTTCGGAAAAATCTCCAAGTTGGCAATGCAAATCAGCTCTAAACGGTCAACGTTTAGACAAGGAATCCTATGTGGATGAGCTAGTTTATCCTATTTTAATGGATGCTTACCATTAGTTTAGCATATTAAGATTTGTCCCTCTTTGCTCTCCCAATGCCCCAGCCCGAAACCAACCACTTTCGGAAAAAATCTCTAAGTTGGCAATGCAAATCAGCTCTAAACGGTCAACGTTTGGACAAGGAATCCCATGTGGATGAGCATAGTTTATCCTATTTTAATGGGTGCTTACCATTAGTTTAGCATATTAAGATTTGTCCCTCTCCCAATGTCAGGACACAAACCTGGCCAGAGTTCTCTTAGAGAGTTAGAGTTGTGCCTGACGTTTGGTTTTAACTCTCGCTCTCTGGAAATCTAAATTTACCGCGGACGTTTTCTCTCGGGTAAAATCGATAACAACTGATTTTGGTAACGAACACCAAAGACGCAGCGAGCAGGATGATGCCATTAGGCCCACTGGTCACTCTGTTTTGTGATAGAAACTTCTAGAAGCTTTAAGCTTTACCACTCATTGGAATTTGGCATTGAGTATGGTTTTTATGAGCAGTCAGTCTTCAACTTGTCGAGAAGGGTTCGGATTAGGCGGGGTTGCCCCCAAGGAGGCATTCTCTCTCCTTTCCTTTGGAACCTGGTAGTCGATGATCTCCTTACCTTTACTGCAAAAGACATACCGGGTTACCTGCAAGCCTTTGCGGATGATCTGTTGTCTCTAGCGGAAGGGAATGATTTAGACATCATCTGGGACCGAACATGCAAAATTATTAAGAAACGATAGAGAAATGGTGCAAAACCATTATCTATTATCTAACCAACTATCTATTAGCGCCCTAAAACTCAGATAGTCATGTTTACCTGGAATAGTAAGTGCTTAAGTGGACTCTAAGACCTATAACAGTTGGCAACAGGATTATAGGTCTGTCTAAGTCTGCTAAATTTCTAGGAGCGACCTTAGACAGCAAACTTAACTTCAATGAACACATCATCAACACCACAAAAAAAGCCACGGCATCCCTCATGCAATGTAGAAGAGCTGTCGGCCCCACATGGGGCATGAGCCCTAAGACATGCAAATGGATGTTCACCGCCGTCATCCGTCCCATCCTATCCTACTGCTGTAGTATATGGATCAGGGACACTCAAACGGACTATAACGCGAAGAAACTCAAACGTGTGCAGGCATTGGCACTAAGCATGATGTCTGGTGCCATGCCAAGTACACCTTTTATCGCATTGAACCAACTCACCGACACTCCAGATATTATACTGTTCCTGAGAGGCGAAGCAGCAAAGGGTGTAGCCAGGCTGCAAGCTTATTAATCAAGAGGCTTGCATATAATGAACATATTGACATGGGTGCAGAGTTGAGTCTGTACGGAACCTAGTAGTTTCAGTTCCTTGTTTAACTTGCCGTACAGCAAGGACATCCACTACTTTAGCCCGGCGAGGCACATAACTCACCCTACAACTCCATGACAAATGTTTCATATATACCAGCCAAGTTCACAAGATATATCCTTGTGTTTGAGAAGAGCTCGTTAGAACTGCTTCTTTTCCCTTCAGTATCCCACATTCTCTCAGCCTCACTCTCGAAACTATCGCCTTCAGGAATAGTTTATATCAGGAATATTTCACGTATGTCTTAGAATTTAGACAAACTAGCAGGAACCCGTCTAACCCTTGAGTGGTGTCAAGACTCAAGAGACTAAAATAATTATTACCTATTTAATTCGCGTTTTTGACACCACTTGGGAGTCCAAATTTTGGGCACTAACATTTTTATTCCTTGGTCAATTTTTTATTTTTTCATGGTGATTTGAAGGCCATTAAAGCATTTGACCCAGTCAAAAAAGTTTCAGTTGTATATCTTTTACGGTTTTTGCGGAAAGTTGCGTTAAAGTTGATGCCGTGGTGTCAGTAAAATGGCACGGATAAAAAAATATATATATATTATATATCGTCTCGCTTTATATATAGTAAGATGGCGTATTTTCGACTGGTTTTTCGGCGTACTTAACATCAATGATTTTGGCGCCCCCCTAAGATGCAAGATGAAATTTGTGATAGAGCCGAACCATTTTTTCTTTTGAATGCACCTTTTTGTTGCTTGTAATTCAGAGAATTATCTTTGTTTGTCGTTTGTACGACCGCCCACGTGCAAATCAGACGAGAAATAGGTAGTTGCGTAGTTACCATGGTAACGAGGATTATTTCAAGCACGTGCACGTGCAATGGTTGTTTTAACGTCATTTTGATCAGTTTTGTTGATATTACGCTGTGTTAAGTACGAGCAACAAAGAATACTATTAGCTTCCTCCCTGTGACCACGGGTTTTCTAGTCATATAATGATTCAGAGAATTATCTTTGTTTGTACAATGTTTGTACGACCGCCCACGTGCAAATTAGATAAGAAGCAAAAGATTGCATATAGTAACCAGGGTAACGAGGGTTGTTACACGTACGTGCACGTGCAAAGATTGTTAAAACGGCATTTTTATCGGTTTTGTTGATATTACGTTGTGTTTAGTGCGAGCGACATTTTAATCAGCTGTATCTTCGGTTGAGTGGGATATTTTTTGACTCGATTTAAACTTACTAACAAAAAATATTATTAGCTTCTTCCCTGTGACCACGGGTTTTCTAGTATCATATAATATGATTATGATGTTTGCCTCTAGAAAGGTATAAGATTAAAATTATTTAATCGCAAAATGAATCGCAAGATGGTGATTGTAGACCCGATTATTTAGTCTTTAGAGGAGGGTAGATGGTGTAGAGCATGGGCTTTCTGCTAGTTATCACTCGCCGATGATATTTGAACCGTTTAGGAAAGAGCCCGGCCATGAAAGTATGTAAAATTTCAATAGTATAACTATAAGCTTCGTTCGATGTATTTTGGACGCTGATTCCGAATTACCTGCTATAAATATATAGGGTTGCTATAAATGTATATGGTTGAAACGCTTGCCCAAGAAGTTATCGGCAAAAACTGTTTTGGTTACACGACAGGCTTGTAAAACACGAATTACGGTCATAGTGATCAGCTTCGGGGTCATGGTTACTGGATAGGATTAGGGTTTATAAAACAGTAAAACCGTTTCGTTCGGCTGCAAATCCACAAATTCATTTAATTCACGTGATAGCACTCTGGCGAGTTGATTAGTAAACTTGTATTATGTACTTTCCTCAATCTTCAGTTGTTGATATTTCGTTTAAAGTTAAACATCGATTTTTCTAACAATGTAGAATGGCAGACATGCGGAATCTTCAAACGAAGTTAATATTCCTACAAATCATCTCGCTATCTCTCTGTGGTAAGCTACGTGACATGTGCATGCATGAGCTGCTATTTTACTTATCATTGATCAAAAATAGATCAATAATTTATCGTTATAGAAAAGTAGAAAATAGAAATAGTACCACTTTATATACCCGTTGAAATGAGATAATTATAGTATTACATATTTTTCACCAAAACCAAAACTTGGGTAGACTGGACCATCGACCGTATTTTTCCAGACACAAAGGAAGTAGATCAATTTAAGTTACCGTTCTCAAATTTATGCAAAATGATACCGGGAATGTAATCGGTCGCTCGTTCTCCCCATTCATTCACGGCCTGCAAATTGTAACGAATTTAGGTTTATTACATTAATCAAACTCAGTAGAAATATTTTTGAGCTGCTTTCGGGCTGATACTAAGTGTACGTCGGGATAAGAGCTGTAGGTAGTGTGTCCAATGAGGTGAAGTTTATCCAATAGAAGTGCAAGTGTCGAAAGTATTATCTTTGAATTGACCACAGGGTGACAGGGATCAAACAGAAAAGAATCAAGACCTAAATGATAACATTAAAAATCCATATGGTGTCACTATATAAGTTCAAATTGTTTAATTCTCGGTAATTCACTCCTCTGTTTGCTTCATGCTAAATCTAACAGCTGAAACAAACAGGGGCCTGACTCTGAGTTAACAACTTATACTCAAAACGGCATTTTCTAGATGTGTCAGCCTACATATCGTAGACTTTAATTGCTGTGGCTTGTGTAGTTACATTATCTGATTGGACATACATCTATTGTTAAATAAGTGTTTTGTTTAAATATAACTTAAAACTAAGATCTTGATACTAGTGACCTCCGTCAATACAATTAACGCTCTAGGGAAAGGTTTGTTGTTTTTCAGCATTGTAACAGTCTGTATGCTTTGATCTTTCGCAAATACAACAAGGTGTAAAGTTCTAAAATATTGGATTATAAAAGATAGCATAATCTGTCGTTGTAAGAAAATTTGTTTACAGAGCTGGTCGCATTAATACTGCTGCCTATAGAGTGACGGCAAGGCACCTAACAGGCAGCGAAGTAATCGGGATTCGGGAAATGAAGTAATCGGGAAAAATTTGAACTACATGGTTCCTGCAAACCGGATAACAGGTTAAATTAAATGATTACATAATATACTGATTAAACGTTTACCATAATGATATTTATGCGATGTATCGCATAAAAGTATACCTTAAGGTCAATAAATTTGGTTCACAATAAATTTGGTAATACCATAATTTTAGCCACAAATTTTGCAAATTTGTATACTACCTACTTACCTATGGGAAAAGGAGGTAAGAGCCATACTATGACTGTTGTCACGAGTAAAGGCACGGCCTTTTAACACACTGTGCCATTTGTCATGATTTTAGGCTCGATCTCTAAACATACTATGATAATTGGGATGAAAATAGTAAAATGTGAGTGCTGTCACGTCGGCCGGGTGGTTTAGTGGTTTTAATACATTTACTTACCACACGGACGACTGGGGTTCGATTCCCAGTGGGGACAAATCTGGTTCCGAGTGGGGACCAACTCGGTCGGATGCAGTTCGGCCACCAAACCATGGTTTGATGCTTTAATTAGAACTTCTATTCGAAAAAAATTTTGGCGGAAAGAAATTTTAAATTTTCGAAAGTTTTTTAAAAACTACCTACCTTTCCCAGTGTTTCGAGAAATTCCGATCATTTTGAGCCAATAAACATTTTTATGATTTTTAGTTACTTGCTAATTAGTAACTATCCAATTATATAATTGTCTGACATGAACATTTGTCTTACAAAAGTTTTTCTCGTCGATATGATAATTACCCTCTATTAATTTGTATCCTTCTACGATGTTCACAGCTTAAGATATTTGACAAACAAGAAAGGAGGTAAAAAGTGGCTAAAGTGGCAAAAAGTGGCCAAAAGTGGCCTTAAGACACGTGGACAATTTTGGAAAAGTTGGCCACCCGAACGAAACTTAAAATTGAACCTAAAAACGTCATAAATCCTTTGGAAGCTTCTTCTGTCAGTAGATCGATTTTTTTAGACGGATCTGTTTGTACTATAGTACTATCTTTGCACTCTGCACTGCAAATGTCCATATCACGAAAAATATTGACCTTATTAGGTAATCGTGACGTCACGTTATCTATGACAGTTGGCACGAGTACTGAATAGACTGTGCCTGCAGTCACGTCTTGCACGGATTATCAGCTAGGTACGGCTTTTGAAAAGCCGAGTGTCTGAGGAGTTGTCACGTATCCTTGGCACGCCCTATTTGATCACATACTAACCATGAAAACTATAGCTTCAAAATATTAACTTTTGGGGAAACCTGTATATGCAGTATTTGTTGATTTAAAAAAGCATTCGACTCAGTCTGCCGTCAAGCCCTTTTCCTCAAACTCGCAAAAAATGGCATAACTGGAAACTTCTACAATGTCCTCAAAAATAAGTACTCAAACTCGTACGCTTACATAAAACTATCTGGTCATCTCAGTAAACGCTTTCAGATACGTAAAGGTACAGAACAAGGTCACCCACTCTCACCTGACCTTTTTAAAGTTTTTCTCAGTGATATGTCCTGCCTCCTAGATTTTCCAAATTGCCCCGTACTTTCAAATATGACTGTTAGCCACCTGCTGTGGGCGGATGACCTTATACTCCTTTCACTGGACCAGGAAACCACTCAAATGCAACTTAATATTCTCGGTGATTTTTGTCAGGAGTGGGGCATTGAAATCCATGAACTCAAAACTCAAGCAGTCATCTTTGGTAAGAAAAAACAGGACGTACAAAACATCAAATTTACACTCACCGGATCTAATCTTGAAATTGTTGACAGTTATTGTTACCTTGGATTTGAACTTCATCAATCGGGTCAAGTACAGATCGCTCAACAAAACCTTAAAACCAAAGCAATGCGTGCATTGTTTGGCCTTAAAAGGGTTGTCATGCGTTCAAAGTTATCTTTTAAAGCACCCTTACACTGTTCGACTCTCTCATCAAGCCCATTTTATTATATGGTGCTCCAATATGGACACCCACTAGTACGATCAATAAATCTCTTTGCAAAACGATTAACTCGACAGAAGCAACCGCTACTAACTTACTTTAAAAAAATCAGCGCCTCTCTGCAAGAAAGAGTGCATATTTCATTCCTAAAATGGGCATTGGGAGTCTATCGTAAAGCATCAAATGTAGGTGTATGGGGAGAAACAGGAATAATTCCTCTGATTTATCAATTCGCTTAACATTAAATTACTTCAAAAGGCTAAATACAAAATCAAATTCGAATTCGTTTGTTACTGCAGCCGTAAAAGAACAAAAGTCACTAAACTTACCTTGGTATCGCTACATAAAACCACTCCTTGAACTAGATGAAATTTACAAACTAGATCACGTAACTGCGCACCGAATTCTCAATACAAATGCAGCCAACATTAACAAGCCCAACCCTGTAAGTCAAAGTGATCACAAATTATTAAAAGACTCCCTCAAAAATCAGTCAAATTTTAGTCAATGTATCAAACCACTATGCAGCAAAAAGTATAGAATCCCTAACATCATCGAAGCTCTAACCAATCAATTCAAAAAATGTTGGGAATATCAGAAATCTACTTCTTCTAAACTCTCATTCTATCACTCAATCAAACACACCTTCAACCGAGAGCCTTACTTACACTTATGCAACGGCTTCTCTCGTCGTTATAGCACCACAAAACTTAGAATCAGTGCCCATGATCTCCATATTGAAAGAGGCAGATACTCCAACACACCCCGTGAGCAAAGGCTATGTGCTTGGTGTCAATCAAGTATGGGCGTTGAGACCATCGAAGACGAGTTGCATGTTCTTTAAATATGTGACTTGTATTCAAAACAGAGGTCGAATAGTTAGTCAAAAATTTTTCTCAAATGCCACTCATTGAAATAAGCACTGGAATCACCGACTCAAGCAATATCAATGAAACAAATCTCAAAGTCCATCTTATGGAAATTTTGTCTCCTTACTCAACTGTAATTCCTCAAAATCACCAGAGCCTCCATATGATGTCAGCGACATCCTTGACATCACATTTAACGTGAACAGGTGATCACTGACGAGTGATTGCTAGGGGGTCTTGGCACATTAAACCGGTACAGGTATTAAACCCCCGAAACCGGTGTGCCAAGTCATCTGCTGATGATGTTCACATTACATTATTTCCTCTCTCCTTTATTCCTTCCGTCTTTTCTTAAACTTACAGTTCAGTTACTTTATTTCACCAGGTCTACCTAAGGATCAATTATTCTTTGGTGGGGTTTCACTTCTGGTATTGGCTTCATTCCCGTTCCTTTTCCTTATTCTTTATACTTATTTTTTATATAGTTTAATGAGATATTCACTGCCACCGTTCACTTGATATTAAACCAAACACCCCACAGTATATTCAATTTCAAGAAAGGCGCTCCTATGCTGTCAATTGTGTGTGCACTTATTTCCTTCGCTGCTCCGAAGAGCGAAATAGCTTCACCGAAGATATGCGTCAACGTAAATCAAATGCACGAAACTTAAACAATTTTACTATCAATTTGGTGAGAACCTCGCGAATTAGTCATAATTAAGATTTAAGGATAACCCTGGCCCTGACTTCAAGGAAAGATGAATGTTTTCATTAATTTCTGTACAATTATGACGGTCCATGATAATGGATCTATAATTTAATTTTAATCCTGTGTAATCCTGTGTAATCCCTATAAACACACTACGTACATATGGTCATTACATCTGACCGCACCATGACAACAGTCATGGTGACAACAGTCATGGTATGGTCGGGCCCTTAAATTCTGAGAATAAACTATGGGCGACATTCATACAATTCCTTTACAATTTTGCTAGAACACCTCTTCTGTAAATTCATGATATTCATTAATCGTTGCTCAGTAGTCATGAGTTAAACATACAATTAACAGGTTGGTTACCAGTCGAACGTGGGGCGAAAATAGAGTGGGATCTTGAGTCGACACCTTTAGAAATTCAAACTAATAGTGTGCTGGGGAGTAACGATGAGGTGAGAGTGTACTTCTACTCTGGTGAGGGAGTTGCAGGAGGAGTCTGGCTCAACTTCGCCTCTACTCCACGATACGGACTGTTATACTGCTCATCCGACACTAACTTCCCTGTTAATCTCCCCTCTACTGCTGACAAGGTGTGGCGTATCACGCTAACCAGAACTGCAGGTAACTTTAGATTTTAGATTTGTTTGGAGAGGCGAATCATACACAGTTTAGGCTCTTGAAATCTTCGATATAAAAATCTTCTTGAGAGAACCTCCTCAAATTATTTGTTATATAGTAGTGTTGAAAGTATTAAAACTTGCAGGTGTTAGATCAGTAGTGATACACTGTAACGACGAGGAGGTGCTCAGCATACTGCTCTCTCAAGCAACGTGTGGTTACGATGGCTGGAGCTCGTACTGGAACAGAGACGTGACAAAGATAGATTTCGATTACTACTCCGACACAGCATCTGATTACTACGGACCACAACCAGGTGACTAATAAAAACAAGCATTGGTTTAACACACAATAACTTTAATTTACAAATAAGCCAACTTGCTGATTCTCTCGTAAGCTCGTGATTACGTGTTTTCTGTCTAAATTTCAAGTATGTCATTTAGTTATTTAACATAAACACTTATATTATAGGATATAGGATATAGGATAGTTAGTACATATTGTTATTTATAACTTAATAAAGTGGTCATAATTTTATCAATTACCGTTATCCGAATGAAATAAAATCATATTCTTTCAGATTGCAAAATAGCTAACTATAATTTAGAAATATTGCATATTTTGTAGTAGACATCATGGAGACAAGCCATTTTCAGCTACTAAGGTTGAAACAATTATTAATTGAAAAATGATGTTTTTACAAAATATCTTGAACGTAAACAGTAAGGTATTTTACCAAACAAACTCAAAACTTTTTTGGTTCAATATTTAATTTATTTTTTAGAGTTTACACAATATGTGCATTGTGCAATGTGCATTGTGCTTCATAGTTTGTTGATGAGGCGAATTTTTAGCGTTAATCCTAATGACTGATAGTAATTTCCCAGTGTTTCAAGAAATTCCGATCATTTTGAGCCAATAAATATTTTTATGATTTTTGGTTACTTGCTAATTAGTAACTATCCAATTATCTAATTGTCTGACATGAACATTTGTCTTACAAAAGTTTTTCTCGTCGATATGATAATTACCCTCTATTAATTTGTATCCTTCTACGATGTTCACAGCTGAAGATATTTGACAAACAAGAAAGGTGGTAAAAAGTGGCTAAAGTGGCAAAAAGTGGCCTTAAGACACGTGGACAATTTTGGAAAAGTTGGCCACCCGAATGAAACTTAAAATTGAACCTAAAAACGTCATAAATCCTTTGGAAGCTTCTTCTGTCAGTAGATCGATTTTTTTAGACGGATCTGTCTGTACTATAGTACTATCTTTGCACTCTGCACTGCAAACGTCCACATAACGCAAAATATTGACCTTATTAGGTAATCGTGACGTCACGTTATCCATGACAGTTGGCACGAGTACTGAATAGACTGTGCCTGCAGTCACGTCAGGCACGGATTATCAGCTAGGTACGGCTTTTGAAAAGCCGAGTGTCTGAGGAGTTGTCACGTATTCTTGGCACGCCCTATAAACACACTACGTACATATGGTCATTACATCTGACCGCACCATGACAACAGTCATGGTGACAACAGTCATGGTATGGTCGGGCCCTTAAATTCTGAGAATAAACTATATGGGCGACATTCATACAATTCCTTTACAATTTTGCTAGAACACCTCTTCTTTAATTTCATGATATTCATTAATCATTGCTCAGTAGTCATGAGTTAAACATACAATTAACAGGTTGGTTACCAGTCGAACGTGAGCTGTATATAGAGTGGGATCTTGAGTCGACACCTTTAGAAATTAGGACTGATAGTGAGCTGGGGAGTGACGATCAGGTGTATGTGTACTTCTACTCTGCTGAAGGAGAGGATGCAGGAAGAGTCTGGCTCGACTTCACCTCTACTCCACGATACAGGCTCATCGGTTGCAGCTCATTCACTAACTTCTCTGTTAATCCCCCCTCTACTGCTGACAAGGTTTGGCGTATCACTCTAACCAAGACTGCAGGTGTTAGAGTAGTGATACACTGTAACGAGGTGGAGGTGCTCAACATACTGCTCTCTCTAGCAAAGTGTAGTGGCGGTTATTGGAGCTGGACCTGGAACACAGACGTGACAAAGATAAAGTTCTCGTCCAAAGACACAGCATCTGATTACTACGGACCAGGTGACTAATAACAACAAGCTTTGGTTTAACACACAATAACTTTAATTTACAAATAAGCCAACTTGCTGATTCTCTCGTAAGCTCGTGATTACGTGATTTCTGTCTAAATTTTAAGTATTTTATTTAGTTATTTAACATAAACGCATATATTATAGGATATGGGATATAGGATAGTTAGTACATATTGTTATTTATAACTTAATAAAGTGGTCATAATTTTATCATTTACTGTTCTCCGAATGAAATAAAATCATATTCTTTCAGATTGCAAAATAGCTAACTATAATTTAGAAATATTGCATATTTTGTAGTGAGATCATGGAGACAAGCCATTTTCAGCTACTAAGGTTGAAGCAATTATCAATTGAAAACTGATGTTTTTACAAAATATCTTGAACATAAGCAGTAAGGTATTTTACCAAACAAACTCAAAACTTTTTTGGTTCAATATTTATTTTGCAGAGTTTACACAATTATATCTGCATTGTGCTTCATAGTTTGTTGATGAGCCGAATTTTTAGCTAATCTTAAATTTGATCCTTCGAACAGCTGTTGAGCAATGAAACGCAAACATAATCTTAGCAAAATGAATATATTTCTTTTATCTTCAGCATTTAATCAGTCACATAATCTGAGAATATCAATGTTTAGTTTGAAAATGTCAAAAATTCTCATCAAAAATGTAGTAAAGTCTCAAAAAATTATTAATTTAGCATCTCGTCAAAATGGAATAGTTTAAAATCGGAACAAAATTAATGGCATATACTATAATAATGTGGAGTCTGCAGTAGTTCATTAAATCAAAAAGACGCAATTCAAAAATTGATAGAATTTTTAGCTTTAATCTTAATGACTGATAGCAATTTAAATTAGTATTGGGTTTAGAACCAAGAAGGAAAATTTGTGGTGAAAATTACAAGAACCGTAAGGGCCTGGGTGGCAATAATTTCCTCGAAAAACCGTGGAATATGTGGATATTTAATTTTTCACATATTGTTTTAAATCTAATGTTATTGTCACGCATCTGAACTCTACTTAAATAGTTATACAATAACGATTTTCTTATCTTCCACTACGATTTGCCAGTTTTAACGTTATTAATTCCAGGGCCGTGTGGAGAAGGAACATATCGGAATGATGCTATGACAAACTGTGAGACATGTGACGCTGGATTGACACCAAACTCTGACAAAACAGCCTGTGGTAAGATAACTTTAAAGTTTATTAAATTTGATAATATTGTTATGTTTTAAATTTGAATTAACTGTGCTATAGAATGAAAACCGAGGATATTGGTACCCACAATAACTTCTAAATAAGGTAGTTCAAACGAATTGCTGCTTAAAGATTTCCTAATTCTTCAGAGCCATGTCCAGCTGGAAGCTACAAGAACATTGATATGAACACATGTGAAGAATGTCCTGATAACACCATCAGTTCAGAAGGAGCAGCCTTGTGTACAACTTGTGAACTTGGCCAACAACGAAATTCAGAAAGAACAAAATGTGGTAAGAATTGTTAACAAGAACCGAGCTGAGATGATTATATCTATATTATATAGATGGGCAAAGATAAGCTTAGGGTTAAGACGGGATAAGGATAAGGCGCCAGATAAGGCTTAGAATAAAAAGGCAAATTTGTGGTACGAAAAGACAAGAACCGTAAGAGTTTGGATGGTAATAATTCTATCTAAAAACCATAGCTGTGTGGATATTTAATTTTTCACCTATTGTTTTAAATCTTATGTAATTGTAACACATCTGAAGTGTACTTATATAATTACGATTTTCTTATCTTCCGCTACGATTTGCCATTTGTAACGTTATAATTCCAGAGCCGTGTGGAGAGAGAAAATATCGGAATGATGCTATGACAAGCTGTGAGACATGTGACGCTGGATTGACACCAAACTCTGACAAAACAGCCTGTGGTAAGATAACTTTAAACTTATATTTAATATTATTGTTGTGTTTTAAATTTAATTAACTGTACTAAAGAATGAAAACCGAGGATATTGGTACTCACAATAACTTCTTGACATTAATAAACGAATTGCTGCTTAAAGATTTCCTAATTCTTCAGAGTCATGTCCAGCTGGAAACTACAAGAACATTGGTATGAACACATGTGAAGAATGTCTTGATAACACGATCAGTTCAGAAGGAGCAGCCTTGTGTACAGCTTGTGAACTCGGCCAGGAACGAAACTCACGGAGAACAAAATGTGGTAAGAATTGTTAACAAGAACCGAGCTGAGATGATTATATCTATATTATATAGATGGGCAAAGATAGGCTAAGGGTTAAGACGGGATAAGGATAAGGCGCCAGATAGGGCTAGAATCAAAAAGGCAAATTTGTGGTACGAAAAAGCAAGAACCGTAAGAGTCTGGGTGGTAATAATTCTACCAAAAAACCGTGGTTGTGTGGATATTCAATTTTTCACCTATTGCTTTAAATCTTATGTAATTGTAACACATCTGAAGTGTACTTACATAATACAAATTTTCTTATCTTCCACTACGATTTACCAGTTGTAATAATATATAACGTTATAATTCCAGAGCCGTGTGGGGAAGGAACATATCGGAATGATGCTATGACAATCTGTGAGACATGTGACGTTGGATGGAAACCAAACACTAAAAAAACTGCATGTGGTAAGATAACTTTAAATCTTATATTATTGTTATGTTTTAAATTTAATTTTACTGCGCTACAGAATTAGAATGGTAAATTGTATACAGTATTTGAGACTTGGACCCCCGAGCAAACGATAGTATAGTTATATTTGAGGCTGCTAGAAAGTGTTCGGGTTGGAACAGGAAAACTAAATCGCGGAACTGCTGAATAGAAGAGAACATAAGAAACCGTCAAAATATACCTTATTAATCAGTTTTTACGTGATTTAATATGACATATCGACAGTGAGCTGTACGGGACTGAAGGCTGAGTGGAGAACTGCGATCAGAACAACAACACAGTTCCCAGTAGTCCCAGGAACTGTGGTGGAAGTGAATTGTATTGAATCCAGAGCACTCAATAAAGGGAGCAGCGAGGTGACCTGCACCTCAGGAACGGAATTTATTTTCGATTTTAATGAACCCGAGTGTATAAATACAGGTATAATTGTAGAAGCGGATATGCTAAATGTCCATAGCATCACTACAAAAGGATAAATAAACTCTTCATACAACCAGGATAGTATCAGCATAACCGACGAAAGGGGGTAAAATAATGTCGTAAGGGGGAGAGTTGGTTAATGGTTATATTACTTTAGAAAACTGATTTAATTTAATCTTACAGTTGATGGGCTATGACAAATAGCTCAGATGATACTGCAATCTAACTTAGATATCCAAATAAGAAAATGTATGTTTGAGTTTTCCGGGTGGAAAAGTATGACAGCAGAAACCCAGTACCCATAACATAGGTCCCCAGAAAAGTTATCGAGGTAACCTGCTCTGAGATCTCAACACAACAGCATTTGACAAAGCAAAATAAAATGTAAAATCAATTTAAATTCAAAAATTTAACAAAGAATGCATTTCCATTATAACATAGTAAAACACTTTGTTTCATAGATACATAAAATTTATACTAAAACACTTAATACAATCGTGAGATGTACGTAGAATCCAGCTCAATGTTACAACATAAACCCTTGATGATATAGTCTAGCAAATATTATAAACTAACCGCAAATCCGGTGATTTCCATTTCAAATGACAACAACCAGAAGATCTTAATAATGGTCTAATGATAATCTACTCCTATCTCAAGTTATTAATTAACAACCCCAGGAACAAAGACGATGATGTATAAAGTCTATGCGAATGTCGACAGAATAGAGATGAGCAGGAAGAAAGTGAAATAAAATCAGCTCCAATTAATTTATGAGCATTCAAGGTTAGTAAGAAAAATTTCCACTGAAAGTGTTTGTTTTCTTCGTCATATACTGCAACACTCCTATTGTACTGAATTCCTAAAATTCAATTGCTGTTTAAAACACATTGCTATTATCTAAATTATTTTCAATTTAACTGTGACCAAATTTTAAATTTTGAACATGAACTGTGCTGATTACCAGAAATTACATGTACAATACCAGAAATAATGTGTCACTCTGCAATAAAATCACCATTTCAGAATACAAATTACAGAAACGAGCTTCATGGCATTGATAAGTGATGAATACCCTGAAAAAGACACATAACTCCATCACTGTGAGACACATTTGTGTTTTTAAACATTTATAAAAATTATTCAATGTTAAATACATATTATTTATAAATATGTATTTAACATTAAATTAAATTCAAAATCTATTCAAAGATTTAACAAAGGTTTGATTTATTTCTATTATATCATATTATAACAATTTTTTTCAGACCCTTGCTAGGTAGGAACGAACCTTTCAACTGAAAATACAAAATGTGAATCCTTTGTTGACCATTTTATGAGCTGTGAGCAGTAAGTAAGTAAGTACAAGAAGCGGAGGATTACTCTATTCGTCGAAATCTTTTAAAAACTGCTCAATCAATATCCAAAAAATTTTAACATTATTATAGGCTTATATTAATACTTTTCAAACAAAGTTACAATAACATAAACCCGCCACGCAAAGGGTTTATATAACAGATCATCCCGCGCTAGCGGGATGATCTGATAAACACATACGAGTGCGCGCAGCGCACGAGTTTTGTGTTAATATGTAATCCCGAAGCGCCAGCTGAGGGATTACATTTATTTAGCCCTGAGCGTGAAGTGTTTATGGATTATAATTATCTCCGGCGATTTCGACAAGGGATTTATACTTTAGAAGTATACTGTACTGTACTGTCCGGAACACGATTGGAAAGCAGTTCATCAATCTGAATGTCAAACCGATCTGTCATAGTGGAGCAATAGCTTGAACGTTAGCAGGAACAAGAGCTGGAAGGAGAGCAAGCAAAACAATACTATTTTTAGGGCACGGACAAGGGTAGCTGGCTAGTCGCCAACTTCTCACGCCACGCGTTGGAGAAATTCCAAGAATTAGCTGCTTTGGCAACGTTCCCAGGAATTTGCGTGTAAAAGAAGTGGACGGTTACGATGTTTCATATCACGTGGTGCGCTTTCGTGTCACGTGGTATAGACTCGGCGTATGCTATTGGTGGCACGTGGTACGCACGTGACGCGCCCACGTGATCGCGCGTCTAACTGTTCTACTATTATCGAGTTCTAATCAGCAGTATCATTGATTATTGTAAGTCGGAGAATTGAATGATAAACATCAGTTACGACTAAAAAGCGGGCCGGGTTTATACAAATTTCCGGGGCGGGATGATATCACCTTGAGATGTTTATCTAACAGCGGGCCGGGCTGAGTGATAATATGATCCCGCGTCGAAATCCCGGAGATATTTATAACAAAGTCTTCATGTTATGTACTAGCTGGGTTTGGACAGGATAATATTACCCGCTTAAGATATTTCCATCGCGTTACATAATACTCAATAAATGTTATACTTATAGATTTGTAGTGTTGTAATAAGTTTTGAACTGCTGAAGTTTATCCAGCCCTAATATGTAACAACCTTAGAAAAGCAAACTTATTTGCCTTCGTTTTTAAACCTACTTTCAGCTTTTATCAGCAGCTACAATTACGGTACGTACCTATACTTAATACGTAGAATCTAGTCAATTGTAATAACATACACCATTGATAGCTTGGTGATATTGTCTAGCAAATATTAGAAACTGACTGGAAATCCGGTGCTTTCCATTTCAAATGAGCAAATGGCAAAAGCGAGAAGATCTTCTTTTATATCGTCAATTAATGATAATTTACTCTCTCTTATTTTAAATTATTAATAACCAACTCCAGGAACGAAGACGATGCTGTATAAAGACTATACGGATGTTCAACAGGAAGAAAGAGAGGATATCAGCTTCAACTAATCAATGAGAATTGAAGGTTAGTAAAAAAAAACCTTTTAAGTGCTTTTTCGTGATAACACTTCTATTTTGCTGAATTCCTAAAATTCAATTGCTGTTTGATACACACATTGCTATTATTTAACTTATTTTGAACTTGACTGTGATCAAATTTTGAACATGAACTGTGCTGATCACCAGAAATTACATGTACAATACCAGAAATAATGTGTCACTCGGCAATAAAACCACCATTTCAGAATACAGATTACAGCAACGAGCTTCATGGTATTGATAAGTGATGAATACCCTGAAAAAGACACATAACTCCATCATTGTGAGAAACATTTGTGTTTTTAAACATTTATAAAAAGTATTCAATGTTAAATACATATAATTTATAAATATGTATTTAACATTAAACAAAATTCAAATTGTATACAAAGATTTAACAAAGTTTTGATGTTTTGCTATTATATCATATTATAACAATTTATTTCAGACCCTTACTCAGCAGGAACGAACATTTCAACTGACAAAACAAAATGTGAAACCTTTGTAAACCTTTTTAGGCAGCTGTGAATAGTAAGTACAAGAAGTGAAAAATATTCTTCTCGTTTAAATTTTTCTACAAACTGCTCAATAATTATTATTTCATGAAATGTGATCATTTCGACTTTTACGTTCCGAACACGAAATGTGGTGTTTACCAAAAACTACATAATAACAGATTTTTGTCACTCGACCATTCCAGAATCCAGGAACGAGCCTCATGATATTGAAACGAAGATCACGCGAAAAGACACAGACCTCCGCCACTGTGAGATACTGCTGTAACCAGACATTTTAAGCTTATAGTAAGTACAAGAAGTGGGAAAAAAATATTCTTTTCGTTTAAATTTTTCTACAAACTGTTCAATAATTATTATTTCATGAAATGTGATCATTTCTACTTTTACGTTCCGAACACGAAATGTGGTGTTTACCAAAAACTACATAATACCAGATTTTTGTCACTCTACCATTTCAGAATCCAGGAATGAGCCTCATGATATTGTAACGAAGATCTTGAGAAAAGACACAGACCTCCGCCATTGTGAGATACTGCTGTAACCAGATATTTTAAGCTATCTTAATGAACAATTTGACTAGTAATAGTATCAACCTACCACTGAAGATGGTAAACATTGTACGACGTATACCGAACAGTAGAACCGGTGTCCCTTTTAACATTTTAAGAAATGCAACTGATTGATAAATTGAATCAGATTAATCATTTTAAACGTTTTCACAAATCTGCATGTATTGCTATTAGTATTATAACATATTATAACAATTTATTTCAGACCCTTACTCAGCAGGAACGAACTTTTCAATTGATAAAACAAAATGTGAACCCTTTGTAAACCTCTTTAGGCAGCTGTGAATACCTTATCGGACCTTATTTGGACGGACATTACATGAACGGACATAATTATGAACGGACATTAATATGAACGCTCGAAGGCATTCAAAACCATCAAAAAGCCGAATTTTTTTCAATTTTTTGAGGTTTTTCTAATTTCAGCAAATGATTTTTAAATTCATTTTTTATACAGTAAGTAAGAAAAGCAGTCATTAAGCAGTAAAAATTTTAAAATATGTGTACATGATCAGTGTCTAATATCACATATCATCTTCATCAAATGGGTTTTCGTGTATGAAATAGTCCATGCTTAAACAAGCATCAGTGATTTCTAGCTTCATGGAAACCTTTTTTATCAAACTACCCCGGTCCTGCATTTCAGTGTTAACTTTTACAAGCCATTCGGCGTGAAGTGGTTTTATCTTAAACAACTTTAGGTTAACCTTAACATCACGTGGAGCTTTCCTAGCACTGTTTCATTACCTCCCCTCAGTAATGTGAACTATAACAACTTCGGACAATGTCCTTGGCAACGCGATTTACCGTAATATCTAGAGGCTGGAACAAGTTTGTTATGTTGGCGGGGACTAGCTCATGAACTATGTTGTTGAGTGCCATAATTTTGTTGACTTTTTCCGCCAAGTGACCCTTGAAAACATCATATACTAGTAGAGTTGTCTGTGCCTCCGGCAGACCAAGGAGAACCTTTCCGTCGTTAACTTACGGCACAATAAAGTTCTCATAGTTGTCATATTCTGGACAAAAAGTTCGAAATGGAAACATTTTTGAAAAAATTTCAACGGACTTTAACTTGGACGGACATTAATTGAACGGACTTTATTTGACCGGACATTAAGATGAACGCTAGGGCCTCCAGCGTTCAAGTAATGTCCGTCCAAATAAGGTCCGATAAGGTAGTAAGTACAAGAAGTGGAAAATATTCTTCTCGTTTAAATTTTTCTACAAACTGTTCAATAATTATCATTTCATGAAATAAGATCATTTCTACTTTTACACGTTCCGAACACGAAATGTGGTGTTTACCAAAAACTACATAATAACAGATTTTTGTCACTCGACCATTTCAGAATCCAGGAACGAGCCTCATGATATTGTAACGAAGATCTTGAGAAAAGACACAGACCTCCGCCACTGTGAGATACTGCTGTAACCAGACATTTTAAGCTATCTTAATGAACAATTTTACTAGTACTAGTATCAACCTACCACTGAAGATGGTAAACATTGTACACCGTACCGAACAGTAAAACCGGTATCCCTTTCAACATTTTAAGAAATGCAACCGATTGATAAATGGAATCGGATTAATCATTTTAAACGTTTTCATAAATCTGCATGTATTGCTATTATATCATATTATAACAATTTATTTCAGACTCTTACTCAGTAGGAACGAACGTTTCAACTGAAAAAACAAAATGTGAACCCTTTGTAAACCTTTTTAGGCAGCTGTGAATAGTAAGTACAAGAAGTGGAAAAAAATATTCTTTTCGTTTAAATTTTTTTACAAACTGTTCAATAATTATTATTTCATGAAATGTGATCATTTCTACTTTTACGTTCCGAACACAAAATGTGGTGTTTACCAAAAACTACATAATAACAGATTTTTGTCACTCGACCATTCCAGAATCCAGGAACGAGCCTCATGATATTGAAACGAGATCACGCGAAAAGACACAGACCTCCGCCACTGTGAGATACTGCTGTAACCAGACATTATAAGCTAATAGTAAGTACAAGAAGTGGGAAAAAATATTCTTTTCGTTTAAATTTTTCTACAAACTGTTCAATAACTATTATTTCATGAAATGTGATCATTTCTACTTTTACGTTCCGAACACAAAATGTGGTGTTTACCAAAAACTACATAATAACAGATTTTTGTCACTCGACCATTCCAGAATCCAGGAACGAGCCTCATGATATTGAAACGAAGATCACGCGAAAAGACACAGACCTCCGCCACTGTGAGATACTGCTGTAACCAGACATTATAAGCTAATAGTAAGTACAAGAAGTGGGAAAAAATATTCTTTTCGTTTACATTTTTCTACAAACTGTTCAATAATTATTATTTCATGAAATGTGATCATTTCTACTTTTACGTTCCGAACACGAAATGTGGTGTTTACCAAAAACTACATAATACCAGATTTTTGTCACTCTACCATTTCAGAATCCAGGAATGAGCCTCATGATATTGTAACGAAGATCACGCGAAAAGACACATACCTCCGCCACTGTGAGATACTGCTGTAACCAGATATTTTAAGCTATCTTAATGAACAATTTGACTAGTAATAGTATCAACCTACCACTGAAGATGGTAAACATTGTACGACGTATACCGAACAGTAGAACCGGTGTCCCTTTTAACATTTTAAGAAATGCAACCGATTGATAAATTGAATCGGATTAATCATTTTAAACTTTTTCATAAATCTGCATATTTTGCTATTATATCATAATATTATAACAATTTATTTCAGACCCTTACTCAGCAGGAACGAACTTTTCAATTGATAAAACAAAATGTGAACCCTTTGTAAACCTCTTTAGGCTGCTGTGAATAGTAAGTACAAGAAGTGGAAAATATTCTTCTTGTTTAAATTTTTTTTACAAACTGTTCAATAATTATCATTTCATGAAATGTGATCATTTCTACTTTTACGTTCCGAACACGAAATGTGGTGTTTACCAAAAACTACATAATAACAGATTTTTGTCACTCAACCATTTCAGAATTCAAGAACGAGCCTCATGATATTGAAACGAAGATCTCGAGAACAGACTCAGACCTCCGCCACTGTGAGATACTGCTGTAACCAGACATTTCAAGCTATCTTAATGGACAATTTCACTAGTATCAACCTACCACTGAAGATGGTAAACATTGTACACCGTACCGAACAGTAGAACTGGTGTCCCTTTTAACATTTCAAGAAATGCAACCGATTGATAAATTGAATCGGATTAATCATTTTAAACGTTTTCATAAATCTGCATGTATTGCTATTAGTATTATAACATATTATAACAATTTATTTCAGACCCTTACTCAGCAGGAACGAACTTTTCAATTGATAAAACAAAATGTGAACCCTTTGTAAACCTCTTTAGGCAGCTGTGAATAGTAAGTACAAGAAGTGGAAAATATTCTTCTCGTTTAAATTTTTCTACAAACTGTTCAATAATTATCATTTCATGAAATGTGATCATTTCTACTTTTACAGTTCCAAACACGAAATGTGGTGTTTACCAAAAAATACATAATAACAGATTTTTGTCACTCAACCATTTCAGAATCCAGGAACGAGCCTCATGATATTGAAATGAAGATCTCGAGAACAGACACAGACCTCCGCCACTGTGAGATACTGCTGTAACCAGACATTTTGAGCTATCTTAATGAACAATTTTACTAGTATCAACCTACCACTGAAGATGGTAAATATTGTACACCGTACCGAACAGTAGAACCGGTGTCCCTTTCAACATTTTAAGAAATGCAACCGATTGATAAATGATATCGGATTTTTTTGAGAAATAACTTTAAATCATTTTGAACGTTTTTATAAATCGGCATTCACAAAATTTGGCGGCCAAACTCTGAATTTTTCCGGGAAAATTTTGGAATTTGGCCGCCAAATTCTTTTGGATGTCTAAATCAAAAATCTGTTCTCAAAATAAGGTGATAATGCGATTTCGAGTCGATTCCGAAAATTTCATGGAAAAATTTTGAAAACTGATTGAGTTGTTACAATTTTAATGAGATCAATTCCGCGAATATCGCGAACCAAGATACGGGCAATTTAGTTCATTTTTTGTGGTCTTTTTGCCTTAGTATCCACATTTAAACAGACATAAAGCTATAACGTACAGAGAATATGTAGTTTAGGATTACCTTTTATATAAAGTAAGTTTCATTCAAAAATATTGATATTTGACCAATTTATGGGACGAAATCTACCAAATTTGGTGCGTATGCCCAAATATGGGCATATGGTTTTTGGCTCATGACTCAATCATTTTTTGTCAAATCTTGATGAAATTTCATATACGAGTTCAGAAGACCACTAGTTACAAGAAAAGTACCTTAAATCTGGGTTTTGGGCATGTTAAAGGTATTGGGCTAAATTGGGCCTAATTTGGACCAAATATGGGCGTGGCTTCCCCGTGGGCACCGATTGGGGGTTGGGGTCGGGGACCCTCTCAAAAGTTCGGTCACTGGTCCTAGTTTGTTGGTCAACTGCTATCTCGAAATCAAGTTTCACAAAAAAATATCCATTGCCCCCCCCCCCCCCCCCCCCCCCCCCCCCCCCCCCCCCCCCGGCCCCCCCCCCCCCCCCCCCCTTAAAAGCATATAGTGTATTACTTTTGATTTTTCAGTTTTAAATTACTTCGTTAGTAATGACTATGATTTGTTTCAAACAGGTGCAATAATTAAATGTATAATCCCACAACTCTCTTTCGAATAAAACATTTCAGCAAGGCCATTATATAATACATCATATCATATAATAAACAAATGCCACTATATGACCCAAAATTTTAATTAGTGGCTCACGACATGAACTTATTGGCCGGGACCACAATACTGCGTAATTTACAATTTGATAATCTCAACGATATACTTATACTATTAAGATTATTATGCTAATTATGTTTATTTTACTAATTTCGCTAATTATAATAATTTTGCTAATTATAATGATTTTGTTAGTTATACTAATTTTGCTAATTATAATGATTTTGTTAGTTATACTAATTTTGCTGATTATACTGATTTTGCTAATTACACTAATTTCGCTAGTAACACTAATTTTGCTAATTAAACTAATTACGTTTATTACACTAACTTTGCTAATAACACTAATTATACCAATTATACTAATTTTGCTAATTATACTAATCATACTGATCATACTAATTATACTAATCATACTGATCATACTAATTATAATTAATAATTATACTTATTGTACTAATTATACTAATTGCATTGATTACACTAATTATAATAAATATACTAATTTAAATACTTATTATACTAATATAATTTAAACACTAATTATACTATTTACTCACCACAATGATTTTAATATGGATGCATACTACTCAACAGTCAACATCCGTTCAAATCGTTGCTGATCTGCGAATTGACAAAGCAACGATCTTCAATAAGAAGTAAAAAGAATAGTTTCCGCGGCGCGTCAAAGCTTGCTCTAACCATAACTCTTTGATGTCTGATCTGATCTCGCTTGCAGTATAGTGCGCGACCTTGTGAAACATTGTATCACGTGGTTTCACCTAACCATGTGTTTTCGCGCCACTTCGGGCGCGCTTGTTTCACAAGTCAAGAAAAGCACCTATCCACGAACCCCGATGGGAAGGTTCGTGCGCGCGTGAGCATGAGTGCTGACAACAGCGTCTATGTAGCGCAGGTAGTCTTGGCACTTCTCCCTCCAGTATGCAGCAACCACTTTTCAGGTTTCTATAGTGCATAGTGACAGTGTATAGGGGTTAATTAGGTATAAATCACAATATAGCTGTACTTACACCTACATTTACATGCATGCAAGCTCACTTAGTCCAATGAGCGGGAAACGGAGGACAAGGTCTGGTGACGTCATAATCACGTGACCTCAAAGGCTCATAATCACGTGACCTCAGCACTCAGACCCAATCAATGATCAATAAGATTCGGGCATGGTTAGCCCCTGTCACCCGATCTTGAGGTGACGTACGACACCTCGTTTACTGTTTACGCAATCAATTTGTCTGAAAGGCTTTACACGTCGCATGTGAGGACAAAAGCGAAAGTAATTTTGGCACCACTGTATATAAAGTGGTGCTGAAATCGTTGGGTGGGTTAATGGCTAGAGCCCTTTTACCGCCGTGAGGCGGGCGCGCGCTACTGCAAGCGCAAGGGCTCTGGATAGAGCAATCACGTGGTGACACCCACTCACCACTGTCGCTTCACTATAGAGTTTCTACGATACAGGGGAGCCGCGCACTCGTGCGCGGCGGGTCATACAACGTGTAACAAGCGAAACATGCCTGTCACGTAGAACGTTGCTCTAAGTCTAACTGCTAACGTACCAAAGCCCTCTCGCTTGCAATATCGCGTAACTGCACTTGTGAAACTAGCGCGCGACTGCACTTTTCACTTGTGAAACAAGCGCGTCACGCAGTACGCGTATACACATGGCTATGTAAACGCCACAAATTGATGGTTATCGTGAACGTCGATGCAGCAAAGTCCTCCAGCGACCAGCCAAGAGTAAGTGGTACAAAATTGTTTCACGTTGTAGCACCCACGGTCGTTTCACTATACTGCCGTTTTCTCAGAAAAGGCAGTAAGTCCAAATTTTCGAAATATGACAATATTGGTATCAAAATTTTCAGTAGAAAATTCTCTACATGAGCTACATATTAATGTATAGAAACATTGTTGCATGCAATTCCTAAGGAAGTAAGTCCCTGTTGAGAAACATTATGTTCGGTTTTGGCCAATTATTTTCTGAGAGAAGGACGTAAGTCCGGACTTACTGCCTTTTCTGAGAAAATCTTGAAAATTTTCTGAGATAAGGAAGTTATTCCGTGGACTTACTGCCTTTTCTGAGATAAATTATTTGTGATAGGAAGAAGTAGCTGGACTTACTTCCTATAAAAGCATGCTAAAAACGGAATTTTAGAAAGCGATTTCCCAAAAAGAACATAACTTTACTGCCGATTGATATTTTCGCTTGAAATTTTCAGAATCGATGTATGATTGCATTTCAACCTTACGTGAGTGATCAAAATTTTCATTTAGGCCTCAAAAAAAATTTGGTGGCCGATTTTCAAAAACGTCGGATGTATTTTAGTCGCAAAACATAAACATTGGAGCAGTTATTGAGCTGTTATAATCGCAGAGAATGTTTAGTTTAGGTATATCTTTTAGATCAAGTTCATTTTCATCAAAATATCGATAAGATATCATTTAATGCACTGAAATCGTTCAAAATTGGCGAGTTTGCCTAAATAAGGGCATACTATTATTCAAAAACATTTATTATATGATATGGAGCAATTTAGATTTACCTAATTGTTTATATTTTACAATATAATCCAAAATACATAGATCCCAACCTCAAAAATTTAGTAAAAAGCTTGGACTTACTTCCTTCTCAGAAAAATATTGAACAGAGATTTTTCTCAGAAAAGGAAGTAAGTCCACGTTTTCTCAGAAAAGGCAGTAAGTCCATCCAGTATGAAAAATAAGTTCGATTATTTGGCATAAAAATGGTTATATCTAAGCTTATGGACGGCTCAAAGCTTTAATTTTTTTGACAAATTAAAATTTAACTAATTATTGATAACTCAACGTGTTTACTTTCGATCTTACGCAAAAAGTAAGCGGAGAAAAAACCATAAACGCAAAAGTCGCAATATCTCGAGATGGCAAATATGGACTTACTGCCTTTTCTGAGAAAACGGCAGTATATAGGTGACGATACAGCCACAGGGGAGCCACGCACTCGTGCGCGGCGGGTCATACAACGTATGACAAGTACAAGATGTGTACGTCTAGGTATACTAATTACAATTAATATTTTTACCACAGACTTTACTTACTGAGTGGCGGGCTCAGCCTGTCATTTTGCCGAATCTCTATTGGACATAAATATTATAGCCTGGGGTCCCCATGCAGTACGTACAGGTAACCCCAGACTCACTCAATGTTTGTATTTGTCATACGTTGTATGACCTTCACCTAACCATTTGCTTTCGCTCCGCTGCGGGCGCGCTTGTTTCACAAGTCAAGGCGAGAGGCAGGTGCGCGCTACTGCAAGCACAAGGGCTCTGGATAGAGCAAGTATGACCCGCCGCGCACGAGTGCGCGGCTTCCTTGTATCGTAGAGACTCTACATACAGGGGTATAGTGAAACGACAGTGGGAGTCTCAACGTGATACAAAATAATACTTAGTGAAAATACCACAAGTTACTGAATACGACAATGGGGGTCACGATGTAATACAAACCAATCTACCGACGCGAAGTGGTTGCGAGAAGGATAATTCGACATGCGCGGCACAGCCCGATAGTGTATTGTGCTAAATATGAAATAGTTTTAAGTTTAATTGGTATTTTTCTAACTTTTACCAAGTCATTTTAAGTTAGTAAATACATTCTATTTAGTAAATAGTTATTGCACATGTTTTGATCTATAATTTTGAATTTAAGATTAAGATATCAAGAAACAAGAAATTTGACAGCAAGGGACAACTTGCATATAATATGATCACATTTTGGTCAAAGCGTCAAGTTTGTAATGATCTTTCTGATACTACATGGGACACCATGAGTTTCAGTTTTCATCTTTAAATCTACATATATGCAGCTCCTGCATAAAATTGGTAAATATTGCTTGATATCTTGCTCTAACCAGCAACCAGAGCCCTTTTGCTTGCAGTAGCGCGACCGCCGAAACAAGCGCGTCACGCAGTACGTGTAGACACATGGCTATGCGAATTTGATATCTCAGTCATCTGAGCTGAGTAGCTGGAGCTCCCATTTTCAGGATAATTGTAAATTTAAAGGTCAAACACAATCCATTACAATTGATTCTGAAAATGTGCTAAAATTAAAATCATTGATCCAAACTCGGGGGATCATACACTTAGTGACGTTGGGGTGGTGGGTCATATTTTTTTCCAAAACACAGTCAGTACTTTTGTACTAAGTGGTGGGTCTGCTGCTCATTTCCTGTTGTGTAACGGGGTTCTTATCAGTGATGAACAATTGAAACGATCACTTCCTAAAACCTAAAGGCTATTAGTATGATTAGTTAACAATATAAAATCATATATCAATATATAACATTCCTCCTTGTTCAATGTTCAAATCGTTTGCGTATCGAAAACATTAAGATTCGTCTCAGCTCGGACCACGTTTTACAGAATTAAAATAAATTGCGCGCGTTTAATGCGCGTGACTGAAAACAACAAATTCTCTATAATATAACGACGTCCGCGTTTTACATAAGATACATAAAATCCAAATTCACATTCTCTCTCTTTCTACGAATGTTAAAATCTGCCGTATGTCAGTTAAAATAAAAGTCTCGTGACAAGTTGCTTTCCGATTTAAACTGCCGTTTCATGTTAGAAATCAAATGTTAAAATGTCCTTCATCTATCGGGTATCAAAATAAACATCGATATTACAATACACTGCACGTAGTGCCTTTACACTTAAAACAAAATAAGCTGTCGTATAAAATGAGTACAAACAATCTGTAATAAATTAATTAATTCCAACGACGTCTTGGTTTGTTAGCCAGTCTGTCAGATCTGCGAAGTGATACTGGTGCAGATCCCGTGTTGGGTGTGTTGTTAGTTTTAGTAGTTGTCAATCGTGTAGACTGTGTAGTCACGTTAGAAGTAGTGGGTCGTGTTACAGTGGCTTGAATAGGTGTAGGTGGTTGTGATTGTGAAACACTCACTGATGGAACACGTGCTGGTGAAACATTCTCTAACTCTAACGGACCACGTACTGGTGAATTGTGCGATGGTGAAACATTCAACTGGACATGACTATTGCTAGTTTCTAGATTACCTGGGGGACTATACAAAGTTAGTTTCTTTCGCTGTAACATTGGTCTCAGTCTCTTCTTGATCTGATCTGCGTGTTTTACAACTTTTCTCCCACCAAACTGTACTTCATACATGTTGGAATTGCCCAGTCTTTTTTCAATAACACCTTCTTTCCATGTGTCTTTAGCTGTAGGTTGAACATACACGTCTTGTTGTTCTTCAAACTGTCTGTTTCGAATTCTGCTAGAATCAAGAACTGCTTGCTCCTTCTCGATATCCATGCTGTCAACTTTTTGCTGATCCAGTGGGGTAATCTGATGAAGTCTGGATCTGAGCGATCTTTTAAACATCGCCTCTGCTGGTGGTGTACCTGTTACATTGTGTGGCGTGTTTCTGTACCGGATCAAGAAGTTCGCTAAATTCTTGTGAATATCTTTACAATCTTCGTTCATCTTTTTCATAGCAGATTTGAAAGTTCCTACAAACCGTTCACAACAACCGTTACTTTTCGGGTGATATGTTCCTGTCTTCAAGTGTCTGATGTTGTTAGATGATAAGAACTTTTCAAACTCGTCAGAGGTAAAGTTGGTTCCATTGTCGCTTACTATGACGAATGGCAGTCCGTTTCTACTAAATATCTCTCGTAGTGCTCTGATAGTAGCTGCTGAAGTGGTGTCTTTGTTCATCTTTATCACTTCTGGCCATCTTGTGTAAGCATCATAGACAACTAACCACATTTTGTTGAAGAATGGGCCTGCGTAGTCAATATGTACGCGCTGCCAAGGCATAGTGGGTTTGGTCCACGGATGTTCAGTGAGACTTGGTAAACTCTTCCCATGTTTACCACAACTTTTACATGTGCTGGCTAACTGTTTAATCTCTGAGTTAATCCGTGGCCAGTACACGTAAGAACGAGCCAGAGTCTTCATTCCACTCATCCCAAGGTGTGTGACATGTAGATTCTCCAACACTGTCGATCGTAGTTTGCTGGGAATAATGACTCTGCAACCCCACGTTATACATCCTAGCTCCACAGATAATTCACTTCTTCTGTTCCAGTAAGCTGTCATCTCTTCACTGAATTGTATGCCTTTGTCCGGCCATCCATTCATGATGTAGTGTAACACTTTTGACAAAATCGGGTCTTTCTTGGTGTAACTCTCGATCTTCTTAGCAGTTAAACAGGTATCTTCAATGTCCACACTGAAGACTAGCTCTTCCTTAGCTTCTTCTTCGTCCTGTTTAGTGTGTGGAACTGGTAATCTTGATAGCATGTCTGCATTACCATGGGCTTTGGTCGAACGATATGCTATTTCGTAATCGTAATCCATAAGGAATATCGACCATCTGGTTAGTCTTGCTGCTGTCATGACCGATAACTGTTTGTTCTTATTGAATATGTGGACTAGCGGTTGGTTATCAGTGACTAGCTTAAACTTCCTCCCGTACAGGTAGAGGTGAAAACGCTTGACTCCCCAGACAATTGCTGTAGCTTCCTTGTCGATCTGTGAGTAGTTCTTTTCTGCAGATGTCAAGGTGCGTGAGATGTACTCAACAGGTCTTTCAGTTCCGTCAGGCATTACATGCGACAAAACAGCGCCTAATCCATGTGATGATACGTCTGTATCTAGCTTTAGCGGTAGATTAGGATTGTACAAAGTCAGAACTGTCTCCGAACTTAACATGTTTCTCAGTTTCTCCCAAGATTTCTGTTGTTCCTTGCCCCATTTCCATTTGACTCCTTTCTTCCTGAGTTCGTCTAAGGGTGCAATAATCTGAGACATGTTTGCAATGTACCTTCTGTAGTAGTTCACTCCTCCAAGAAATGATACAAGTTCGTCCACCGACTTTGGTACTTTCATCTTCAGTAAATCTTCCACTTTGGATTTTACAGGCTTTATTCCGTCTTTGTTCACAGTGTGACCTAGGTACGTCACTTCGTCTTCCATGAACTGGGATTTCTCTGGTTTACATCTGTATCCTTGATTTTCTAATCTCGTTATGACCTCGTTCAAAATGGTCATGTGTTCTTCATCGTCTTTTCCTGATATGAGAATATCGTCGACTCTACAACAACACATTTGAATCCCGGCTAGAGTTTGGTCAATGGTCTCCTGAAAAATCGCAGCAGCGGGTGCGATACCATACGGTAACCGGTTCCACATCAACTGTCCTAAATGGGTGTTGATTGTTGTTAAAATCCTGTCTTCCTTTCTGATCGGAATGTTGTTGTAAGCTTGTCGAACATCTAGCTTAGTAAACTTCTTACCCCCTGTTACCTTGTTAAAGCACTCTTCTATTGAAGGTAACGGGTATTGCTGAGCTGCCATCCCTGGATTCAACGTGAAATTGTATGATCCACAAATCCTTGTCTTCTCTCCTTTAAACACTGGAACTACGGGTGTTCCCCAAGGACTTGCTCCCTCAACTTTGCTCAAAATCCCTTCGTTGATCATTCTCTGTAACTCGTCCCCGACTTGCTTCTTCTTAGCATAGGGTAACGGTCTCACTCCAAGTGATTTAGGCTGTGCTCCTTCCTTGAGAATCAGCTTTGCTTCAGCTCCTGAGATAAGTCCTAAACCTTGCTGAAAGATTGGACTTTCCTTGAGTTTACTAATCGTTCTGAGTTTAAATACTTCCATGTCTCTGTCTGATACTGCAGTGACAAGTTCTTCATCCACACTACTACACACATTTGCATCAACAGTCTCTTTGTCCTTCTGAAGATTAAGAATCTTTGTCAGCCAGTCTGGTCCTAAAAACTCTGTTATCCATGACTGCCCCATGAGCGACGGGCACTTGTCATCTATCAGATACAGCTCTAATCCCTGTATCAGTCTTCCGTTGAACTCAACGTCTACCAGACTTTTACCTTTGACAGACAGTCTCTCGTTGTTAGCAACACGCAGGGTCTTGTTAGCAGCATGCAGGGTCTTGCCTAACCCTAACTTAGAAAAAACATCACAACTAACTATACTTACCGTGGATCCACTGTCGAACTCCATCTGTAGATTAACTCCATTCAATTTAACCTGAACGAGTGGTTTAGAAATGTTCGTGTAGTTAAATGTCAGTTCATTGTCATCATAAAAATCATTATGAATTTCAACATTGCTCTCAGAAAACTTGAGCATGGTACAATCTAGGTCAGAAATTTCATTTTCAAAATCAACATCATGATAAACAGAGGACTGACACACTAAACTTGTGTCAAATTCACCTAACTCACTCTCTGAGTTATCTACTAGTGAATACTCTAACACCTCCTCCACAAATAAAATTTCCTCACTTGACTCCTCACTCTCGCTCTCAAGCTCTGAATTACTCTCTTCTGAACTTTCACTATCTGAACAAGACTCCACATGATAAGTTTTGATGTCTTTCTTTCTCTTCTTCTTTCTCTTTGCGTGTTGACAGTTCTTTCTGATGTGTCCCACTTTCTTACAGGCATGACATTTCGTGAAACACTGTTTCTCTGAATGTCCCTTCAGTGTACATTTCTTACATGTGACCACTGTTTTCTTGTCCGTCCTGTGGGATCTCTCTTTCTTTCTATACTTGACACTGTTCACTGTTCCACTGCTTGATGCGTTCATTTCTTGAGCCTCCAATTTGGTCTTCTCCAGTGACAACATGTGCTCTCTTGCGATTTCTAGGGTCAGATTGGTCTTCTTTAGCAGTTTGGCTTTCTCTCTCTCTTCTCTTAGTCCTGCTACAAACTGGTCTAACAATCTGGAATCTAGATCCTGAAACTCGCAATCAGTTGCACATACTAGCAGTCTCTCCATATAGCTAGTGCTCTTTTCATTCTCCTTTTGTCTGATCTGTGTGAAGTGATATCTTGAAGCGAATTTGGTTGGCCTGGGTGCGAAATGTTCGCATAGTCTCTGCTTCAACTTACTGTATCTCTCTTCCACTAGCTTCGCTGGTTTACACAAGTTTGTGGCTTTTTTAAACATACTTGAGTCCATGTTGACGATGAGTAGCTTGGTTCTTTGGAGCTCTTTCAATTCCTCTATCCGGACTTCCCTTTCTCTAGTAAGTCTATCAGTTTCGTCCTGAGCTCTGTTGTTCTCCTCCGGGATTTCTGGGATTGTCGGGTCTTCCACCAGTTCCCCGACCTCTAGAAAAACCTCAAATTGTTCAAACCAACTTCTTACATCTGTGACATTTGTCGTGGAGAGTGGTTCATTAAACTGATATCTCATCACAGTCGCCATTGTTGTGTAACGGGGTTCTTATCAGTGATGAACAATTGAAACGATCACTTCCTAAAACCTAAAGGCTATTAGTATGATTAGTTAACAATATAAAATCATATATCAATATATAACATTTCCAACACCCAAAATACCCATTTTACCTCAGATTTTAATTCTGGGAATGTGTTTTTTGGGTTTTGAGTTTTTTTTTTGAGTTTTTTTTGGGATTTTTTGAATTTTTTTGTTACTTTTTATCTAATCCGGCTACATTGAAAACAAAACCCCTACTAAATAGTGGGTATAATTTGCCCATTTCCCAATGTTTAATGAGCTGTTTAAAGCAATTCATCGGTGGGTATCTTATTTTATATACCAGCTTCTCTGGGATCTAATACATCCTGAAGCCCCCGGTGCCTGCCTGGGTCAATAAAGCAGTCAAGCATCATCTATGTTATGTTGAGTATTCTCAACCAGCAGATGTGGGAACTCCCATGAAGGACCGAAACAGATCTAAAGAGACAATTAGCAAAATCGGAAAAATAGACTTGAATTTGTTTATATCTTACTATATTATATAGTCCGCCTATGCTGACGATGCTGAGCTTCTGAGTGAAGATGGTCAGAACTTGGTGAAGATACTAGAGATTGCCAGTGATATACTAAAGGATTGGAGTCTCTTTGTTAACGAATCAAAGACGGTGTTTAAAAGAGTGTATTTGGCAGATACAGATGCTTTGGATGCCCATGGCAATAAAATTAGAGGAGATGAAGAGTGGCGAGTGTCAGTGCTATTAGGATCAAAGCTCTGTTCTGAAAGAGATATTGTAAACAGACGCAACAAAGCCAATGTTGCCTTCTACACCTACAAGAAAGTCTGGTTGAATAGTTCTGTTCAGATCAGTGAGAGTAGAAAGCTGAAGCTGTACGAAGCTCTTGTCACTTCAGTGTTGTTGTATAACTGTAGCAGCTGGGCTGCTCCTGAAACCGTAATGGCATCTGTCGACGTTCTTCAAAGGAAGCATCTGAGACAGATAATCAACACCTATTGGCCTACGGTTATCAGTAACGAGAATTTATATAAGAGATGTAATGTCAGACCCCTTACTGAAAGGATCAAGAAAGCAAGATGGAAGATGCTTGGGCACGTTCTCAGAAGCGGTGATGACACTCCCGCCTTCTTATCTTTCAGATTTGCATGTTTAGGATGTTTTGACTATAAAGAAAGGAGGGGCAGACCTCGTTCAAATTTATTTGGTTTATTATGAAAAGACATTATGACAAAGAAAATTATTGTGATTGTAAATAAAAGATTTAGTTTAAGTAATTTCAACGATTTAGTGTACAAAGCTCATGATAGACGTTTATGGAGAAGCTTTGGGTGAGTCGAGACTACTCGGCCACTCGATTTTATGATTTAATTTCTATTATCTTGTGTTTGCTGTATATAGTTGATTAATAATAATAATAATATTATATAAAGCGAGACGATATATATTATATGCAATGCGCCTAGTCTACTGGAATGATTCTTCGGAATTTCGCTGGATTGCACAACTTTCGTCTTGGTAGATTCCAAACACAAGGAAATTTTCTTTTGGTTGCTAATATACTCAATGATAGGAGTACAGTGTATTGGCTATGCCCCGCTTACTAGTTTAGCTCTTTCTATTCCCCTGCTACACGGCATGTAAACAGGGATTGACTAGTTAGAGGCGGTCCGTGTAGGCCTTACACTGTGCTTTCAGCAATACCCATATATATATTATATATGGAACCTTGCCATTTTACTGACACCATGGCATCAACTTTAAAATTTGTTGTTTTCTTGAAATGCTTAAATCGCCTTCAAATCAGCATGAAAAAATAAACAAGTATTTCGCTGCGGTAACACCACGCACGATCAAATTTCCCTACTGCATACAATTTAATTGTTCTACTTTATTGTATCCCAGAGTGGTGTTTGGCGCATGTACAACGTAATAATCGTTCATATTATATTAGGCCTGCAGAACTTGAAAAATCCTGCGCGCATCTGAGGTGTCGCCGTCGATCTGTAGGTATGTGGTTTGGTTGTAGATCATTTCATACTTTAATGCGCGGTTTTGTTTCGAGTTAACAATAACAATATGTCACGTCATATTACTGCATCGTATGCCAACTTATTGACTGTAATAAAATATGCTGTCTCGTCTTAGTTATTATTTGTATCTAACATAAACTAATACATTTTGATACTTACTCGACACATCACATCACCATCGACTTTTGAGCCTTTTATTTGATATAGGATTCTTTAAAAGCATACCGCAATCTTGATATTATAGTTGCTTCTTGAAGTTGAATGTAACTGTAAACTAACATCTGTTCTCAACTATGTATTCCAATGCTTTCTACCATTCAGTGTCGATTAACTGTTAAATAATCAGCCCACAGCCGCGAGTTTATCGGCTGACTGCTGATATCATAATTTTATTAGTTTTGAATTGCTGAATTCTATCACTCGGTAATTTATTAAGCTTGTTTCACCAAAATAACACTTAAATTGATGATTGATCTGTTTGTAACAGTCGTCAAGCACCAAAAACTCGTTGCTATGCCTGTAATTAATTAACACATAACCGGCGTCGCACGCAAAATAGACTCCTTTTATACACATAATTATAGGGGAGTGGTCTATATTGCAAAGGAGCAGACTTTTGTCATCAACGTAAGACCGTCGGGCCCCCAGTGGCAAATAGTCAGGCGTCCAGGAATTTAAAAAATATTCACATTAATTTAAAATTAAATTAAAATTGGTCGCTCTCAGGGCTCACGCGATGTTACATTACTTTATAGACTCGAAGTTCGAATCGAGCGCATTCCTAGATTCCATGACTATTTCTTACCTATAAGATTGCTTGACTTTTTTTTGCGCATTCAGACACCAAAAAACGCGCAGAAAACGCGCGCTATCCATTCCTGCTTCCTCAACATTCCCGGAATATGAAAAAATAGTCATGTAAAATAGTCATGTGAAATAGTCATGCAAAATTTCAGCTCTGATACGCTAAAATATCAAGTTAATCTTTTACAATCGACAATCTATGAATCCTCCCAATCCTCCCAGCCATATTAACTGGTGAACGGTGTAAATATAGAGCGGTATTTTAAAATTTAGCATTCAAAATTTTATGGATTCAAGTTGGCTCCTTTAGTCTAGATTCATTTAGAAAATTCTTGAAGTTCGAGTAATACAGTATTCTCAGGGTTTGGCTTAAGAAAGCTTCACATCCGAGACCGATTTCCACGAATCAATTTAATATTGTAGCTACAAGTCAACAACAGTGTAAGTGGGAAGGAAGTGAATCTAGCCATTGCTACTATATCAGGGGAACTCGTGTGTTCTAGGCTTAAGCAAGCTTCACATCCTCGATCATCTAGAGTACAGTGCAAGTGTGAAACAGTACTTTAAAATTGTATTTTTGATTTGCTCGCTCTTCCGCATTTCAATAATACTCACAATTTGGTTTTAGAGTTGTATACTTTCCCTAAGAGTAAAATTTGTAGTCTAGTCAATTACTATGTCAAACTACTACTACTACCAGTACTACTACTATGTCGAAACTAAGTCCGATCTACGCCAAATAACCCCCTCCATTATACATCCTTATCCCGCTTTGAATCCAAAGCTTGTCATCGTATATTGTCA
The DNA here is from genome assembly GCF_026151205.1 of Bolinopsis microptera. NCBI lineage: Eukaryota > Metazoa > Ctenophora > Tentaculata > Lobata > Bolinopsidae > Bolinopsis > Bolinopsis microptera. The sequence goes on along the minus strand of NC_087072.1, from coordinate 1,828,041 downwards.
AAGATTGTATATAACCTGGCAGAAGCAAGCTTCAGATCCAAAGTCAGGTCAAAAGTATCAACACAGGATTGAAACCATTTCTAAAGTAGCGAATCATCCAATGTGTTGGGGATAGTTACGCCTCGACACTCTATCTGGTAGGCAAGTTTGGGGCGTATATAGTACGTTAAAAATATTTCCTTTGCGTTTCAAATAAATCAAAGAATTCTCAGAAATTTTTTATTTAATTTCAAAATTTATAATTGCATATTCATCCGGTAATTATTCTAATGGATACGCTAAGCATTTCAAACTAATCTTGACCTGGGAGAAGAGCTGACCAGGGACCAGTCGGCCGAAAAATATATAGCCCTTTTTTTCTTTCCCAAACTGGATTCCTAGTCATATTTAAAATTTATTCCACTGGGGTCGGGCCACCTCATATACCCAAACCCAATTACTTATTCCCTACGATCTTTTTGCCTTCGGCAAGAGTAGGGAAAAAAATTGGCCAAGGAGTAAGAAGTTGGAATTATATAGGTAATAATTATTTTAGTCTCTTGAGTCTTGACACCACTTTAGGGTTAGACGGGATCCTGCTATCTTACTATATATAAAGCGAGACGATATATATATATATATATTTTGTAGCTGTACTCCTACACATTAAAAGTCGGTGTTGATTAGATCTTCGAAATAGGTCTTTGCATCATTTTATTAAACATCGTTATCTGAGATAAAATTGTTCTAAAAGCAACTGGAATATTCACAAATCTTTAAAATAACTTACAAACTAGGACAGGAAAACAAGTCTTAGGAAGACGTACAAAACTATGTGACTTAAAACGGTACAAAACTAAAATATACTGAGTAATAATCAAACGAAAAGAATGGCTGCGTACATTTTATCTAATCTATTAAAGATTAGTTTCTCGGAAAAAGCTAGATTTCTCTGAATCAAGCAGTAAAAATATATAAATAGTAATGAATATAACACGTCTCTGATAGCAATATTGTAAACTAAACACGGGTTAATAGGCTGAGATCATGTCAAATAAAATAAATAAACTAAACACTAAGCTCCAGCGGATTTAAAAAGGATGTGGTTACTATCGAGGGTGTTCATACCCACATAACGCTCAAGTACTACTACTATCACTAAATTTGTTGAAAGCATCGTCTACAATACTAGAATGGTAACCACGGGCTACAAGGTAACCAGTATATACCTCCTTTTGCTCTAAGAAATTAGTGTCTTCACTATTAATATATAATATATATTTATCCGTATAATATATATTTATCCGTGCCATTTTACTGACACCACGGCATCAACTTTTACACGACTTTCCGCAAAAACCGTAAAAGATATACTACTGAAACTTTTTTTGACTGGGTCAAATGCTTTAATGGCCTTCAAATCAGCATGAAAAAATAAAAAAATGGCCTACAAATAGGAGTTTTAGAGCCCAAAATTTGGACCCCCAAGTGGTGTCAAAAACGCGAATTAAATAGGTAATAAATATTTTAGTCTCTTGAGTCTTGACACCACTTTAGGGTTAGACGGGTTCCTGCTAGTAATTTATAAAGCGTACGTTACTGCCCACGTTAAGGGGCCTGTTAATAATTAATTAGATTGTTAGCTATTTTGGATTTAATAGTAATGATATATACCAAGACACAGTTAGTACCATGATTTCTCAACAGTTAGTAGGTACCGCAAAAGAGGTGGGTGTCTTAAACATTATCCGAAAAAACAGTTAGTATCACAAAGAGGGTGGGTGGGTCTTTTGAAAAATTCCAAAATTACACTTAGTCGATGTCACGTACAAAACTTAGTACCTGATCCCCCGCCAAACTGCATATCTAAAAACCGTTGGAAATGACTATTATACTTTGTTTTACTGAAATACTTTGTTTTACTATTCATTCGGAAAAAACAAGCGTCATTGTGATTTGATTTTATAATAATATATTCCTCGAATGAGTGATGATAGCATGTCATACCAAAGTGAATTATTTCAATCGGCTCTCAGTGACTGAGAAACAAGCCCAAACTTATGTGTACTGACTTTAAAATTATATAAAAAAATCAAATTTTATTGGTTTTTGTTTTAAATGCGAAGAAACTTGTGGGAAGAAACACCATTGTATCCATTTACATCCTTTGATTGAAATATGTCACATCATCATCATGAACGTTTTTGAAATTCTCTCAACTGTTATTTTCTGTATTTAGGCAAAACAGTTTCCTCAGGGTTAAACAACCTATTTTATTATTCACTTCTTAACAATAACTTAGGATGGTTTCTGATCAAAAGAATTATATAATTATTCTTGTGGTTTTGGTAACGCTTACCTCTAAAGCATTTGGATCAAGCGGTAATTACTCAATCAACGATGAAGAGCCTGGTAATTTTGATGACTTGCCCAAAGAAAGCAGGTAAAAAATTTGTTTCCCAAAAATGTTTGGAAGTACCTAAATTAAAAAGTTGGCCCTTTTTGGCCCCTTGCCCAGATTTCATGGGGGGTCGATGGCCCCCCTTGCCCCCAAGCTTCCTACACCCCTGGAGTTAGGGGCAGGGACCATCATATTATCCATTTAATCTGAGCATTTGCTAAATTCTTGTCATGGTCAGGAACTTCACCAGAATTGTCCTGACATTTAAACATGCTATCTTTATGAGTTGCTGCCAAATACCTGTCTCAATTTAAATATTATGTACTTATAATGATAAATAACTGAAGTCTATTTTCAGGACCCTATTCATCTTAAAAATCAGCTACATTGTTTGCGGCAGTCTTAGTGGAATTCTGTTAGCTGTTTCGCTTGTTTATTTATGTGGCTTCCGACAAGAAGGAGTATTTCAAGATTCTCTAGCTAGAGAGTACCAGTCTATGATGGGGAATGTTGAGAAGGGCTCATGTTTTGCTTGCTGTCAATCTGCTGGAACCACCCCATTAGGCACGCGGGTAGCACTTGGTCTTAGTATATTTTTTGGCTGTGCAAGCGGGGTCACTGCTGGATTATACTACTTGGACAAACTCATAGGAATAATTATAAATATTTCAATGATTTGTTATGTGATATTCGATTTTGGGAGATTTATGGTTGTTGAACATTGGTTGAAGCCAAAATGATAAAGTCTGCTTTACGATATCATATTGATAAGTGAATTAGACGATATATTGCTGGCAGCTGAAAGTAGCCCTTAACCTGCTTCACTTACTTGAATTGGCCGTTTGTGAACAACAGTGATGGAAGTTGGTACCGAGAATGGCCAACGATGACTGTACAGAATGCAGCCTTTTGAGAATGAGAGATCGCAGGAGGAGCTTGTGAATGTGAAGTTATGTCATAATGTTTTGAAGACTGCATGCATAATTTATCAGCTTTTTACTTTCGAGAGAAGACTTATTTGACACACTGAGACTTGAATCATCTCGTTGAAATTAATTTCCCAGCTGATATTAGGAATCGATAGTAGTAAGTATAAATCTAGAATTACCCTTACCAGGTTATGCTTATAAAAGTTTTTAAAATTAGATGGGCTTGTTATGATTGGGGCTAGTTGAGCTGGTCATGAGTGTAATTGAGGTGCAGTGATACTGTAGCTTTACAAAATTACATTCCGACACTATGTGAGTATAAGCTAAAATACGTGGAACTTGCAAACTATAATATTATCTAACTTTTACTATAACTACGGTATATTTTACATCTAATCGTGACTCAATTTCAATCTGTTGAGAGATTGCGATCCAGCTTGAGGAGTTATACATTTGAACCTCTTTTGTTTTATCTCGATTATCGATAGTGTTACCTCTAATCTGATAATATGCACTAATAATGTATTTTCTCGGAATGTTGTGTTTTTCCTGATTTAAAACGTATTCTCAACCCTGGGGCAGAATTTCTAAATCATCCGTTACCTTAGACGCACATATTTAGTAAATTGTAATATCCACCCAATCGGCCAAAGAATGCTGTTCCTTGAATACAATATATCGGTCGAATGGCGCATATTTTATGTAGGTATTCAATATTCATACATTATGCGGGTATTACGTTATTATTAAAAGACGAAAGCCGTTATACTAAGAATGCTCAATGCCAGCCGTTCTGCCAGCCAAACGGAGTTGTTCTTTAATTACAACACCTCACGTAACTGTGTTATAATGATACCATATATAATAATCTCAGTTATTAAATTTCTTTTCTTCGTGCCGCTAGGGTTGGAACCACCAAATTAAATTGTGCAACTAGTTGATTTTAGTGCAGAATGACCTTGTGTTGTCAAACATTGCGTCCATTGAATTGCTCAGTCAGCTACACTCCGCCGCTACAGTCTGCCGCTATAGCTAGTATACCAGCTGTTTGTGATTAAGCTACATATTATGCGGTTTACTTTCCACACTCTTTTAATTAAATTACACATTGACGCCTGACAATATATCTTTTCTAGTAATAGTTAGTACAGTATACTCATGGGATAAAAATTTCTTTTCAATTCTTAATTTCGTGTAAAGCTTTGATATACATATAATATGTTTGTATTTATATTATAATGAATATTATGTATGATCGAAAATATGATCGAAAACCTTTTTCTTACTACTTTTTGAACAACTAGTACTGATTTTTTATTGTGATGCCTAAAATAATTGTCAAGTTACTCAACTAGCAATTCTCAAATTCATCAGATATTTTTCATCTTCAGTAGAACAAATTATAAGAAATGCACAATGCACTCTGTGACAGTAAGGTTAAGTTTCAAATTCATGGGTGACTATATTGAAGAAATTAAAAACGCTTTCTTTAGAAAAACTGAAAAGATATGGCAAAGCAGTCCTTGCTGACTACTGCAGCGGTACTTTACCTTGTCTTATTAAATGCGTTTGCAGAAGTGCTACTTGATGAAAACAGTACTGAGTCCTCTGATAAGCATGAGCAGTAAGTTTATGGAATTTACATTAAATGTATATACATGTTATACATATACATATGCATATACATATTATACATGTATAAGGTACTTTGTCTAACGTACCAGCACTTATCCGTGTAGATAATTACACTGCACTTTTAGCGATTTGTTACCAACCACTCACATAGTTGCTTTCAATGAATTAAAATATTATTATATTCATTTACAGTACATATTTCTTATCTTGACATTATAATTTCAGATACCTAAAAAATCTAAAGTTGGCATACACAGTGTTAGCTATTGCCTGCGGAGTATTCTTCATCTCGGCAGTGCCCTACTTGTTTGGTTTCAGAAGGGAAGGCGTCGGAGCTGATACTCATGCTTCTGGGTGTCAGTCAGGAATTGGGAACGTAGTTGCAGGGTCCCTGTTTGCGTTGTGTCAGTGCTTTGGTGCAGTGACCTGTTTTGGGAATATCTTTTCAGTCGTTCTGTTTGTGGCCACAGGAGTTTCGAGCTTAGTTGTTTTGATAATTTATCATATATCAAAAGCGTAAGTCGATTCGGAAATTATTATTTCTTTTGTGTGATTTTAATCAATTAAATGTAAATACATATTATATAATATTCACTGACACATAGATTCTGAAGGAGATGTCTAAGTTCTTAGTTGAGATAAATAAACGACGTTTCCCTATAGAAAGACAGAAGGAACCACTGAACTGTTGATTTTTGGTTACCATTTCATAATCATTCATATCGTAGCACAATGCACATCATTCACATCATTCACATCATTCACATCATTTACATCATTTACATCATTCACATCATTCACATCATTTACATCATTCACATCATTCACATGATTCACATCATTCACATCATTCACATCATTCACATCATTCACATCATTCTCATGATCATTCACATGATCATTCACATGATCATTCACATCATTCACATCATTCACATCATTCACATCATTCACATCATTCATATTATCATATCATGGTAATTTTGTGATTGGGTTAAATTATTATATTCTTACTTGTTTCTTTTTCGATAAAGATGTGACGAAGTTAAACTTTAATGATTTTTCAATTTAATTTTTCAATGTAATTTGAGAATATTTTTGCATATTATTTATTTTCCCATTGATGTATAGTCAAGACGTGAGTGTTAGGGCTCTCATTGACGAATTTATGTTTAATCCTGTTTAATCCTGTTTAATCCTGTTTATATCAAAGGATCAAAGGCAGTGGCGTAACGAAAGGCCCTGCTGACCCCGCTGTGCAGGGGGGCGCCGTCTTAGGGGGGCGCCAAATCGTCGTTTGAATGTGGGACAATTTCGAAAACTTAACTAAAGTACTAGCAAAACTGCGCGTTTTGCTCTAGATACACACTTTTGTAGAGATTTTACCGGTGTATTCTCTAAAATCACCTAATTTGTTCAATTTTAGGGAGGGGCACCAAAAGGGGAGGGGGCGCCAACAGGGGGGCGCTTTTTTCGGCAGGGGGGCGCCAACAGGCAACGTTACGCCACTGATCAAAGGTAAGGTATTACATATAAATACTTACTTTTATACTTTGATGAGGTTTAGCCAAAAGGTTATCGTACTTCGTGTAGACTGCGTGACTTCTCATCTTAGGTCTAGATATCTTGGACTTTGTGGTGTTTCCACAGGGCGGAACACTAACAGTATTCAAGCCGGCTTCCTACCGTCGACTTGAACAGTAGGATTATAATGATCTTTGGGGGCATTAAGAGATTAGGTTAGGCCGTTTATAAGCCGTATAGTGGCCAAACCTAATTTCCCCAATTTCCCGACTTATCTTTAGAGGTTTCCAGGACGCAATACGCCATTTTCTTGGGGTCATTGGCGGTTATGTTGATGCGAGTGATCCATTTAAAATCATATGTGGGAATTGGGATTCACCCCCTACGAGGTAAGAAGGAGCTGTATTTTCCTTTAGATGTTTTATACGCGTGGACTCGTGGAGACAATATGAAAAGGATAGCTCCTTTGTAATAAAAGAGGAGTTAACCTTTTAGCTGATGACCTTGAACTTATCTGCATGTTGTTTTCGATTGACCATTTAACAACCTTGTCTCCTTGGAGGAGGGCCAGATCTCTGGAAATATTCGATGGCTCTGGAAATATTTGCTCATGTAATATTTTATTTCAGGACTGGACGAATTTTCTAACTCAAACTAAATCATCGAGAAATAACACTGATGTAAAATGTGGGAAATGTGTATGGTCTACAGTCAACTTCCAGTTCCTTCCTGTTATACATTCAGTGTATAGATATTTGACGGTGTGCTCGATGGGAATACTGGAAAACTTCTTTTATAACAAAGTTTATTTAACATTTTTGTGAGATCTTAAAATTAATTTCAGATAAGTTGTCATTATCGCATCAGAATTTTATAACTTCTATTTTTAGGTTCTATTTTTAACTTTGGATATTTTTTAATTAAAAATAAAATATTCTTATTTATGCACAATAAGAAATTATTACAAGATTTCGCTCATTTCGGGAAATTCTCGAATATATTTTTAGTTCAAGATGTCATACGGACAATTATTACGGACAATTATTACTTGTTTTTATTCTGTTCAACGTTTAAAGTTGTGTGGTTGATTTCATTGACAATGATAACAATGGTAACTATTGCAATGTTCATTCCCGATGACGACCGCAAGTGAATATCGTTGCAATTATTCTCTCACCAGAACCTCCTTCATCAGAAGGTACCATGACAACTGTGGTGCTCCAAATTGTTATCTTTCTAAGACTTGGACTCTTTGTGTTGACTGCTGAAAATAACGTAAACAGTACTGTAAAATCACCTCAACTTGAGGATGAGAAGAATAATGGAAGCGTTGAACGGGAAAAGTAAGTAACTTTACAATTAGCACATATTATATAATAATAATGCTGTATAATAATATAGTAATACATATTTTATCCTCTGTCTATCAGTAGTAGGCGTGCAAATTCTGTCTGATTAATCTTTAGCGGGTACATATAAGCATATAATAATTATTGATATTTTAATGGACTTCCCTTAATTTCAAGGGGCCCCACTTTAATGATTTTATTTTCAGATATCTGAAGTGGCTAAAGATAGCTTACACTGGGTTGTACATTCTATGTGGAGTATTCTTTGTCCTGTCACTCCCATTTTGCTGTGGCTTCAGACGTGGCGGCGTTTTGGGAGGTTCTGCGGCTAGTGAAAGACAAGCTCTCATTGGAAACGTGGAGAGAGGGTCTACATTTTCATGTTGCCAGTCTACTGGAACTACTTGTCTTGGAACTGGACTGCCTGTGTTCCTCTTTATTGCATGTGGCATATCAAGTCTGGTTATATATGGTGTTTATCTGTTTTCTGGGTATATTTTCCAGTTCTTATCTAGACATAATGAACTTGCTCCAGTCTAATATATATAACATTTAGGAAACATAATAAAAAGGAATCCCCCTGTTATAGCAATAAGTCATTTAAATAACAGCAAGAGCTCGCCACTTGTTCCTTTTCAAGGCAAAGTCCATAAGTTTAAAGAGGTACCCGACATTTCTTAAGCTTAAATCTCACTCTTTGGCCGTTGGGAGCGTTCACATAATATTACGACAGCAAGGTTTTGGCACACTGGACCCACACCTTCTTCACCACTAGCACATTTTAGGCTAGTGCGGAATCAGTCTGCAGTGTGAACATGACCAAACATGGTCCATCTTAGTTAATGACCAGCTCTATCAGGCAGTGTTTTCGTTTTACAGCGCTTATATTTTATAAGCTACACTGCTACAGAGTTCATGGTTTTTATCAATACAGTAGTCCATCAATCTTAAGAATACGCCGGAGGTGAAGTGCTTTTCTGTGGGTAATATTTAGTTTTACTAGGGAGCAGCCCAACTTTTGTTGCTTTTTAGAATTCGAGTTACTTTAACTTGAAAGCGGTTTTAATAATCATTATTTTTTACATTTTATATTTTTCATATTTATATTTATTTTATACGGTAATTTTAATTTTAATTTTTTTATTTAAAATTTTCAAATAAATTATCATTATCGCATCAGCATTTCAATATAATCTTTTCTAAATTTTCAAAGTCATGTAAAACTAATGATGATGAGATACCTGATGAGGTAATAATTTTCCAAGACTTTGTCCGATATAATATTTTGTTTTGCTTTACAATTAATAATGATTTCTTGGTTTTACTTTGCATATCATAAATGCTGAATCTTGCAATCATTATTGTTTGGTAATTTCATCGACTAGGGTAACTATTTAAGCTGCCAAATTTTCGAAGACACCATTCAGTGTTTACAATAAAGTAATGACGACCGCAAGTGAATATCGTTGCAATTATTCTCTCACCAGAACCTCCTTAATCAGAATGTACCATGACAACTGTGGTGCTCCAAATTGTTATCTTCCTAAGTGTGCTGTTTTTGTTGACTGCTGAAAGTAACGTAAACAGTACTGCAAAATCACCTCAACTTGAGGATGAGAAGAATAATGGAAGCGTTGAACGGGAAAAGTAAGTAACTTTACATTTCTGTGTACTGTGTAGTGTGTAGAGGTGATATGATACAATATAATACCCTATTCCCCTGGTGTCCCGGCAGTGCACAAGCATCCTTGGGGAAGTAGGTTTGCAAATTGTGTTTAAATTTTCGCTAGTGATCACATTTTGACGATTTTTTGAGTTTGTACAATTTCAAGTTATCCAACAAATAGTCACACTTTCAGATACCTGGAGAAGTTAAAGATAGCGTACACTGCGTTGTATATTCTATGTGGAGTATTCTTCGTTCTGTCATTCCCATTTTTCTGTGGCTTTAGAAGTGGTGGGGTCGGGGCTAAAACTGCAGCTTCCAACAGACAATCTCTCATTGGAAATGTAGAAAAAGGGTCGCCATTTGCGCGTTGCCAGTGTATCGGAACTACTTGTTTTGGAACTGGACTGACTGTGTTTCTCTTCCTTGCATGTGGAATATCAAGTCTGGTTGTATATGTCGTTTATCTGTTTTCAAAGTGGATCTAGCTATTACTTTCAATAACTTTCAATTGAATAAAGTACGCATCGGAATTGTTTTTATGCAAAGCAGCGAAATAGGGAATTTTTATTATTTTAAGGCCACAATTTTGAGTAATTCAGATTTTATTTGTTAATACATTTTGAAGATATTTATCTTATTTGTTTCATTTCAGTCAATTTATTTAACTTGGTTTGAAGAATAATGCTTGTTATAATTGGAATATTGAACCATTTTTTAAAAGGAATTATTTTTAATTTTTAATTATTTTAATCACTTTACGGTAATGTTACAGTAATAGAAGTGTATTTTTCTGTATTTAACTGAATATTTTAAACAATTTAGATTATTAATTCTATTCTTCGTTTTATCTTGTTGATTATTATGTATTTCACTAATTTATTTAATGATTACATTTATGATTAAGTTTCATCCTAACTCAGTACACTTTTACATCTTTTAAAAATTGTAGATAGTTGTCCTTCGCTCAGGACTTATTGACTCTTTGAATTTTATTTTACTATCTAAGAGTTAAAATACAGTTAAATTAAATATTTAATGATTGCAATCCTTTAAGTAATGATTAATTTAGATCCAATATGATATACTATACGTATACTATAGAGATTTTTACCTACATTAAAAATCAGTGAAAAATATGGGCCTGGCATGTGATCGACTTTCCCGGTGGAGTTTGAACTTAGAAATTTTGTTGGTTGTTATTAAGCCTTATGAACGTCGGATAAGCTTTGTTCAAAAATTATTTGGATATGTTTTGGTTTTATGAACCTACCTAACGTATAGTTATTACCTTTTTTACTCTTATCTGCCTGAATTTTAATTGCATTCCACTGAATCTTAACTTCAAAATTGTTCGGTAATTTCATTGACAATTATAACTATCCCAACTTAACTAGTTGAAGTTCCATTGGCGCCATTTAATTATGATGATGATTCAAATAGTTTGTTGCAATAACCCTACTTATGCTCCTTAGCCAGAATGGGACATGAAGTCCTTGCTGCTGCAAACTGTTATCTTCCTAAGGGTGTTCTTTGTGTTGACTGCTGATACTGACATTAACAGTGCTGCGAAATTACCTAGTTTTGAGAAATCACCTAGTTCTGAGAAATCACCTAGTTCTGAGAAATCACCTAGTTTTGAGAAATCACCTAGTTTTGAGAAATCACCTAGTTTTGAGAAATCACCTAGTTTTGAGAAATCACCTAGTTTTGAGAAATCACCTAGTTTTGAGAAATCACCTAGTTTTGAGAAATCACCTAGTTTTGAGAAATCACCTAGTTTTGAGAAATCACCTAGTTTTGAGAAATCACCTAGTTTTGAGAAATCACCTAGTTTTGAGAAATCACCTAGTTTTGAGAAATTACCTAGTTTTGAGAAATCACCTAGTTTTGAGAAATCACCTAGTTTTGAGAAATCACCTAGTTTTGAGAAATCACCTAGTTTTGAGAAATCACCTAGTTTTGAGAAATCACCTAGTTTTGAGAAATCACCTAGTTTTGAGAAATCACCTAGTTTTGAGAAATCACCTAGTTTTGAGAAATCACCTAGTTTTGAGAAATCACCTAGTTTTGAGAAATCACCTACTTTTGAGAAATCACCTAGTTTTGAGAAATCACCTACTTTTGAGAAATCACCTAGTTTTGAGAAGTCACCTAGTTTTGAGAAATCACCTAGTTTTGAGAAATCACCTAGTTTTGAGAAGTCACCTAGTTTTGAGAAATCACCTAGTTTTGAGAAATCACCTAGTTTTGAGAAATCACCTAGTTTTGAGTCTCATGAGAGTAGCGGGTGTGATGAACATGACAAGTAAGTAACTTTACATTTCTGCGTGGTCAATAACCACTGGTCACTGCTGAATCTTGCAATCATTATTGTTTGGTAATTTCATCGACTAGGGTAACTATTTAAGCTGCCAAATTTTCGGAGACACCATTCAGTGTTTACAATAAAGTAATGACGACCGCAAGTGAATATCGTTGCAATTATTCTCTCACCAGAACCTCCTTTATCAGAAGGTACCATGACAACTGTGGTGCTCCAAATTGTTATCTTCCTTAGTGTGCTGTTTGTGCTGACTGCTGAAAGTAACGTAAACAGTGCTGTAAAATCACCTCAACTTGAGGATGAGAAGAATAATGGTAGCGTTGAACGGGAAAAGTAAGTAACTTTACAATTAGCACATATTATACTATTATACGTTTTTTCAAGTCAAGTTCTTAGATATGGTAATGTTTGCACTAGATTGGATATCTTTACCTCCCATCTTCACAAAATATTCAAAATTCTAATTGATAGAGGATATAGCCGTGATAGACTGATTAAAGGCATTAAACGTTGTCTGAGGAAATATAATAACGTTTTCAGGAAGTTCGGTATTCTAGATGACCATAACATTATTAAAGAACTCCCCTGATATCTTTTGATTTATTGAAACACGGGTACTAACTCTGCTAAACTGAACAAATTCTGAAACTTAGGTGAATAAGTGTACAACGTGCTAAACCGAAGTTCAGACTGACCAGTGAAAATGGGCGAGCGTACCAAGTGTCATTTTAATTAGAAGTTTTAGTCAGTGATTTATTATTGAAGCTTGTAATTACAATATCTAATGCTCCTATAAATACTTTAATTAATTGTTTGTTCCGTTATTCTTTTTCCTTCCTCTTTTCCTTGTCATCCCCTCTAGTTTTAAGATTCTTGCTATAAATGGCTACAGCTAACACTATTAATGCTAAGTACCAAACAACAAGTGGGAGGTGGATCGTTGGTATACCATTAAATCGATTTAACACCGCAATTCCAGTCGCAAGCCTGGGACCACTACTAGCATACAACATCTACAAAGCTGCCATATAGCCTGACTGACAATTTTCTCGACTGACTGACAATGTTTCTTCTTTTTCCCCATTTAGAATACAAAGATTAGTACATTTTAGCTTATGATTAATATTATATTTTTACCTATAGTTTACCTAGATTATATTATAATAACGTTGTATAATAATATAGTAATACATATTTTATCCTCTGTCTATCAGTAACAGGCGTGCAAATTCTGTCTGATTAATCTTTAGCGGGTACGTATAAGCATATAATAATTATTGATATTTTAATGGACTTCCCTCAATTTCAAGGGGCCCCACTTTAATGATTTTACTTTCAGATATCTGATGTGGCTAAAGATAGCTTACACTGGGTTGTATATTCTATGTGGAGTATTCTTTGTCATGTCATTCCCGTATTTCTGTGGCTTTAGAAGTGGTAGTGTTGGGGCTGAAACTGCAGCTGCCTGCATACAATCTCTCATCGGAAAATATGGAAAGGTGGAGAGAGGGCCTACATTTTCATGTTGCCAGTCTACTATTAAAAAAAGACAATTATCTCAAATAAAAAATGCGGTGAAAAGGATGCCATTTGCGCGTTGCATTTCTATCGGAACTACTTGTCTTGGAACTGGACTGACTGTGTTTCTCTTCCTTGCATGTGGCATATCAAGTCTGGTTATATATGGTGTTTATCTGTTTTCTGGGTTTATGTTGAGATATGTTTCAGTTCTTTTAGACATAATGAACTTGCTCCACTCTAACATTTAGAAAACATAATATTACGACAGCAAGGTTTTGGCACACTGGGCCCACACCCCCTTCACCTTAGGCACATTTGAAGCAATTTAAGGCTAGTGCGGAATCAATCTGCAGTGTGAACATGACCAAACATGGTCCATCTCAGTTAATGACCAGCTCTATCAGGCAGTGTTTTCGTTTTACAGCGCTTATATTTTATAATATATAAATTTGCAATAAGTTCAAATTTGCAATAAGTTCAATTTGCTGCTACCGCGTAGCTTACCTTTGCGTGTGTACTTGTACATTACTATACAAGTACACTATGGCGGATGACCCTACTTTGACCCGATCCCAGGAGTTGATTAAGGAGTTCAACTATGATCAACAGGAAGATGTGGAAGGCTGTGTTGCACGCTGGTCCAGCCAGTTAGGAAAAGACCTGCATATGGACTACAGTGAAATTGACTACGACAGTCGTGAAAAGATCAAGACTAAGGATAAACAGACTCTGTCTGGCTGGATTGTGAATGCAGTGGACCTTGTTCGTCGGCAGAATAGTCAGATGTATCTCTTGAAGGAGATCATCGAGTGCTTCAAGACGGAAGCACTAGCAGACAAAGAAAAGGTGATCAGACTGCAGGGCCAGCTGCTGATGCAGAAGGACGAACAACTACAGTTGCTTAAGACGTCTGTTGAGGAGACAGTGCAAACAACGGTGGAGTCAGGGATTCAGAACTATAGTGCAGCTGTTCAACGGAACAGTGCAAGTGGTACGGTCTGCAACAGTAAAATCCTGAAGAAGGTGATGAAGAGTGTGGCTGCAGAGGAGGACAGGAGCAAGAACCTGATCGTGTTTGGGCTGAAAGAAGAGGAGGAAGAACAGCTTCCAGCGCTAGTTACCGCAGTTTTGGAGGAGATCGGGGAGAAACCTCGCTTCGAAGCGACTAGAGTCGGTTGGAAGAGGCCAGGTAGTACGGCTATCCGACCAGTCAAGATCACCGTCCCAAGCTCAACAGCGGTTCATCAGATTCTGATGAAAACAGGGAGACTGAGGGAGACGCACAAAGATGTATGGATATGTCCAGACCTTAGTTGTAGTGAACGTACGGAACGTTCACTAAAAATAGTTTGTGAACGCGTTCGCTAAAAGATTTTAACGTTCGGAACATAAGGAACGTTAATTGCTATAATGAAATTAAAATGCCGGACATAGCCCAATTATCCGGCAAAGTACTAGCGTTTCCATTGCCACTTGCCGACAGGATTTGCCACGTTGTAACAGACAATCCAAATGTCAATAAATCTCTACGACGCTTAATCGAAGCTGATTATGAACACATCATACGATCATGCTGTGTAACCCACCAGTTCGATCTACTTGCCGAGGATGTCGGGAAGTTGAGCTGGACCAAGGAGACATTGTCGAATTGTAACAAAATAGTTACAAATGTGAAGAATCACGACATGATTCTAAAAACGTTAAGAACCCATTCTCTTGTCAATTTGCTAAAACCAGGGGAAACTCGGTTTGCCACCCAGTTTATTATGTTAGAGAGACTGAAGGGTTCCAAGGATACTTTGATTAAGACTTATATTGATCCAACCCTTACTGAGTCTGTTAGCAATAAAAGTAATGCATACAAGAATTTGTTTGAGTGCGCTAAAGATTTAGTGTTTGACCCCCATTTCTGGATAGAAGTCGACTATTTATGCTCAATTCTCGAGCCGATAATGGTCTTGCTTAGATTTTCAGACAATACAGGGTGAGTTGAAAATAGTGTGTGGAAAGTAAATGGCTCTACTTTTTTTGACAAATGAAATTTCCAGTTAACTTTTGCATATTTAGGTAATGAAAATATATACTTTTTATGATAATACAATTAAAATACTTAATGATTAATAATTTGCTCAACCCATCGTCCTTTATTAACTAGGACATATTGATAACGTGTAAGACAATTGTCTATAGCCGACTTGACTGTATTATGGGGGCAGGGGAGTCTTCTGGAAATTTTCTCAAAATCGACTTTTTAGTTAGTTGTTTCTGATAGAGGGGAGTAATATCTATCAGATGCTTTTGATGCCGTGGAAAAATATCGTTCCTAGCCGAAATTATTGCCGGTCAAAGGTCAGCGCGTGTGTGGTAATTGTATTGCGCGAGCGATTTTTGATCGCGTGCCCTGAAAATCGAGTCTAAAAATCCATTTTCTCCTACATTTTTTGAGCAATCACCCTGAAACTTTCAGTATATGTTCTAAGGATCATTTAGAAGAGATGAGCCAGACAGAATTTTGAGATAGGCCTTTAAAAAATTTTATTCGATTTTGAAAATCTTGGACCTCGTTTTTTGATGATTTTTTGATTCTTAAGATTCCTGTTGGTTTCATCGGTGTAATTTATTCCAAATATTATCTGTTCACCTTAAAGTTAGCAAATTTTGCTTTCCGCAATAGAAACCATAAAAGTGATATGGTTAGTCTTGCCAACAAAAGGTGGCTCGAGCTCCATTCCCCCTACATTCAGTAGGGTTTTGTGCTCACCCGGCTTATCAGGGATATGATCAGCACACGAATCAGGATGTCTGGAAGGAGTTTCTAGATGTCATGGACACGTGGTGTGACGGCGCAACAAAGAAGAAGATAATTTCGCAGTACACGTTCTACCGAGAAAAAAGAGGCTTATTCTGTACTGACGCTGCCTCAAGTTTTAGCCAAGATTCTGACGATCCAGTCTCTTGGTGGAGCAACTTCGGTTGCAAGGTACCCGAACTACAGAGTTTTGCAATGAAAGCGCTGTCGCAATCGACATCAGCCTCACCCTGTGAGACGAATTGGAGCTTGTACGACTGGGTGATAAACAAAAAAAGAAACCGCCTCACAGTTGACAAGCAGCGAGACCTTATTTATGTTAACGCAAGTTTGCGTCTTATGAACAATTCACGAATTAAGGAGCAATAATTTCATTACTATTTGCTATACTAGTGACTTATTTTTATTCATTATTGTTTATTTACTGTCTAATTCCAACAACATGGTTTTATCTCATTGTACGACTAAGTTCAGCGTTCACTACAACTAAGATCAGAATTAAGCAATAGCTAAGGTTCATGATACAATCTAAATTTTGGGTTGGTTTTTTGCGAACATTTGACTTTATAATGAATTTACGTTTACCTGATATGGTTAGGAGTTGGCTGGTGGCCATGATGGTATCAAAGGATGAGGAAAGATTAGTTGGTGCACAACTTGATGAAAAACGATATTTTCTGGCAACTGATTTATGGGCATTGTCTCTTACTTTTATATTCGTGTGCTGCCAGGTGTTTTATCTTTTAATTTGCTAGCCAGATAAAATTATTGATTGAAATTCCCATTGAGCAGTGAGCACGATTGAAATGATTCAAATTATAATCGTTAAATGCACAATTTTCCTCTGTACTCCTGTAACTCTTTCTTAAAATGAAACAATTGCCGTAATTAAAATCGTTCTACAAAGAGCGGTACGGACCACTTACGTTTCAAATGAATTCAAATTTTTCGTTAAATCACCCTTGTTAAATATCTTTGGCACTATCTTACCGCCCACTTGCACTGGTCGGAAATTTATGGGTTTCGGCTCTCTGGAAAGTATTAAATTTTTATTTAAATAACCCGCAAGGGAGGGTTGCATCTGTCACAATGTAATTACGCCATTAATTGTATAATATTTAGTTTCAAACAACTCCGTCGTAACTTTATTTATTGCAAGCGACTTAGTTTGAAGAAATGGAGTGACCTGTAACAGTGTAACCGGGCGAGGGGTTCTCCCCGAAATCAACCATAAATTTGACTTTGGGTATGTTGAAAACATATTAAAAACACATGCTGTACGACCTCTTATAAAATTTCAACCTCAGGGAGTTCATAGTGCACCCTAATGTTAAATATCTCAACTTCAAGGAGAGTTCATAGCGCACCCTAACGTTAAATATTTCAACCTCAGGGAGAGTTCATAATCATAGCGCACCCTAACGTTAAATATCTCAACCTCAAGGAGAGTTCATAGCGCACCTTAACGTAAAATATCTCAACTTCAAGGAGAGTTCATAGCGCACCCTAACGTTAAATATCTCAACCTCAAGGAGAGTTCATAGCGCACCCTAACGTTAAATATCTCAACCTCAAAGAGAGTTCATAGCGCACCCTAACGTTGAATATCTCAACTTCAGGGAGAGTTCATAGCGCACCCTAACGTTAAATATCTCAACCTCAAAGAGAGTTCATAGTGCACCCTAACGTAAAATATCTCAACTTCAAGGAGAGTTCATAGCGCACCCTAACGTTAAATATCTCAACCTCAGGGAGAGTTCATAGCGCACCCTAACGTTAAATATCTCAACCTCAAAGAGAGTTCATAGCGCACCCTAACGTTGAATATCTCAACTTCAGGGAGAGTTCATAGCGCACCCTAACGTTAAATATCTCAACCTCAAAGAAAGTTCATAGCGCACCCTAACGTAAAATATATCAACTTCAGGGAGAGTTCATAGCGCACCCTAACGTTGACAGCATCACAAAATATTGACTAACGTTCACTAACGTTCACAAACGTTCACTACAAAATGATTGGAACGTGTACGTTCAGTACGACTAAGTTCAGCGTTCACTACAACTAAGGTCCAGACAGATCCAGCGAAGAACGAGCAACAAGGAAGCATCTGGTCACTGACCTGAAGAAGAAAAGGGCTGAACAGACTCATCTCGACCACTACATCCGGTACGGGAAGGTATGTAGCCGTGATAAGAAGTCATCATGAGTTATTCATGTCTCTCGGACACTGATCAGTATATGAAGGAGTGATGAGTATTTTAAGAATTTTCAGACGTTATCTGTATTTGAGAGACAACTATATAATTTGAATATTTTATTATTTGATTGTTTCACACTTTTCATATTTCATAATTTTATTACTAGGTGGAGGTGATGTTATTGAGACTTTGGGCGGCCATAAAACTCCTGTTTTGAAAGTTGTCCTCTGTACTTGTTTCACTGACCCACGCTTTATAGCATTTATACATTTCGGCCCATTTTATATGTTTGTTCGATTTGCTGTACATTTGTATATTTGCTATTTTGTAAAAGTTTCAAATCAAATCAAATCATAAGCTACAGAGTTCTTGGTTTTTATCAATTCAGTAGTCCATCAATCTTAAGAATACGCCGGAGGTGAAGTGCTTTTCTGTGGGTAATATTTAGTTTTACTAGGGAGCAGCCCAACTTTTGTTGCTTTTTAGAATTCGAGTTATTCTAACTTGAAAGCGGTTTTAATAATCATTATTTTTTACATTTTATGTTTTTCATACTTATATTTATTTTATAATTTTAATTTTTTTATTTAAAATTTTCAAATAAATTATCATTATCGCATCAGCATTTCAATAAATCTTTTCTAAATTTTCAAAGTCATGTAAAACTAATGATGATGAGATACCTGATGAGGTAATAATTTTCCAAGACTTTGTCCGATATAATATTTTGTTTTGCTTTACAATTAATAATGATTTCTTGGTTTTACTTTGCATATCATAAATACTGAATCTTGCGATCAATATTGTTTGGTAATTTCATCGACTAGGGTAACTATTTAAGCTGCCAAATTTTCGAAGACACCATTCAGTGTTTACAGTAAAGTAATGACGACCGCAAGTGAATATCGTTGCAATTATTCTCTCACAACAACCTCCTTAATCAGAATGTACCATGACAACTGTGGTGCTCCAAATTGTTATCTTCCTAAGTGGACTCTTTGTGTTGACTGCTGAAAATAACGTAAACACTACTGTAAAATCACCTCAACTTGAGGATGAGAAGAATAATGGAAGCGTTGAACGGGAAAAGTAAGTAACTTTACATTTCTGGGTACTGTGTAGAGGTGATATGATACAATATAATACCCTATTCCCCTGGTGTCCCGGCAGTGCACAAGCCACCTTGGGGAAGTAGGTTTGCAAATTGTGTTGAAATTTTCGCTAGTGATCACATTTTGACGATTTTTTGAGTTTGTACAATTTCAAGTTATCCAACAAATAGTCACACTTTCAGATACCTGGAGAAGCTAAAGATAGCTTACACTGGGTTGTATATTCTATGTGGAGTATTCTTTGTCATGTCATTCCCGTATTTCTGTGGCTTTAGAAGTGGTGGGGTCGGGGCTAAAACTGCAGCTTCCAACAGACAATCTCTCATTGGAAATGTGGAAAAAGGGTCGCCATTTGCGCGTTGCCAGTGTATCGGAACTACTTGTTTTGGAACTGGACTGACTGTGTTTCTCTTCCTTGCATGTGGAATATCAAGTCTGGTTGTATATGTCGTTTATCTGTTTTCAAAGTGGATCTAGCTATTACTTTCAATAACTTTCAATTGAATAAAGTACGCATCGGAATTGTTTTTATGCAAAGCAGCGAAATAGGGAATTTTTATTATTTTAAGGCCACAATTTTGAGTAATTCAGATTTTATTTGTTAATACATTTTGAAGATATTTATCTTATTTGTTTCATTTCAGTCAATTTATTTAACTTGGTTTGAAGAATAATGCTTGTTATAATTGGAATATTGAACCATTTTTTAAAAGGAATTATTTTTTATTTTTTATTATTTTAATCACTTTAATGTTACAGTAATATAAGTGTATTTTTCTGTATTTAACTGAATATTTTAAACAATTTAGATTATTCATTCTATTCTTCGTTTTATCTTGTTGATTATTATGTATTTCACAAATTTATTTAATGATTACATTTATGATTAAGTTTCATCCTAACTCAGTACACTTTTACATCTTTTAAAAATTGTAGATAGTTGTCCTTCGCTCAGGACTTATTGACACTTTGAATTTTATTTTACTATCTAAGAGTTAAAATACAGTTAAATTAAATATTTAATGATTGCAATCCTTTAAGTAATGATTAATTTAGATCCAATATGATATACTATACGTATACTATAGAGATTTTTACCTACATTAAAAATCAGTGAAAAATATGGGCGTGGCATGTGATCGACTTTCCCGGTGGAGTTTGAACTTACAAATTTTGTTGGTTGTTATTAAGCCTTATGAACGTCGGATTTAAAGCTTTGTTCAAAAATTATTTGGATATGTTTTGGTTTTATAACGTATAGTTATTACATTTTTTACTCTTATCTGCCTGAATTTTAATTGCATTCCACTGAATCTTAACTTCAAAATTGTTCGGTAATTTCATTGACAATTATAACTATCCCAACTTAACTAGTTGAAGTTCCATTGCATTGGCGCCATATAATTATGATGATGATTCAAATAGTTCGTTACAATAACCCTACTTGTGCTCCTTAACCAGAATGTCCCATGAAGTCCTTGCTGCTGCAAACTGTTATTTTCCTAAGTGTGCTGATTGTGTTGACTGCTGAAAATAACGTAAACAGTGCTGCGAAATCACCTAGTTTTGAGAAATCACCTAGTTTTGAGAAATCACCTAGTTTTGAGAAATCACCCAGTTTTGAGAAATCACCTAGTTTTGAGAAATCACCTAGTTTTGAGAAATCACCCAGTTTTGAGAAATCACCCAGTTTTGAGAAATCACCTAGTTTTGAGAAATCACCCAGTTCTGAGAAATCACCTAGTTTTGAGAAATCACCTAGTTTTGAGAAATCACCTAGTTTTGAGAAATCACCTAGTTTTGAGAAATCACCTAGTTTTGAGTAATCACCTAGTTTTGAGAAATCACCTAGTTTTGAGAAATCACCTAGTTTTGAGAAATCACCTAGTTTTGAGAAATCACCTAGTTTTGATGAAGAGTCTCATGAGAGTTATAGCGTACAAACCATCTTTAGCGAGTGAATTGTATTGATCTTATAAAATAAACGTTATCCCAGATTATTCTCACCAACAATGACCAATGAAAAACCCTGAAGGTTTGCAAAATAACAATTTATGGAAAACCCTTTTCCAAAATCATTATAATTTCAGATATCTGAAGAAGCTTAAGATAGCTTACACTGCATTTTACATTCTGTGTGGAGTTTTCTTTGTTTCTTTGTCTTATCATTCCCATTTTTCTGTGGCTTCAGAGCTCGTGGTGTCCTGAGACACTTACTAGTTACCGTGGTTACTAACTAGTTACCATGGTTACTAACTAGTTACCATGGTTACTAACTAGTTACCATGGTTACTAACTAGTTACCATGGTTACTAACTAGTTTTCTTTGTCCTGTCATTCCCATTTTTCTGTGGCTTCAGAGCTGGTGGTGTCCTGAGAGGATCCGCTGCTGCTGAAACTCAATCACTTCTTGGGAATTTGGACAAAGGGTCTGCCTTTTCATGTTTTCAGTTTATCGGGACCACTTGTTTGGGAACTGGACTTTCTGTTGTTCTCTTCATTACTTGTGGCATATCAAGCCTGATTTTATATTTGGCTCATCGCTACTCAAAGTAGGTCTAGCTTTCCCTTCCAGTACGAATTGAAGTTGTATGTTTAGCAGCTGTTAAAAAATCAAATGCATTAAAATGAGTATTTTGATGCCATTTTTGGACATCTGATTATACTGCCCAAATTTGACAAAAGGAAGTATGTGCATTTTTGACTTTTCGAGATAATGGCAAGTTTGTGATGGCCGTTTTTTTCACCTTATAGGTTGAAATGTTTTCTTGGGATAATGTTTTTTAATCCAAAATTGTCAGGAAAAACTTGTGAGACTTCATCCATTCCCTCTTCTTTGACCATTTTTCCTCAAAAACGACCGCTTATTGCCAGCTTTTCAACGGTATATAAAACTCCATATCTTCAAAAATGTCACATACGCTTTTTTGTCAAATTTGGGCAGTATAGTTACTAATAACTATGATTGATTTCTCGAAGTCATGATAATGAATTAGTCGGGGTTTTATCCATTCATTAAGTTAAATTTTGTATTATATTATCTTGTTTAAAATGCAACTTTCGGTAATGTTTAATTTTATACATTTTTAAATGAAATGACATACTGTCAGTTCATCGCCTTGGTGGAAATCAAAAAACCACTATCATCACACATAGTGTTTAATTAATTTAAAAAAAAAATTTATTTTGTATATTATATATTATAAGTTATAACCATGGTTTACTAGCGTTTAATTAAATTATGAATTTAAATTGCTTGAGCACAAAGCCAGCGTATTGGAGATAGAGTAACAGCAGTTTATTACAATATTTAAAATTCAATTGCAGTGCTAAAATAAATTTGCTGATTTTATACTTTTATATTTTTAAACATTTTATGATTCATATTTACTCTCTCACGATTGTTACTTGAAGTCATAATCATGAGTCGTTCAGAATTTACGTCAATATGTTTTATATCATTTTTTTAAATTTATTGAAAGGTGTGTAACATCATTAATTATTAAATTTACTGAAACATTTATGTGCATACGATTCACGATTTAAGTGTTACTTATGAGTGTTTCATTATTATCTTATTAGTTCAACCAATATTCAAATTTAACCAAATTATATACAATTTTTGTTGTTTTCATTTGCTTCTTGTGTGATTCAATTGAACCAAATACAAGTTATAGTATTCACTGAATTATTATAATCAGTCATATTTGAATGTAAAAGCATAAGTGTCATAATTTAGACATAACTATAATTCATAAAGAAACCATCTAAACCCTTAAAAGGATATTAATAATGTTCATTTTCTGAAATGAAAGTGTCGTTAAAACTTTGAAATGATTTAAAAGCAAGGCACTGCGTGGACCAAGCTGTCAAATTCCAATATTTAGTTTGCAATTTTCAGTCAAACTGCCAAACAAAACATTAAACGTTACTATAGCTGAAAGTCTCAGTGAGTTCTCTCAGTTAAACATCACTATAGCTGAAAGTCTCAGTGAGTTCTCTCAGTTAAACATCACTATAGCTGAAAGTCTCAGTGAGTTCTCTCAGTTAAACATCACTATAGCTGAAAGTGTCAGTGAGTTCTCTCAGTTAAACATCACTATAGCTGAAAGTCTCAGTGAGTTCTCTCAGTTAAACGTCACTATAGCTGAAAGTCTCAGTGAGTTCTCTCAGTTAAACATCACTATAGCTGAAAGTCTCAGTGAGTTCTCTCAGTTAAACATCACTATAGCTGAAAGTCTCAGTGAGTTCTCTCAGTTAAACATCACTATAGCTGAAAGTGTCAGTGAGTTCTCTCAGTTAAACATCACTATAGCTGAAAGTGTCAGTGAGTTCTCTCAGTTAAACATCACTATAGCTAAAAGTCTCAGTGAGTTCTCTCAGTTAAACATCACTATAGCTGAAAGTCTCAGTGAGTTCTCTCAGTTAAACATCACTATAGCTGAAAGTCTCAGTGAGTTCTCTCAGTTAAACGTCACTATAGCTGAAAGTCTCAGTGAGTTCTCTCAGTTAAACGTCACTATAGCTAAAAGTCTCAGTGAGTTCTCTCAGTTAAACATCACTATAGCTGAAAGTCTCAGTGAGTTCTCTCAGTTAAACGTCACTATAGCTGAAAGTCTCAGTGAGTTCTCTCAGTTAAACGTCACTATAGCTAAAAGTCTCAGTGAGTTCTCTCAGTTAAACATCACTATAGCTGAAAGTCTCAGTGAGTTCTCTCAGTTAAACATCACTATAGCTGAAAGTGTCAGTGAGTTCTCTCAGTTAAACGTCACTATAGCTGAAAGTGTCAGTGAGTTCTCTCAGTTAAACATCACTATAGCTAAAAGTCTCAGTGAGTTCTCTCAGTTAAACATCACTATAGCTGAAAGTGTCAGTGAGTTCTCTCAGTTAAACATCACTATAGCTGAAAGTGTCAGTGAGTTCTCTCAGTTAAACGTCACTATAGCTGAAAGTGTCAGTGAGTTCTCTCAGTTAAACGTCACTATAGCTGAAAGTGTCAGTGAGTTCTCTCAGTTAAACATCACTATAGCTAAAAGTGTCAGTGAGTTCTCTCAGTTAAACGTCACTATAGCTGAAAGTCTCAGTGAGTTCTCTCAGTTAAACGTCACTATAGCTAAAAGTCTCAGTGAGTTCTCTCAGTTAAACGTCACTATAACTGAAAGTGTCAGTGAGTTCTCTCAGTTAAACGTCACTATAGTTGAAAGTCTCAGTGAGTTCTCTCAGTTAAACATCACTATAGCTGAAAGTGTCAGTGAGTTCTCTCAGTTAAACATCACTATAGCTGAAAGTCTCAGTGAGTTCTCTCAGCTAAACATCACTATAGCTGAAAGTCTCAGTGAGTTCTCTCAGTTAAACGTCACTATAGTTGAAAGTGTCAGTGAGTTCTCTCAGTTAAACGCCACTATAGTTGAAAGTCTCAGTGAGTTCTCTCAGTTAAACGTCACTATAGTTGAAAGTCTCAGTGAGTTCTCTCAGTTAAACGTCACTATAGCTAAACATCACTATAGCTGAAAGTCTCAGTGAGTTCTCTCAGTTAAACATCACTATAGCTGAAAGTCTCAGTGAGTTCTCTCAGTTAAACGTCACTATAGCTAAAAGTGTCAGTGAGTTCTCTCAGTTAAACATCAATATAGCTGAAAGTCTCAGTGAGTTCTCTCAGTTAAACATCACTATAGCTGAAAGTCTCAGTGAGTTCTCTCAGTTAAACATCACTATAGCTGAAAGTGTCAGTGAGTTCTCTCAGTTAAACGTCACTATAGCTGAAAGTGTCAGTGAGTTCTCTCAGTTAAACATCACTATAGCTGAAAGTCTCAGTGAGTTCTCTCAGTTAAACATCACTATAGCTGAAAGTCTCAGTGAGTTCTCTCAGTTAAACATCACTATAGCTGAAAGTCTTAGTGAGTTCTCTCAGTTAAACATCACTATAGCTGAAAGTCTCAGTGAGTTCTCTCAGTTAAACATCACTATAGCTGAAAGTGTCAGTGAGTTCTCTCAGTTAAACATCACTATAGCTAAAAGTCTCAGTGAGTTCTCTCAGTTAAACATCACTATAGCTGAAAGTCTCAGTGAGTTCTCTCAGTTAAACATCACTATAGCTGAAAGTCTCAGTGAGTTCTCTCAGTTAAACGTCACTATAGCTGAAAGTCTCAGTGAGTTCTCTCAGTTAAACGTCACTATAGCTGAAAAGTCTCAGTGAGTTCTCTCAGTTAAACGTCACTATAGCTGAAAGTCTCAGTGAGTTCTCTCAGTTAAACGTCACTATAGCTGAAAGTCTCAGTGAGTTCTCTCAGTTAAACATCACTATAGCTGAAAGTGTCAGTGAGTTCTCTCAGTTACACATCACTATAGCTGAAAGTCTCAGTGAGTTCTCTCAGTTAAACGTCACTATAGCTGAAAGTCTCAGTGAGTTCTCTCAGTTAAACATCACTAGGTATAGCTGAAAGTCTCAGTGAGTTCTCTCAGTTAAACGTCACTATAGCTGAAAGTGTCAGTGAGTTCTCTCAGTTAAACATCACTATAGCTGAAAGTCTCAGTGAGTTCTCTCAGTTAAACGTCACTATAGCTGAAAGTGTCAGTGAGTTCTCTCAGTTAAACGTCACTATAGCTAAAAGTCTCAGTGAGTTCTCTCACGGTCTTACCCTGACCGGAATAGTACTCCAGTTCGGTTGGAATAGCATGTTCAGCATGACTTGATGCTTCATACTGCGGGGGAGGCAGTGTCTGCATACCCTCTGGTGTCTTGGAAGTGGGAGGATCAGAAGGAGGATCAGTAGAAACACTTGATACTTCCTCCACTGGAGGTAGAACCTGCTTCTCTGGAGGGAGGGACGGCGAGTGTGTGGATGGCATGGGCAGGATTATTGTAGCTTTTCTTGTCTCCCGGCTTGGAATGTACTCTTTAACTCGCATGGTAGGTACAACCTCTTTTAAATCACTCAATTTGCAGGTGATAGCTATGATAATAATCACCATGCCAGCTAAGATTATAGACACAATTACGGTTATCACTATTATCAGGGCTATTTCACTACTGTCTGATGATCGCTTTTGTAGTCGGCTTTCTTTCTTTCTTTCTTGTTCCTCCTGAATAAAGTAAGGGTAAAGTAGGGTACACAAGTTCTTAAACTAATGTTGTCCTCGCATGGTAAAACTACGTATATATTATTATATAATAAGACTATCAGTATCAACCGTAATATCATACAGTGATTAGGGGTCGTTCACATTATACTACGTAATCACTTTTTGGAAAATTTTAAACCCCCCTCCCCCCCCCCCCTCCGTAATCAGTTTTACACATAGCTATTGTGTTAAAATTACACTAGCGTACTCATTTGGAAACCACCTGGCCCCTCACCCCCCCTCACCCCCCCCCCCAAATTTGATTAATTAATTAAGAATAGACATTTTCTGAAAAACGCTCGAAAGACACAATGTCATCATACAATAAACTGGACTCTGTCTAATTATAACTGCAGGATGATATCCATCCTCGGTGGGTTTGCACTGTCATCTAAGGAGTCCAGATTCTTGTCTATAATAGGCGGTTACAATGTGTAACGTATGCATTGCTGATCGCTTTAATACTGCGATTTCAAAATTGGGCATAGTAATCACTGAGTATAAAGTAACTTAACTTTTGTAGAGTCCTCTGAAGTGAAATTTTACGCTGTATAAAATTTAAAATGTACTGCAATTCACCTATTTTAGATAGGCTTTTAACTTACGTTGAAGACGTTGAGAGCTGACAGGAGATTAAGTACTGAAGCAAGAAGGAAGGAGGTGAAGGTCAGGTCTCTCAGAGTCATAACTAGTATCTAACACTCCTCTAACTAACACGTGGTGTTGTTTGTAGAGTTACATGCCTGGTGCTATTCTGGTTCTACGTTAGAAAACAAATAGTCATTCAAAGTAAGTAATGTAATGGATAATTTAACTAAATGCTCTGGCTAGTTTAGTTTCTATGTGCAATCTATAAAAGAAACTTATTTAAATATAGATTATTGTTGATAAGGTGATGATAATCAAGCGAGCAATAGAAGGTAGACGATTAAGCAATCTCATTATGATATGTAGTTAAAAGTTAATCAGTGGTAAATAATGACACAACTTGTAGAATTTAGAATAGGTCAGATATATATGATCTGAAGAAAAGCCCCACTACTATAATAATAAAACATGCAGATGTAACATACGCCTGAGATATAAAGGTATTATGTAACACATACATGCAAACATTGGGGAAACAATACAATTCAAATTATATACATAGTATCAATCATATTATAGAAATACGAAGTATCTATATTTATCTAATTTTAAAATGTACTAATACTTCAATATTATAGTCAACATTTAACCAGTGTACCAAAAGCTGGTCCCCAAACAAACGAAGTTCGCAATAATAACCTCATATTACAAGCACTGGGAGACTGAATGGTTTGTAGCCTTGCAAACCTACATACTATAGCTAGTAGTGTGTTAGTCATACCATGTTTAACTAATTACCTACTCTTTCAAAATTAGTTTTTTCCGATCATCTTAAAAGTTCGATTAAGTCGTGTGCTGTTATCAATTTATTTTTTGAAATTATCTTGAAACTTTGTGGCATATTTTTCTCTAGAGTAATTCCCAAATTGAAATTGGTCGTCCAACCAGAAAAATGCCAAATTAAAAATTCTGATTATACCTTAACATTAAAAAACTAGTGTTTTACATCAAAAACGTATAAAACTCCAAACATTTCAGTTGTTTTAGTCAGGTGAACCAATGAACTCCTCGGAGAGTTTGTTGAAGTTGAAGGTGTCAGTGACTCTTCAGAGAGAGAGAGAGAGAGAGAGAGAGAGAGAGAGAGATAGAGAGAGAGAGATTGACTTCTCTGAAGGTCTGACCACGACAAGAATAGTAGATCAGTGTGTGTGTGTGTGTGTGTGTGGTGTGTGTGTGTGTGTGGTGTGTGTGTGTTCAGTGGACACCGCATGTTCAGTATAATGTGAGGGGTCATGTTGTGGAGGGGGTTTGTATGTCTTTGAGTCTTTGGTATTGTATCACGTGATGCTTCCTCCACTGTTGTGGAGCCAGGGTGGTAAGACATGTGGAGGTGGGACAGGGATAGATGGTCCTGTTTCTATTAAGTCCTGTGCAGATGTTATCAACTCTCTTGTCTCTTTCACGTTTCCTCTCTTTTTCGCTTTCTTTCGTTCAGAAGCTAACTATTTTAAGTTTGTTCCCATATCCTCTTATAGTCTTATCGCGGCCAGCAGAAAACTCCTTCTCCTGGGCTCTTCTTTTCCTCTCAAGTGTTCGGGAAAACTCTTTCTCTTGCATTTCTCTTCAGTGCGATGAGAGAGAGAGAGAGAGAGAGAGATAGAGAGAGAGAGAGATTGACTTCTCTGAAGGTCTGACCACGACAAGAATAGTAGATCAGTGTGTGTGTGTGTGTGTGTGGTGTGTGTGTGTGTGTGGTGTGTGTGTGTTCAGTGGACACCGCATGTTCAGTATAATGTGAGGGGTCATGTTGTGGAGGGGGTTTGTATGTCTTTGAGTCTTTGGTATTGTATCACGTGATGCTTCCTCCACTGTTGTGGAGCCAGGGTGGTAAGACATGTGGAGGTGGGACAGGGATAGATGGTCCTGTTTCTATTAAGTCCTGTGCAGATGTTATCAACTCTCTTGTCTCTTTCACGTTTCCTCTCTTTTTCGCTTTCTTTCGTTCAGAAGCTAACTATTTTAAGTTTGTTCCCATATCCTCTTATAGTCTTATCGCGGCCAGCAGGAAACTCCTTCTCCTGGGCTCTTCTTTTCCTCTCAAGTGTTCGGGAAAACTCTTTCTCTTGCATTTCTCTTCAGTGCGTAGGAGATGAATTTAATTATAAATAAAAATTTAATTATAAATAAAAATTTAATTATAAATAAAAATTCCGGTAGCAGTCATCACAGCGACCACAATCATCGCTACTTTGAGAGAATCATCGCTTACCAAATAGTTTTGGTCTTTTTTCATTGTACAGGGCCTGCTTCCTGGCTAATTTTCTATATATTCCTGAATTATTTAATATATAATTGTTATTATTTAATTGTAATACATCAGAGTATCAAAAAAGGAAATACAAACAAACTGTACAACAAATCCGAAATAAGAAAAATGTGCCCACAGCATTTACAATGCTACCAACATACAGAGAGACACAACTTACATTGAAGCTGACAGGAACTCTTCCAATAAAGGAAGATAATGAGAAATTAAAATCCTTGTCCCTTATAGCAACACTCCTTCAGCTATGCACGGTTTGTACAGCTACATACCTGCTGCTATTCTGTTACTGTGTTAGTAAAATATGAGGGCTTGTGAGCATCAACCTTAAAATAGTCTTTGGTCTTCAGTGAAATTAGATTTTACATTGATTCATAAACAACCGGGTAAGACAAAATTAACTGTGAATTTTTAGATTAATTATATTGACTATCATTCTTCAGTCGATACTATGTTAAAATTTGCCAACCCTGTAACAGTATATAGTTTGGAGGAGATATTTATTACCACTGTCTGTTGAGTGAAAATAAATAATTATCATTAATTACAAATATAATAAATACATAAAACGTTTACTTCATGCATCTATCTTGGTATTGGGATAGAAATAAATTTACAGAAAACATATCACATTGGACAGCAAGTTATTGGTTTTTATGTTTCGCTTCTCAATCTTATAAGTCCTTAAAACTACCCAATGAAGGTGAGTGCTTTATTGTTTGAACTATACAATATCGTTACAAACTTTTAAAACCCAACGAAACAAATGAGACCCGTTTTTACCCGCAGAGTGCACATCTTCAAATGTCATGTCCTTGATCAGTTTCCTGACCTCTTTCAAAACTTTATTGTCAGCCACAGTAAAGTTACTTATCCTAGACATCAACGAATTTTCTCTGCTCCCTTTCATGAGTATAAGAATATTGCTCCAATTTGACAGGAGCTTCCGATCCTCTCCAAGTAACATAAAAACAGCCACCATAGTGTTGTGAACAGGTAGCGGTGGAGAAGTGTAACTCTTCAGTTCGGCTACAATGGGGCGTGTCAGTGACTCTATATCAGCACATATCTCCTGCAGAGTCTGAGGAGGAGGGGTGTAGTTGAGAGTTGTTGGTACCCCGGAGGTTAACGGTCGGGAGGGGATGTCCTCCAGGGGTGGGGGTGAGATCTGGATTTGTGGTGTCTCTGGAACAGGTGATATGGTTCGTTCCCTCTGTTTCCTCATCTTCCAGAATATGAAGAATATGATCATTACCATACCAGTCAGGATGATAGTTGCGATAACCACCATGACAGTAGCTGCAGCATCCTCTGTTGACCTCTTGTGTCTGTTGTGTAGTCTCTCTTTCTCTCCGCTTCCCTGTGTAATTTATACAATGTTATTGTTATCAGAATAAGATACTTTTATAAATCATATAACTCCTGATTACTCTGCATGGTGGTCAAATCAGTACATCAACTTTTACCTCCACAAGTTTATGCATAATTAACAAGTTCTTACCTTATAACCTAGAAAGGCATTTCCGTAAATGAACCCATCATTCTCCATGAAGGAATATCCACTTTGAATAATCCTCTACTGAATATATGTTACATATTCACATGCCTGAGGTTATTTTGTCACAGATATGGTCACTGTAAATCTAACAATATCACTGAACAGTAAAAGATATAGCCGTTCACAACGAACGCAAACCTTAAAACTAAAATAGTAGGTAAATTAGAGGCTCATATCAAGTAACTACATTACGAAAATTCAATATATTTATTATGATTATACGAAGATCATGCTCTTACGTTAAAATATAAATTTGGATATATTGCAGGGAAATTCCTTAATTAATCTCCGTTAACCCATTTGCAGTGGGTACAACGTCTCAACGCTAATGTACTACAGGGAATTTGATATAGGTATGCGAGGAAATAGGAATATAGATGTAAATGTGATCTAGGAGCTAGGAGAATGAGTCTCCTAGCTGCAGCACAACAACAACAACAACAACCACAGTTCTTCACATCATCACAGCCCAGACAGCAACACAAACTAGAGCATCACAATATCAACTCACTATAACATAAAGACAGAGAGAGAGAGCCATCATCCAATAGTCAGACGAGGAGGGGTCACGGGTTATAACAATAATTGTACTTCACATGCTACAAGACTTTGAGATGAGTCGAACAATGCTTGACACTACCTCTGAATTATAAGATAAAAAATATACGAGCAGTAGGACATATATTTAACAAGAAATATTACAATAGAAAACACGTCAGCCCAGCAAAGAGACTGTGCTATAATAGGGCAGGGTACTCAGAGGTAGAA
This sequence comes from Bolinopsis microptera, assembly GCF_026151205.1. Taxonomy (NCBI): domain Eukaryota; kingdom Metazoa; phylum Ctenophora; class Tentaculata; order Lobata; family Bolinopsidae; genus Bolinopsis; species Bolinopsis microptera. The sequence continues at coordinate 1,796,232 of NC_087072.1, read as the reverse complement.
GTGTCAAGTTTCTGAACCCAGGGGCGGGTGTTTTATGATGCAATCCTACATTCTGGATAACTAGAATAATGGTCACGCGACAGCTTAATGGAGTTAACTTATTTGGAGAAATGTAGAAATGTATAAAGTTACTAACATGATTTGCGCTATGATTCGAAGAGATGCCAGCTACTGCGGAAATTGTGAAATGCTTATCAGTCGCATGATTTGTAAATTCGATAAGTAATCTGAGCGGCCTTCTCTTTATTTGTGGTTTATCAAGTATTATATTTTGTGGTGCCTTGCGCCCTTGCTTGTGAACTCTTCGTGCCTGGTTGAAAGTTTAGTTGAAACTGCTTGCGAACTCTTCGTCAGCTGTTATGAAAGTTAGTGTTTAGGTTTATTTAGCGAAGGAATAAAGTCACCACAAAAAAATTGATTTAGCTTTCAGGCGAGCCAAATATTGTATTTGTATGGTGAGGTAAAAGCGTAGGAACGGGTACCTGTGCTTTTTTGATTTCGAAAACCAAAGTTTCGTTTTTAAAAGATGAGCATGCATCTGGGTCAACAAGGCCATCAATCGGTACATCAAACTGTGTGCTATTTGAACTGTTGGTAAGGGGGAAATGTACTGGCAGCATTACAACTCTCAAATTCAGCTCTGTGGGTAACGGGAAAATGTACTGGCAGCATTACAACTCTCAAATTCAGCTCTGTGGGTAACGGGAAAATGTACTGGCAGCATTACAACTCTCAAATTCAGCTCTGCTTAGCATATGGTTTGTTGCATTGTAATCATTTATATCTAATCATTTGCTTACCTTATTCGTTCTAACTTCTAAGTGTCCAATAATTCTTGGCAAGACTTCTTGTTCTCTGGAAAGCTCGTTCCTTTTTAACTGTTCATCACGGAACGTTTATTCTACTCTTGTATTGGTGGAAGCTGGATACATCGTTCCTTTGTAACGAGCTTGTTCATCACTAGACCGTTTCTTCTACTCTTGTATTGGTGGAAGCTGGTTACATCCTTTAGTGGGACTAGTCTGATGTGAAATTGTTTTCAAGTTCTTAAGTTCTGTACCACTGATATTCATATACCTCTCCCTTCTTAGTTTAGCATCTCTCCTCCTCAAGTCGTAGGAGATGATTCTCATGATGATGACAATGAGGAATAGGGTAGCAGCTGCGATAACTGTTATCCCTGTAGAATAATAAACGTTTTTCTTTGTATCCGATAGATTCTTTATCTTCTTTTCAGCGTTTACTCTGTCTTCACTGTCTGCCTACCGGGAAGATATTTGTTAAAAGGTAAAAGAAGAATGAAAGAATGAATTTAAAATAACAAACAGTTAATTGCGGTCACGTTGGTTTTTGGTTTCTCACGAATATGTATATCTTGGTCTAGTTTGAAGAACTGGACTCAGAATAATTAATTAAACATGTTATCAAACGAAACAACAAGCATACACTTTGCCGAGTTGAAAGCGATACCGACTGTTAGCTTACATTGAATATAGAGTAAGCCTCGCCGAGTAGGGCCAGGGTTTGAGCAAGTAGACAAGACAGTAAGTTTAACATATCTTTAGTTTGTTGAAACCCAGCCCTCGGTCTAGAGAAGGGACTGTTGTTGCACTACATGCCTAACAAAGTCTCTTTGTTGGATTCGACATGAGAATTGAGAAAGATTTAACAGAAATTAAACAATCCTGCTTCAGTATGTGCATGATAGAGATAGAAAATGATTACCGTTGCAGGGATGCAAAGACATATTTTGGCTACGAAAATAATTAACGTTAATTATTATTAGTAAAAATTGGTTATTGCACCCCTCTAACCAAGCCCATTGTCCTCGCAGTGGTTACAAATTCAGTGATTATCAGTTCTATCGGTGTGTTGTCCATACTTCATCTTCCTATTGGATGCTGGCCTGGGTAAACACTAAACATAAATATTAACATGGCTTATACATTGTTATACATTGTTATACATTGTTATACATTTTTATACATTGTATACGTTGCTAGATGTATATTGTATAATATTTATATAGAACAAGGGATGTTACACTAATACTACGTCATGTAAGGTAAGTGTTGGAATGGAAAAGTACACACTGAACTGTTCTTTGAGTAGTAAAATCTACAGCACATTTGCCTAGCATTCTAATCGCACGTTTTCTGTCTTTCGTTCCGTAACCTCCAAATGCAAGTGTAAAGTTTATTTCAGTTATAATGTACATTATATTATTATGTCAATAAAATAACAATCGATTTCATCGGTTATGGCGTTCCGCCATTTACAAAAATCTATTTTTTGTACTCAAAGGTAACTGATAAATTTCGATCCCTAGCCGTGTTAGGATAGGGCTAATTTTTATACGCAGTATTTATACACTACCAGGTAACAGGTTCTAATTAAATAACTAACCCGTATTTATGATGTTAGGATGCTGTTAATCCTCTTGTCATTGATAGTGACAACTCAAACTGCGCCCCAGTTCTTTAAAAACTACCACGCTACTGGATTATTTAAAAACTAACCCGTACTTATGATGTTAGGATGCTGTTAATCCTCTTGTCACTGATAGTGACAACTCAAACTGCGCCCCAGTTCTTTAAAAACTACCATGCTACTGGGTTTGTGAGCCTGCCTTACGCTGAGATCAAGGAACCGTTTGAAGCTTGGTTTTCTCAATCTCTCAACAAAAGCAGGATCGGTAAGTTATCGTGTGCACATTAGACAGCAAACATTTCTGTGATTAATTTAATATTGATTATTGATAGAATTGTTATATATTTTACATTAAATTTGACGTTTTAAGTTCAAATAAATCACTCTAATAACTTAATAAGGGCATATAATTGTCCCTAACCACGTGTTCTCCCAATGCTAACCACGTGTTCTCCCAATGCTAACCACGTGTTCTCCCAATGCTAACCACGTGTTCTCCTAATGCTAACCACGTGTTCTCCTAATGCTAACCACGTGTTCTCCTAATGCTAACCACGTGTTCTCCCAATGCTAACCACGTGTTCTCCCAATGCTAACCACGTGTTCTCCCAATGCTAACCACGTGTTCTCCCAATGCTAACCACGTGTTCTCCTAATGCTAACCACGTGTTCTCCTAATGCTAACCACGTGTTCTCCTAATTTGCTAACCACGTGTTCTCCTAATGCTAACCACGTGTTCTCCTAATGCTAACCACGTGTTCTCCCAATGCTAACCACGTGTTCTCCCAATGCTAACCACTTGTTCTCCCAATGCTAACCACGTGTTCTCCCAATGCTAACCACGTGTTCTCCCAATGCTAACCACGTGTTCTCCCAATGCTAACCACGTGTTCTCCTAATGCTAACCACGTGTTCTCCCAATGCTAACCACGTGTTCTCCCAATGCTAACCACGTGTTCTCCCAATGCTAACCACGTGTTCTCCCAATGCTAACCACGTGTTCTCCCAATGCTAACCACGTGTTCTCCCAATGCTAACCACGTGTTCTCCCAATGCTAACCACGTGTTCTCCCAATGCTAACCACTTGTTCTCCCAATGCTAACCACGTGTTCTCCCAATGCTAACCACGTGTTCTCCCAATGCTAACCACGTGTTCTCCCAATGCTAACCACGTGTTCTCCCAATGCTAACCACGTGTTCTCCCAATGCTAACCACGTGTACTCCCAATGCTAACCACGTGTTCTCTCAATGCTAACCACGTGTTCTCCTAATGCTAACCACGTGTTCTCCTAATGCTAACCACGTGTTCTCCTAATGCTAACCACGTGTTCTCCCAATGCTAACCACGTGTTCTCCCAATGCTAACCACGTGTTCTCCCAATGCTAACCACGTGTTCTCCTAATGCAATGCTAACCACGTGTTCTCCTAATGCTAACCACGTGTTCTCCTAATGCTAACCACGTGTTCTCCTAATGCTAACCACGTGTTCTCCTAATGTTAACCACGTGTTCTCCCAATGCTAACCACGTGTTCTCTCAATGCTAACCACGTGTTCTCCCAATGCTAACCACGTGTTCTCCCCTGCAGATGTGTACGATGGTATGGTAAAGAATGTGGTAGATGCAGCCGGTGGAGCTGGCTACAAAGTAGCCCCTATGACTAACGAGAAGATGGCTAACCAACTCACTTGCTTCAAAACTGAATTCGATGCCGGCGACGAAGTTGATATTCAGGTGAGATAATAACGCAAAAAAATATGTCGTTATTTGTTCAGAACGCCACACAAACGAGCAACTGTTTTTGCGGTGCTGTAATCTATAGAAAATGAGGATGTGTGTATAATAGGTCGGTTCAAAAAACCTAAAGTTGCTCCAATCGCTCCCTACCAAAGCTTAATAGTAGATGCCTTGGCTAAAAAACTGCCTTGAAAAATTTCGTGGCTCAACTCCATCGGACTTTAGGTTTTTTGAACCGACCTAGTGTATAAGAAATAAGATGTAGACGGCTGATAAGAGTATCAGTAGTCAATGACTAGACAGGGTTATTGAAAATTACAAAGAATAAAATGGCGTCTGGACTTGGGACCAGCTCATACTCTCATAGTACATTTCATTAATGTATATTTCAGGGAATACTCCCGGACACCAGCCTGTTCTCAAGTGTAGGAACAGAGATGGTTAACGGGTTATCTTGTAACAAATGGGTCTACTTGAACACCCCTAACGGTACTCACCTGACTCAAACCTACACGTTCGTATTTTACTTTGTTACTTGTCTAAATCTACCTTGAAATTAAGAGCGCCCTTTTCGTACCACGTGCGAGTTGAGACTCAGGGGGCTCCACTTTCACGTGATAACACGTGGTAGCACGTGTATATCACACGTGATAACACGTGTATAACACGTGTATATTACACGTGTTATGTAAACGTGTGATACAGAGATATAATTATCAATGTAATATAAGCTGCACTGAGTAGCACAAGTACACACGTACAGTTGCAGTGTACGAGTGATAGTACTGTGAACCCTATTTTATGGTGAAATATTGCCACGTTAAAATAACTGATAAGGCAACAGGTATGAAATATGATATAACATGAGGATTGTACTAAGAAAACTGGTTATTATTTCAAGTTACTTGAGAGTAACGGTACGGCAAAACATGGAGACAAAAATAGTACAGTGATTGAGTTTCGCAAGATCGTATTTAAACCGCTGCTTGCAGTTTAACATCACGTAGGTCACCTTGACGCTACATATTGTGCTTATTATGTTAATGTTATAAATGTTTAAACTAGTCGAGTAGTCGTGATATGAAGAGATTTCTGCGGAAGCGGATTGCGGGCCTTATTTAGTTATTTACCTCCCATATTTTAACCGCTATAATGGTCATCAGCTGGCTTGTCAACCAATTTTAGAGCACATTCGAGTGTGGTACTTAGGTAGGGGTTAGGTTAAGGATATATATTATTAAATCTGAGCTATTTGTACGTGTAACAAAAAAGCGTCATGCTTATTATGATAATGTCACATGTAGCAACTTAAAACTTAAACCATATTTAGTGATTCAAGCTGCTTGCCAAGTTTTTGCTTTTGGATCAGAAATCAATTAATTCCAAATCCAAAAGCGTTTCATTTTATGATATCACCGAACTTTTTAATTATTCAACTCTGACTTGCGGTTTCTCATGTTGTCAAGGTATTCTTCAGAAAGTGAAGTTTTGTTCTAGAAACGAATTTTCAGTGTTGAGTTACAGTAAAATATGATAAACAAAACCTACTCAAGTACTGTAAATGTGACTGTGTAATACACAGTGTGTATTGTGGTCGCCACTCCGCATTTGGAACTCCTAATATACGATATCCTAATCTAATTGCTTATCCTAACCAATCGCATAATATTATTATGTATTCTTAATTCTTATTTATTTACTGTTATTTATTCAGACTGTACGTGTACGGAGATGCGTACCCGATTAAGCTGGTGATGGAGGGTTACAACATCATATCTGGGTCACATGTCGACAAGTATGTTATCGACTACACAACCTACTCTTCGGTTAGTCTAATCTTTAATCTTATCTAATTAAGAGAATCTTTACAAGTTGTAATTTAGTAGACAACACACCCTGTGTAGTGTGTGGGTGTTATTGAGTTTATTAAACACTCACACTCACACTGGGTTACTTTTACAATATCAGATTGATATTTGATAAGCTGCTGTGAATAATCATTCATTAATTTAATCATTCATTAATTTAATCATTCATTAATTTAATCATTCATTTTGACAATGTTTTAAATAATCTAATCATTACCAACCTGAACGTTTCCTAACCTACACGAGTATTAGTTATAAGTTATATATATATAATATTAGTTATAAGTATGATTTAATTTCAGGGAGATGACATACCAGAGGCCCTGTTTTCGGAGCCCTACGCTTCATTGGACTGTGACGGCTACCCTGGACCCGGGCTTGCTGGTGTGTATAACTTACTGTATACGCTTTGAAAATTAATAATACAATTTATTTTTTATTAGTGTTAATAATAAAGTTTATATATTTAAAAAAACATCTGTTAAAACTATCTGTCTCCAGATTGCTCATTGTAAACATTAAACTTTTACAGAATAATATTACATAAGTTTTTGTGGAGATGTCAGAAATGTCCTAATTAAAATGAGCCCGAAAAAAAGCAAGACACACAGTGTCCGTATCACAAGGAAAACCCCAAATAATGCACTATATGCAGTGTCAAAACAGGGCAACAATTGTCTGAACATATTAAAAAGTCCTTAAAGGAAAGTTTCTCTTCCACTCCATCACGTGGCTGCCTAATAACGTCTGGTACCCAGTCTGGTACATCACGTGGCTGCCTAATAACGTCTGGTACCCAGTCTGGTACAAGGATACCCCAGCTTCTTACACTTGCCACACAGTCCCTGGGGGTGTGATACAGTGGGGTTGCACTTGTCCTCCCCTCCTGCTACTTTCTCTAGCGGCTTCTGTTGGTAGGGGTACACCATCACATTGCACTTGTTACACATTTGTCCGTTGTTAGCCCAAGAGTTGCCGCTCTGCCAGCCTCGCTTGCAACTCGGACACTGGAAGTGACCGAATACTCTCCTCTGACCTTGGTATGGAGTCTTACTGCTCTGAAATTAGACGGAATAAGTCGTGTGTTTTTTAATTTCGTGGTATGTAACGAGTCTCTGATGACCATTAAATAAGAGAAAGTATTGCGCGCACAGTATGTACAGAAAATAAATCATTAAATATAAACAGGGTGATCCAGAAGTCGGGTCACAATGAAAAGTAAGCTCGCAATAGGTTATAGGCCATAGAAACATCTTTAATTGTCAGGAGCAAGCAATGTTATAAGAGTATAATATATAAAGAATTAAGAAGGGTAATAGTATATACAAATAGACTCACTGAATCAGACATGGTGTATAACTGGTGGTTACGACTACAAAACAAAAGTAAAACGTACGCTTGAGTGAATTGAAAGAATGAGCAGTGCTGCACTAGCTGCAGTATTTATAGGTGGAGCTGTCCCGTTTGGCTGGCAATGGAGCTGGCAATGGAGCTGTCAGCTGGCTCTGTCAGTTATAACTTATCATGACCTCATCTTCCTTATTTCTGAGATTACTCAGTTGGCTGGCAGAGATGCTGGCTGCTCATCTTGCCAGCCAACATGCCAGCCAACCGGGACAGAGATTAGATCATAACTGCAGATTCTTACGTTTTCATAATCAAATTACCTTGCAGGTATTCATACTGATATATTCGCTGATATTGTGGGAGCTGTTCATGATCATGAGGGGAATTTCAACCATTTCAAGGGAAACCACGGCAAGAAATACAGCAGTAAAGAGGAGCACAGTGATAGATTCGCTGCTTATCGTAACAATATCAGGTATTGTACTAGTTTTAAAATTTAAGTCTTGGTTTCAAATAAGACTCAGTTTTGCAGTAGGTTTAACCTTCCTCGTTCGATCCCTTGTTTAGACAGCCGTTCAGTAAGTGTGTTAGGCATACAACCAACATCCTTCATGTGACATGCAGTGATGTGCAGCAGGTTTGATCGATGAAGCCAAAATGAAGTACGATCCAAGCTTGAGAACTTCGTGTTGGATATTGGTCATGGGTCCTCTTCAAAAAACAGTGCATGAGATAATCCAAGTTCGTTACAGCAATGTATTCTGTATAGTGTTTGTTTCCAATGTACTGATCCTTAGTAACTCGTAAGTACAGAGCCTAGCTGGACTAGGAAGGTGTTTGAGTCGCCATCCATTAATGTAACTTCCTGAAACTCCATTTAAGAATGAGGTCACTGGCCACTGGGCACTGGTGCAATAATTTCATCATAAATTGATCTGTAAGATGCTTTTCTCGGACTCAGGCATAAACACCTGGCTCATATAATAAGTACTGAAATACATTCGCACAAGTCACCGCCTGAACGGAATGAGTAATGACGAAGTCTTTGAAATGCAGTCGTTTGCCACAGATGTCAAAATATCGGTGACACCACAAATATTGCGCAAATGGACGGCGCGAACACAATTTTATGATGCTATATTGTTTGTTCGCACGTGATGTTAACGCGCGCGCCTCGACGTACGTAACCATGCTGGAAAATATTGGCCATCTCATCTTCTCATAGAATTTGAAAGTGCCACCACATTTATTTAATTGCATAAATTCGTTTTATGATAGTAAATTGGCCATCTTAGGCCAGAAATACGGTTTCGAGTATAGTATTTAAATAGGTTAGCAATGGATAGACTAGATATGGTTTAATAATTCTTGAAGAATCACAAAAATTGGCCCAATCTTCTGAAAGACTTATTTGGACACAGAGCAACATAGCACATATTTTGTAATAGAATTCTTTATATATAGATATCTATTGCAAGTTTCATTGTGATATTTTAGACATTAGTTATTATTAGGTGGACCTCGTTATGATCTTTATAAATATGACAGCAATTCTATGATGGAAGATTGTAACGGCCGTTTACCAACCATTTCAACACTTTCCAGATACATTGACTCAAAGAACAGACAAGGACTCTCCTACAAGCTTGGTGAGAATCACATGGCTGATTGGTTCCCTCATGAGCACACCAGGTATAATCCTACTGATTGATCTGTGCTCAAAAGTTATTAGTCATGCCCCCACGATTGGACTGATTGATTCATCACCTTTTTTGTCACCCTGTTTTTAGTTGTAATCTGCGATGCTCTTTAAATTTGGCTTTCAACAGGCTCCGTGGAAAGCTGTATTCGGGTGAACAAAATAACGGAAAACCTTTCTTGAAAGAAGAAATGAAAAACGCAAACCTCCCTGAAAACTATGACCAACGTGTAGAGGGTTTGTACTTTGTTTTACGAATGATTCATTAGTAGCAAAATTCCTTTAAAAAACTCCTTTGACACCACATGGGGACGAGTCTAGTTTAAATTTGGTAAGTGTGACAATCTAACCATGCCCTCAGGTGCCATCGGTCCTGTCAAAGATCAAGCTATCTGTGGTTCATGCTGGTCTTTCGCTACAACGGGTTCTATTGAAGGAGCCTTCTTTAAACGATATGGCTACAGAGTATCTCTTTCTGAACAAAAGTAAGTCAAACACTGAACATTAAAAATTATCGAAATACTCATGCAGGTACGATAATAAACTAAAATTTCACTTTTTAACACATTTCCTCTTCAGTTTAATGGACTGCTCGTGGGGGTAGGGTAACAACTAACACATTTCCTCTTCAGTTTAATGGACTGCTCGTGGGGGTACGGTAACAACTAACACATTTCCTCTTCAGTTTAATGGACTGCTCGTGGGGGTACGGTAACAACTAACACATTTCCTCTTCAGTTTAATGGACTGCTCGTGGGGGTAGGGTAACAACTAACACATTTCCTCTTCAGTTTAATGGACTGCTCGTGGGGGTACGGTAACAACTAACACATTTCCTCTTCAGTTTAATGGACTGCTCGTGGGGGTACGGTAACAACTAACACATTTCCTCTTCAGTTTAATGGACTGCTGGTGGGGGTACGGTAACAACTAACACATTTCCTCTTCAGTTTAATGGACTGCTTGTCGGGGTACGGTAACAACTAACACATTTCCTCTTCAGTTTAATGGACTGCTCGTGGGGGTACGGTAACAACTAACACATTTCCTCTTCAGTTTAGTGGACTGCTCGTGGGGGTAGGGTAACAACTAACACATTTCCTCTTCAGTTTAATGGACTGCTCGTGGGGGTACGGTAACAACTAACACATTACCTCTTCAGTTTAATGGACTGCTCGTGGGGGTACGGTAACAACTAACACATTTCCTCTTCAGTTTAATGGACTGCTCGTGGGGGTACGGTAACAACTAACACATTACCTCTTCAGTTTAATGGACTGCTCGTGGGGGTACGGTAACAACTAACACATTTCCTCTTCAGTTTAATGGACTGCTCGTGGGGGTACGGTAACAACTAACACATTTCCTCTTCAGTTTAATGGACTGCTCGTGGGGGTAGGGTAACAACTAACACATTTCCTCTTCAGTTTAATGGACTGCTCGTGGGGGTACGGTAACAACTAACACATTTTCTGTTCAGTTTAATGGACTGCTCGTGGGGGTACGGTAACAACTAACACATTACCTCTTCAGTTTAATGGACTGCTCGTGGGGGTACGGTAACAACTAACACATTACCTCTTCAGTTTAATGGACTGCTCGTGGGGGTACGGTAACAACTAACACATTTCCTCTTCAGTTTAATGGACTGCTCGTGGGGGTACGGTAACAACTAACACATTACCTCTTCAGTTTAATGGACTGCTCGTGGGGGTACGGTAACAACTAACACATTACCTCTTCAGTTTAATGGACTGCTCGTGGGGGTACGGTAACAACTAACACATTACCTCTTCAGTTTAATGGACTGCTCGTGGGGGTACGGTAACAACTAACACATTTCCTCTTCAGTTTAATGGACTGCTCGTGGGGGTACGGTAACAACTAACACATTACCTCTTCAGTTTAATGGACTGCTCGTGGGGGTACGGTAACAACTAACACATTTCCTCTTCAGTTTAATGGACTGCTCGTGGGGGTACGGTAACAACGCGTGTGACGGAGGGGAGGAGTGGAGAGCGTATGAGTGGATGCTGAAACACGGAGGTATTGCTTATGAGGAGGAATATGGACAGTACCTTATGGCGGTTAGTTGTGATTTAGTTTGATAATTTATTATTCCATAATATGTATTCTGCTATTTCGTCATTTATACATCTGGGTCTCTAGATTTCTAATGGATATGATTAACTGATGTTACAAAATCTAACCTCTCCTCCACAGTTTATACTATGCCTGCGTAGTGCGTCTCTTTTTTAGCTATTGATTACCAGACCGATTAATTAAACATAATCATGGATCACTCATCACAAAGTCACAAATCCTCAAATATTTCATAATGTTTCCAAAATTCTGTTCAATCTTATTACAAATATCGAATGCTGTTTCAAGCAGATAACTATGGAATTGGCTTGATTACTTTGACGGATATGATTACGTGGTTTCCGGCCCACCCAAATAAATAATAACCTCAACGTACAAGTTACAATAGCCCCAACTTCTTTACCTAATACCTACGTCCTACATACCTACCATTATTCCTTTGTGCGATAACCCCATCGTCATCATTCCTTTTTTTAATTTCATCACCAATAAGACTAAATTAGAATGTTTTATGAACTGAAGAACTGACGTAGCAGAAACAGCAGCAGCATGTGCCCCACCCGTAATCTATGCAGTATTTAAACCAGCGCCAATATTGTATTCACTAGATTAGTAACAATATAGTTACTACAGACCACTCCACTCACTACGTCACTCACTACGTCACTCACTACGTCACTCACTACGTCACTAGATTAGTAACAATATAGTTACTACAGACTACTCCAATGATGCTGATGCAAGGTGTTGTGCGTTATGATAAATGTTTGTTACACAAATTACTCCGATCGACATTATCAATAAAACAACTCACGCATGACACAAAGATAGGACCTAAAGCTACATTTAGCTATTATAGTAGCATTTAGTAGCTTGGAATTTGTACTTCTCATTCTTGGCTCAGTTCATTTATTTGTTTGGGAAATTTGGTTGGCTATTCAAAAGATGGTTCTGCAGTTGGTCACTGCAAAGTAGCGCCAATAGTTGTTCAGTGTATTGTTATAGTTCTGCAGTTGGTCACTGCAAAGTAGCGCCAATAGTTGTTCATTATATTGTTATAATAGTAGTGGCTTTCATACTGCAGCTCACTTTCTCTGTATTCGTTACTTTTTCTGTTATCTTTTCAGAATGTCAGCACTTGGCTTTTTAAGTTTTTCAAAACTTTTTATTGGATTTTTGGCTGAATTTGTCCTATGTTACAATGTTACATACCATTCTTTACATACCAATCCATACCTACATACCATTCTCTGCTATGCCACTTTGTCGGAGACAACGGTTGCCATGACAACGGTTGTCTCATGTCCCGCGCTCATCAGATTGTAAACTTGGCTTCGTTTTAATCGTGGTGGCTCTTCAATTGATTTGTTTAGTAAGCGTATTACTGTATTATCTCACGAGCTTTGATGACACCCGTCACCTAGTCCAACATCTTCTTCTTTGAGATTGTAGAGCTGAGACGTTAATTTGCAAGATAACACTTGATTTGTTATTTAACCTACCACGTGACATACAGATCATTTGCGGTGTCGCCATTCATAATGAAGTACCATATTATGTTAGATTTTTAACAAGTTACCTTATCTTTAACATACTTGTGTGATTTGAATTTTATTAATTTATATATGAGTATGGCAAATTACTTTTTAAATAATCTCGCCTAGACATTAATTAATTAATATCATACCATCTAGAATACGCATGATAACCACTTCTCCAAGGGTAGTCTTGTCGGGTTTTGTTTCGTTTTGTGTTAGGGATTGTTTAGTTTTGTGCGTTGTCCAGGTTGTTCATTACGATACCATCTGTTGTTATACCATATTATACTACTTTAAAACTAACTTATAAAATTAATATAGATCCCAGCGCCATGTTGAATAGTTCCGAATCAGCTGCTGAGATTCCTAGCTGGGGACCTGACTGGGATAACTACTACACGGAGGAGCTTGGAATCCGGACAACGGACCAGTTTCTTGGCTGGGTCTTCATTCTAGGAACTATAGTGGGTCTCCTGGGGAACGGTTCTGCAGTCTGGTACTTCTGGCCCAAGAGAAACCAGTCTGTTCACAACATGCTGTACCTAGCCATAATCACTGTTGATTTCCTGACTGTTTCATCAAGTTTTCCTGTGATAGCATCTCTGCTTAATGATCGGTATCCGATGATCTTCAACAAGGATGTCTTCTGCTCCGCCTGGACCTTGGTCTCCTCCTTTACCGCAAAGATGTCCATTTTCCTGGCAGCCATGATCTGTGTGACCCGCACTATTGCCATGAGATGTCCCTACCTAACGTTGAAACGTACATCCGTCATCAGTGCCATTGCTGGATATGCTTTCCTTTTAATAGCACTTGATTTGACGTACATCTCTTTCGAATGGGAGCACGGCCAATATGTCAATAGCACATGTTTATGTTCAGCCAAGTTCTACGAAACCGCCCCGATCGTTGTACAGTATACTGCCACTGTGTCGTTAATACTGCAGCTCACCATGCCTTCCTTCATTACTTTCTTCTGCTTTGTTGCCAGCACTTGGTTTTTAATGACTCGCGCTACTTTACTTAATGTCGACGAACGGAAGTTTCGCCGGGTGTCAGTCACAATTACCATATTCACTGTTATTTTTCTGATTTGTAATATTCCTTGCTTCGTCTACCAGATGTTTTCGTTTCTCTCTTGGGATTTTCCTGAGTTATTGAACGTTTTTGACCTTCGATACTTCAACTATTATGGCCCACTCTTGCTGCAGTTCTTCCCCATATTTCTGAACTCTGCGATAAACCCGTTTGTGTACCTGTTAAGAATGAGTGGATACCAGAACTGGATCAGAAAATGTTTCAGAATGTGTTTCTCTGCAAAAGTGGCTGTAGATGGGTGAAAACCTTAGATAGTGGTTCTAGAATGAATATTTTACTTTAGGAAAGAAGGCTGAACATTTACAAGTTTAGTTTTAGACAACGATTCAATGGCTAAAAGGAGAAAAGGTTATGAACTGAAATGTTGAGTTTGTCATTTGTACTTGAACAATTTAACGTATTTCTAATCAGTGTTTTCTGAAAGGTACTTTCTTCATTAGAAATAGTGTTTTTAACGAAGTGTTAATTCTCTAATTTTTGTATAATTTTTTATAATATTGTGAAGCTAATTTCGATTTGTCACTAGACTATAACCTTATAGCTATACACCTAAAAAATTGCCCCTTGATATGGTGCTTTCCATTTCTGAGAAATAGCTCATTTTCATCAACAAAGTTTCCATTTTTAAATGATTAGTAATCGTCACAATAATGTTTAACTCTCATCTCCTCTCTTGTATTTCCCAAAGTAGGAGTAAGTAAACGATCACACCCACACTGTAACACTGTTTATCATACTTGATAATACTAAACATCTGCCCTGCACAGGACACACTGTAACACTGTTTCTCATACTTGATAACACTAAACATCTGCCCTGCACAGGACGGATACTGTCACTACGAGAAGACAGAGAAGCGTGTCAAGATATCTAGCTACACAAACGTAACCGGAGAGGAGCACCTCCAGCTAGCTCTCTTCAACAAGGGAGCTGTGGCTGTCAACATTGACGCTAGTCACAAGTCACTCAGTTTCTATGAGAGTGGGGTTTACTACGAGGAGGCTTGCAGTGAGTTTCGGTTTTGCTTTTGCTCTAACTTGCAGTAGCGCGCGACCGAAACAACGCTTGTGAAACAAGCGCGTCACGCAGTACGCGTATACACATGGCTATTATATACATATATGTGAAGTTTTGCTTCAGAGTGCTATTTATAGTTAAATCTCATGTAATGCTGGACAATTAGTGGTGCACAATATTGACTGCAAATATCTGCAACAATCCTGATTTAAATATGACATGCTATTAAATATATATGTAAATATTAAATGCTATTTTAATCACCTACTTCCCCTCAGAGAACGGCCCAGAAGATCTGGATCACGCGGTGCTAGCTGTTGGGTGGGGTACTCTTGGTGGACAACAATATTGGATTGTGAAGAACAGCTGGTCAACCCACTGGGGAAATGTGGGCTATGTTCTGATGAGCAGAAAGGATAACAACTGTGGTGTTTCTACTGATGCAACGTACGTACAAATTGAGTAAATATACAGTTGTTTCCTGGGAACAGCTGAAAACTATTGGTGTTGGACAGTTTTGAGTTTATTCTTTTTCGATAGTGATCAGCTGATGAGGCTGTTGATGATTTTGTTTCCTTCACTTCTTTGCTTTTATTCGGGCTATAACACTTAACAGTGACCTCTAAGGCATGTGATTGTGATCTTCAGATAATTCATGTTACAATTTTTGATTGGACGTGATAAGGGCGTTATACATTTTTATAGTAATTGTTGTTTTGTAACCGATCGGGTTTTTTAGATTGAGAGAGCTTTCAATTTGTAATGACAGACATTTTTAAAGGTTCGGAAAGCACCATGCTTCACCGTCAGTCTTTGTTTTTTTCACATTTTTTACTGTTTTTCATTTTATTATGATAATTCTGTTTTTGGTATTTTGTATGACTGGAATTTTATAGGGTTGAGGATTTGGTGATGATTTTTACTACATTAATCCATGATCGTGGAATTCGGTAACTTTTTTACAATTTATACGTGTTTATGCTGTTTTGAAACATTAAAATCTTTGAAACTGTAGTTTCCAATTCTATTGTTGATCCAGTGCGCACTTGCAAAACCTTCACTTTGAAAAACCATAAGCTGTTGCCAATAAAGTCAAATCTACATTTGCAAATATCATAAAAAAAGTAAAAAAGTAAAGAATTTCAGCTACAGGAAAGGGGCTTCCTAGATATAGCAGTGAAAAAAACTCAATATCAGTCTTACTTATACTTTACTATATGGGCCATAGCATTTATAATCCAACAGATTCTAAATCTATAATTGTGCAAAAAAGAAAAATTCATCGTTGATAATAATAATCATCAATATCGCCAGCACGCTATGTATACATAGTATAGGGATAGTATAATAGTACATAAGTGGTATACAAAACGAGTCGAGCATTCTTTAATATAAATAAACTCGTCTCAAACGACTCTTAATTAAACGAACTCATTTTGTCTTAAAAGTTAAAACGACTTTCTTTCAAAAACCATCTTAAATGTTTTAGTATAGGTTCTCAGAAAATTTGAGAATACCTGGCTGAAGAAAACAAAAATATCACTTAGTCGTAAGCTCAGAATATACGAAGCTCAAGTCCTAGTCGTGCCCATCATCAATTCATCATGTATAATTGCAACTCCTGGGCTGCCCCTACCAAATTCCAGACTGACGTAAATCTTAAAGGTAGGCTTGTTGGTAAACCTAGTCTAAATTTACTTGACATGATAAGAAATTACCTAAAACGAAAGAAAATTTTAAATTCTCTACGTCCAATTTCAGATTTTGAAGATTTGAGAGCCATTGCTCTTAATAGAGTTACATGGAAGATTGGAAGTTTTTTGAGAAAATTTAGTTTTATCTTTTGAATTTGGACCTTTTTATGTTTTGAGACAGCTACCAATAATGTTCTTAGGATTGCTGTTTTCAGATATTTTGAACTTTGATATGGATTACAATAAATAATAAAATCAAAACAGTTAACAGCTCCTGGTAGTCTTGTTATCAGTTATGATTCAAAACAACTCGTCCTCTAAATCAAACACTCAAATGTTCATAAACATGGTGTGTAACCACTACTACTCTTAAGCATTAAGTGTTCCTTCCACAGACAGTGCACCGACTGATTCCCTTCTCCATCACCTCATCCTTACCCTTGTAAATATTCCCCAGAGCTTTGTAATAACCTGGCCGGACAGCCACTGTGCTGTTGTTGTCTATAGCCAGCCAGTAGTCAATGTGGGTGATGGAGTAGTAACAATATCCGGCACCCAGGCACTCCAGGAAGGTAGGGTTGTGGAAGAACTCTAGACAGGAGCCCGAGGAGGAGAGTGATGTCCCGCCCCCGGAGCTAGAGGTTGAGATCTGAGGGTGGGTACGTGGATTAAAGCAGGGAAATTATTTGGAATATTTGTTTACTATACTTAATGTTATTTAATCAATATCATTCAAGGTTACAGAACTTACAATTCCAACGAATTTGTAGATTATTAATAGAGTTAATTTGACGGAAATTTTGCAAGAATTCAAAATGTGGCTACACTTTGTCTTTGACATAATAAATAGATTCCAATGACACTTTACTGGGCGGCGCTCAGCCTGCCTTTCCGCTATATCTTGATCGCAAAAGCGTGAGGTCCCCAGGTTATAACAGTTAGACTTAGAGTTCATGAATTACATGATATCAGTATTGATAATAAGAAGCGAAAATGCGATTAGGACCACTTAGACTACGTTAAATCTGTCTCTATCTGCAACGGCTTCAATAATAAGTGCAATTACTTTGGGATCTCAGGGCTCAGGCTTTGCCTTTTATGTTCATAAACACGAAAGATATGCCGTAGAAAGCAGCCCCCTACAGAGCGTTAGATTAACCCTAAAATTCAAGAAAAAACAAGTATCACGAGATCAAGTCGCTGTGATGTCCTGGAACATCCAGGACAGCACAGGAGACGGGTCTAACAAATTTGAAAATAGCGAATTTTTGTCAATCCTCAAACAAGCTAACATTCTTTGTCTTCAAGAAACAAAGAAGCAAGTTAAGATTGAAGGATACCTCTCTTTTAATAGCAACCGCAAAAATTCACGCTCAGGAGGGGTCTGCATTCTTGCTGAAAATGACCTAAGAAAAGGTGTCTCTAGTGTGCTTTGTAATGAATCTGATGACATTATGTTGTTAAACTGGACAAGAACTTTTTTAAACTTGATTTTGACCTATTTTTGGTATGTTATTATATTAGCCCTGCATACTCGTCCTATGTCAAGAAGAATCCAGATTATACTGCTAATACCTTCTCTGCTCTTGACTCTATCTGTATCAGACTACGTCAAAAGGGAGAAGTTATTATGTGTGGCGATGCAAATGCAAGAACTGGAAAACTCCCAGACTATATCCTTTCCTGTAATGCACCTGCCATCCATGACATCTATAACGACATTGGACTCGAGCACGACATAGAAGAACCAAGAAACAATTCTGACCTTACAATATCTGAACCCCACTGCCAACACTTCCTTGACATGGTTATCAATAACCAACTCAAAATTCTTAATGGTCGTACCCTTGGGGACACCACTGGAAAAATGACCTGTCACAAATACAATGGAAGCAGTGTGGTTGACTATTTTGTAATCACCTCATGGGCAAGAGATCATGTAAACTCTCTCCAAGTAAAAGAGTTTACATCATACTCTGATCATTGTCCATTAGTCTTGAAACTCACTACATTTGAACCATTTGTCGCAAACTTCCAGCTCCCAGACTTTTCTAACTTTCCTTGTGGCTATAAGTGGGACAGCAACACCTCCCATTCACTATTTAAAAAAGCCCTTACCTCACCCGAAATTATCAACAATCTGGAAAGCATTGTGACAAATGAATTTAGCAGTACTCTGGAGGGCAATCACGAACTGAACGATGCAGTCATAAAATGTCTCCACAGTGCTGCTGATATAGCCTTAAAAGTGAAAAAGCCTCCCAAAAATTCTGCCCGTAAAAAATGGTTTGACCCACAAGTCAACTCCTCGCGGCGGAACCTTAATAGGCTAGCAAATCGGCTTGGTAGTAAGCACTGTAACAGTATCCTCAGACTAGAATATTTTAAGCAACGCAACAAGCATAGCAATTTTGTAAACAGTAAGAAAGTAGCTTTTCTTAAGAAGTTAAATGAAGCTATAGAAGAAGGTCACATACTCGACTGGAAAAAATTTAAACGGCTTAAACAAGAACATGACACTAGCCCCTTACTCGACAAATTTGATTTAGCTAGCTTCCATGACTTCTTTGCATCCCTTTATAAAAAACCAGACCAGGAGCCAGATCTCACTCACCACAATCACAAACATTACCCTGAACCACCAGATCTGGATATCCTAAATAAGCTCATGTCAGAATCTGAAGTGACCTCTGCCATCAAAAATCTCAAAAAAGGTAAAAGTTGCTCAAACGACTTGATATCCAACGAGATGCTTCAGAGCGTAATTCCGCTTTGTCTCAAAGCCATCCTGAAAAACTTCAACCACTCACTGGTCTCCGGTTACTATCCATGGCACACCAGCATCATTACTCCTATTTACAAGTCTGGCAACCCTTTCAGCCCGGACAACTACAGAGCAATAGCTGTTGGTAGCTGTATGGGTAAACTGTTTTCTAGCATCTTACTTGAGCGTCTCCTGCACTTCAAAAAGCTCTACTGCCCTGACCCAAAAGAACAACTAGGGTTCTCGAAGGGTGCTCAAACAAATGACCACGTTTTTACCCTTAAGACAGTCATTGACAAATATACCAAGGTTAAGAAAGCTCGTCTCTATGCATGCTTTGTTGATCTAAGAAAGGCCTTTGATACTGTATGTAGGGACCTCCTTCTGCACAAAATCACATGCCTTGGAATAACTGGAAACTTCTTCAATTGTTTGTTTGTTTGTTTTTGTTTGTTTGGGGACTGGTTTGTAAGCCAGCCAATGTTTACGAATATAATATTAATAACTTTATTACATAATCATAAATATATATCATAAATAGATCAAATTTGAAACACAAATTTGCACGCAGTTAATAAATTTATTAAAAAAAAAGAAAATGAAAAAAAATGTTTATTGCTAAAACAAAATATGGAGCACTCTGTGCTTCCAACAGCCCTTCAGACTCGCGCTAAGTTTGTTAGGGACTGATTTAGGATATCGTAGATATTGCTATGCCATGCCATTAGTTTGGATATGTAGTGTTTGTGATTGTTGAAATCAATTAATTACGGTTTGTGCTGATAGGAAAATAGTGATAGTGGGGAATGTGGCAGTGTAAATATGGACCCGGAATTTAGGATGTGTGGCTTATCCATTAATATTAGTTGCCGCTAGTCTGTGATCAGTTTGTTCTGGTTTTTTTGTGTGCAAATATATATTCATAGTTTATTTTTGTAATATCATATAATATATAGTACTTAATAATAACCATATGACTAATAACTGATTTACTAATTAACTAATTAACTAATTCACTAAACTGATATAATGACCGTTGTGTCCAGTAACTTTCAGACACGTTGTGACCTTCTTAGACCTGGAATATTATGTAATAAGAAACTGGGCCACGTGTCATCGTCATTTTCACTCTGCAGGTTCAAGAGCATGCGTTTTGTAGCCGATTTAAAAAGGTTTATGGAAAAAAGTGTGGGTAGGGTGCTTACATTTGCATTTACAGCATAAATTGAGAGTAAAGGTCCTTTGAAGAACATCGAAGATCTGAAATGTGTGGTGTTGTACTCGGCTAACCAGGATGCTGCAGTCACGTGATCTGAGTTTGCAGTGGGTGCATTTTCTGGGATAGTCATACAGATTTGTTGAGGGACTGAGCTGCGGAAATGTTTGATTCGGTGCATGAGAATTAGTGTGTTTTTTACAATAACACTGTGCACCGTGAGTATACCATTGTTATTGAAAAATTGTTTTGTGTGTTCTGGCAGTCGACCGTCTTTGTAAAAGTAATTAATGTGACCTGGCATTACTGCCCTGATACCCTGTTTTTGTCGTGAGAAGAGTGATTCAATGTGATTTTTTGCTGCAAACCCCCATACAATTGAACAGAAGTTTAAATACGATTGAACAAAACTTTGATATATCTGTAGCCTTATTTGAATCGATAGGTGACGTTTTATTTTATACATAATTCCTACATACCGCATCATTTTTGATCTAACAGCTGCTATATGCTTAGACCATGTTAGTTTATCATCCATTATAACGCCAAGGAACCGTGCTTCCCTTTTACGTTCTAATTGTGTGTCTGCAATATGAATATTTGGAGTATTATCAGTATTTCTAACACCGAAAAGCATATAGCAGGTCTTTTTTAGATTAAGTGCAAGTCCATTACAGTCAACCCAGCGTACAAACTCGTGGGAGAATTGGTTGAATTTTTGTATAACATCGTTTGCATTTTTGCCTTTTATTATGATGTTCGCATCATCAGCGTAGAGTATAAACTTTATCATACTGTTGATATTTGGCATATCATTGATGTAGATTAGGAATAACAAAGGTCCCATAATACTGCCCTGTGGAACTCCGTATGTAATAGGTTTAAGAGCTGATTTAATACCATTCAAACATACATATTGCTGACGTGTGCTCAGGTAGGATTTAAACCATTGCAAAGCTTGCCCACGGATTCCATAGTGCTGGAGTTTGTCAATCAATACATCATGAGACAAAACGTCAAAAGCTTTACTAAAGTCGACTAGGAGTAATAGAGCAACTTCCTTTTTGGCAAGGGAATTCAGAATCGTGTGTTGAGCATCCAAAAGAGCATGCTCACAGGATCGGCCTGGCCGGAAGCCATATTGCCCTTCAAAGAGCGAGCCTTTCTTGTCAAGGAAGTCCATTACTCTATTATGCATAAGTTTTTCATACAATTTGGAAAAGGTGCACAGCAAAGATATGGGTCGATAGTTAGTGGCGTCGGATTTGCTGCCTCCTTTGTGAATTGGTATAACTTTAGCTATTTTGAGAGATGATGGGAAGATACCTTGACTAAATGATGTGTTAATGATTATGGACAAGACTTTACAGAAACAATCCTATGAAACATTCATTTTGGGAGGCCAGCCCATCCAACACATCGAAAAATACTGCTATCTTGGCATTATATTCCACAGAAATGGATCTTTTACAGCAGCAAATACTGAACTGAGGGCCAAGGCTCTCCGTGCTCTCTATGGCCTCAAAGGCAATATCGTCAAAGATGCCCTCTCTCACCGTTCTCTAAACATTCTATTTGACTCTCTAATAAAACCGATACTACTCTATGGCTGCCAAATCTTATGTCCTCACTCAAAAACCATGAGATACCTCTCCAAAACAGATAGCAAAGCCAACCCCCAGCATACTCTCAGGTACATCTCACAAGACCACTATGAAAGATTCCACCTTAAGTTTATCAAGTGGTCCTTGTCTGTCCATTCAAAAGCATCAAATATAGGCTGCTGGGGCGAAAGTGGGCGCCACCCCCTCTTCTTTGAAGCCTGCAAACTGGCAATAGATTTCTATACTCGCCTTGAAAGCACTGAAAATGAACTTCTCTCCGCTGCATTTCACGAGCAGATTATGCTGGGCCTTCCTTGGTACACCAACATCTCTAATCTTCTCACCAAATATAACTTCCCCCACTCATCCTCTTCAAAATCCAAGCTCTCTACCCAAATCAGTCACAACATGAGGGAAGAATTTGTGGATACCTGGAAATCTGCCAAGGCATCCTCACCTAAATTAGAATTTTACAATCAAATTAAACATGATTTTGAACCAGAAACATACTTAGGAGTGGTTAAGATCCCCGATGCTCGGAAAAGCTTAACAAGGTTTCGTATTAGCTGCCACAATCTTTACATTGAGAGGGGCCGTTACGAAACCCCCCTAGTACCAAGAGAACATCGATGGTGCACTTTTTGCTTTTTCAGCAAGGGGCTTAAGCCTATTGAGGACGAAATTCATGTTCTAACTGACTGTTTACTCTACTCCTCAGTTAGAGAAAAATTTAACTTCCATCCCAAAAATATTACTGACCTAGCCGGTTTGCTATCCGATAAAACACTAGACCCTACAAAATTTACTGCCACAGCAAGAGCAATCCATTCAATTCTCTCTGTGAACGAAAATTTTACAGCCTACTATAAGAGCCCAGATTTCCACTCAAATACTGGCCAATGCATAATGCTATAGGACCTCAAAAATAGTATTATATTAAACATTTCTATTTTATCCCTACACATCTGTAAATAACTAGAATTGTGTAACCTTAAATTATTTCAGAATTATAACTATTGTGAATTCAATAAAATAATTATCACTTTTGTATCCTTGTATCCTTGTATCCTTGTATCCTATGGCGAAATGACAGACTGTCACTGAGTGCCGCCCGGCGCCCAGTAATATTAATAAGTGTAATACTAATAGATTTGTAGTGTTTTAATATACCGATGGCGATATATTATCAGTATATTTTAAAATCAGAGCTTGTAAATTCAAATGTGAATTTTATTACCCAGTGAACCATTACCACTTGAAAAGAGAAAAATAATGAAAACTAACCATGAGATGCGAATATCCAGTCCACAGAGCTGAAAAGTGTTTAGGACAATCCGGAGCAGTGTCCTTGAAAGAGTGCCTGGTGAGAGTGAACCTCTGTCCGAGGCACACACGACATCTCCCAATATGGTTCTTAATGTCCTCAATATCTGTCATGCGAGGCTGGGAAAAGTGACCGTCAGGGTCTACAGACAGCCAGTAGGATTTGTCAGCAGGACTCTTGGAACCGTACAAGCACTCGTCTTCCCCGCAGTCGGAGTAGATCTGTAGGAATGGCAGGATTTGGAAGTCTTCTAAACACGTCCCTGTGGAGTTGTTTTTTTGTTTTTTAAAGAGGCTGGACCTAGGATAGCATGAGAATGCTTTGCCTGCCTCTAGAGTATGGCAACCCTGAAGAAGGTTGCCGGGGTTATCTATGTGGAGATGATGAATTGATGAAGTGATGATGAAGTGAAATGAAGGAGAATGAGTAGACGCTATTATGTAGCATCGATATATCTCGCAGTTTAATTAATTAATTTATTTATTAATTGGCAACTTATCACAAAAGCTACAGCTTCAGACCTACCGCTCTCTCCGATATCTTCAGCTAAAGCCTTGCCATTCCCTTCAAACATCACAAGAGAGTATCCAATCCAAAGAGATTTGTAACCACTAGGACATTCAGGGACCTAGAAGTAAATTTACGGTATTCCTCAATCAGAATTGGAGAAAAAATGACTGAGCCAAGAAGTTTGGGTCAAATATGAGTCAAGTATTGGAAATAGGATACGGAGTAGGAGAAACTCGATTTTCCGAGACATTAGAATTTCTTACAGTAACAGAATGAGAATGTCTGACGATGGGGTGGTTGTATTCGTACTCATGAGGCTTGCAGGTCCCCTGCTTTCCCCTTGCTCCTTTAGATCCTTTAACTCCTCCTCGTCCCTTCCGTCCCGGGATACCGGTTAGACCCCTTTTTCGACTGTGCATACCTTTCGTACCTTTATTTGATCATGTTAAAAGCGAACTGTGTCTGAGATTACATAATTTCAACAGATAACCCTAAATCTTTCAACTTTATTTACCTCTGCGTCCTTTGTTGCCAGTATTACCAGGACTTCCTGAGGATCCTTTAGCTCCAGTGAGGCCCCAAGCTCCATCCCTCCCAGGTAACCCATCAGCTCCAGTGAGACCCGTAGCTCCATCCCTCCCAGGTATTGGTAACCCATCAGCTCCACCATCAGTCACATCAGCACCAGATGAACCATTACTCCCAGGGTGACCGGGTGAACCTGGTGCACCTTTTATTCCATGTGGTCCAGCATGTCCCTGTAATATACGGGTTAAAATTAGATATCAGTATCTGCTCTGGTTACTGATCTCCAGGACAATAATAACACGGTAGAGGATCTCAGAGCTGTAGCAGAAAGAATAATTAAATATTTTCAGTTTTCACTAACTTCCTCTCCAGGCGACCCTTTCTCTGCGAGTCTGGTATAGTTCAAAACTTCGCTAATAAGGTTAACCCAGACAATAAACTCTTTTGTCTGTTCACCACTCTCGGGGTCAACGACAACAAGAATATTCCCATCTTCACCGAACTCTCCAGAACCACCTTTCGACCCTTCATGTCCGGGTGTTCCCTACGAATATGTAATTAATTATATTTATTTGGCTGTATAACTCCTTGAATAGTACTCAGGATATTACCAAGGATTTCAACTTACGGGGTCTCCTTTTTCTCCATCCACTCCAGGTCCACCTTTTGCTCCCTGATCCCCCGGTATACCTTGATCTCCTTGTTTTCCAACAACTCCTGATAATCCTTTAAACCCCTTGGTTCCAGTTGATCCGAGGTCTCCTTGTGCTCCAGTGTTCCCTTGGTCTCCAGGAGCTCCCTTCTCACCTCCTCCTCCACGGTCTCCTTTTTTTCCTTTTACTCCGTCTTTCCCATCAGCACCGGGATAACCTGAAATAAATTGCACGTAATACCATTACCAATATGTTGCAAGTCCTTTTTACGAGGAAGCTAACAACTTAAGGTGCATATATTGAGGCCAGCGCTCGAATTGTGCAGGTAGTTTCACGATATCCCCAGTATAACATAAGCAGCAGTTACCTGGTGTTCCAATTCCAGAAGGTCCTTTCTCTCCAGCATGTCCATTATCCCCGGGCTCACCAGGTTTTCCAGCTGATCCATAGTCTCCGTGATGCCCTAACTTCCCCGTCTTTCCGGCTGCACCTTCCATCCCTGGATCTCCTTTTGCTCCTTTATATCCAGGATCCCCAACAGGACGTTTGTCTCCTGTGGCGCCTATTGCTCCTTGATCTCCTTTGAATCCCTTTTTGCCATCAATACCTTGTTCACCCTGATGAAAGATACAGGCCAATTATTGGAGAAGCTTGCTATATGAACGGAATTGACGATGAACGGAATTTAGGATGACTTTTATTTAGAATACCATAATTAACGTTAAAACAGTTCAATAAACTGACCGGTTCCCCATTACAGGCTGTTTCTCCGGCAGGAATACCTGGTTCACCGTCAACGCCGTTTTGACCGTTTTCCCCTTGATATCCCTGACTGCCCTGCTCACCTGAAACAAGGACAATTTAACTCAAAATATGCAAATTTGTAAGGACACATCTTCGAGAAATCCTTTCATATGCAATAAGAGTTAAATGAAAGTTAGGTAAAATTGGGAATTGAAAAATAGGAATACTGTATAGGAATAGAATTGAGGAAGAGAAATAGGAAAAACTCAGATCCTAAAACTAAACAAAAAATTTGAAATCATTAATGATCAAATTTCAAAACTAACCAGGGATTCCAATTGAACCTAGCACTCCTTTAGTACCATGTCCACCCTTTTTACCATTTCCACCTCCTTCTCCTTGATCACCCACCTCACCCTTAGCACCATCATTTCCACCATTACCAGGTTCTCCTTTAGATCCCTCTCCTCCTCGCTCTCCCTCCTCACCTACATCTCCCTTCACCCCGTCCTTTCCCTCCTTCCCCACCTCTCCTTGGGCTCCTGCTGCTCCTTTAGGTCCGGAGTCTCCTGTTATTCCCAAAAACCCTTCTGTCCCTACTTCTCCCTTAGCTCCAGCTTCTCCCTGAGTTATTGACATCATCTATCTGATCATGAGAACATTGTTTAACATACAACCCTTCCAATGATTTAGGAAACACAAACAGAACTCCCTACCACTTCCGCATGGCACTAACACCATATGGCAGATTTATTGGATAAATTTATTAAATTAATCCCTACCTGTTTACCCTCGACTCCTGGTGCTCCTTTGTTACCTTGAGATGGGAGACCGGCCACACCTCCATCACCTGTTTCTCCTTGCTCGCCAGTATCACCCTGGTTACCATCCTCACCCTTAGATCCCGTAAATCCAGCTGCTCCTCGCACTCCGTCATTGCCCTTTTCTCCAGGCGGACCTTCGTTTCCTTGTTTACCTATCGTTATTCATAAAGTTGGTTTCTGTTTCCAGACTCATTATATTTTTGGTCCAGAGACCTAATACCAATACAATTAAATATTAGAAAAGTGTTGACTCCAACACCTTTATCTAAGAACACTATAACTGAATTATGACATAATGTAAGGATTGCTAATTCTTCAGAGTTCAAAGTTGAGTGATCAACACTAATGATACAGGAGCAACTACAGGATACGTGAACGAAACATTAAATCTCACCCTTTCTCCCAATATGTCCATGTGAACCAGGGTTTCCTTGCTCTCCGATGGAGCCTTTATTTCCGTTTGCTCCTCGATATCCGTGAATCCCATGAGGTCCTTGAGGACCTTCACGTCCTGGATCCCCTGTAACATCCTTTACTCCGTTAGTTCCATCTCTTCCTGAGACGGCAGCACTTTTAATAGTTTGATATCTCTTCTCGCACTTCAACGTTACGCAAAGTGCCAGACAGGAAAGTATTTTCATTCGAAATATGCACATTTTTTGTATTTGGTTACAAAATATAACTCACCATGGTGTCCTTGTGTACCCTGGAATCCCAGCCGGCCCTTGTTACCCTCAGGACCTTTCTCACCCGGTAATCCCTGAGATCCAGGATTTCCATTGAATCCAGGATCTCCTTTTGTCCCCGTGTCACCAGGAGCACCATGTAATCCCCGAGCACCACGTAGTCCTTTGTCTCCAATATCTCCGGGAATGCCCTTTTCTCCGTCGTCTCCTCTATGCCCAGGATAACCGGGGTCGCCCTTGTCTCCTTGCTCTCCCTAAACATGGTAACAAGAAATGTATAACTTAGTGTCATGATTACCACGTTCAGTCACTAACTTTAAGGTAACAATTTATCAAATTTTCAGCAATTTCAATCAATCATAGAAGCAATGACAAATATTTACAGTATTTCCATTTGCTCCTATTATGCTCTCTCCAGGATATCCTTTCAATCCTTGGTTTCCTTGAGACCCCTGCGATCCCTCAGGTCCTGGGGGCCCTACTTCACCTTGGGCTCCTTGTCCTCCTAGCACTCCATTTATACCGTTTATTCCGGATTTTCCAGGTACTCCCGGGTAACCTGACAAAATTAATAATCAGTGGCACTACAGACGTGTTTCAAAAGTCTTGCAAGGATGTACTTTTTGAACCTTTTGTCGCATTTGTACATATGTATAGATATTAGATAGAAGTATAATATTTAAACAGTGTTATTGAGCATAAGGTATGCTATGATATAGGTATATATATCATCATGTATTTATCCGGCCATGGAACATATAATGTAAGTGTTTAGGTTTTACCAATCCACTACAAATCCGATCCCAACAAAGGTTGCTTACCCTCTTGTCCAAAATCTCCAGGAAATCCAAAATTTCCTCGCCGGCCAATTTCTCCAGGGTCTCCACTTATCCCAGGCTCCCCGATTTCTCCATCGTATCCTTGATCTCCAATAGAACCTTTAAAACCCAGTTCTCCTGGTTTGCCGTCTTGCCCAGAAGTCCCGTTTTTACCTCGAAAACCCTTATCTCCATTCCTGCCATCCTGCCCGGAGTTCCCTTGTTCTCCCTTATCGCCTAGAGTACCTTTGTCTCCTTGCTCTCCCTGTTCTCCTTGTTCCCCAGTGACTCCTTGAGACCCCTTTGCACCTTCACTTCCAGGTAAACCACTAGCACCAGATTCTCCGGGAATTCCCTGTGGTCCCTGAGCTCCTCGGATACCCTGGTCTCCCTTCTCACCAGTCTCACCAGTTTCACCATCTGCTCCATCATAACCGCTCTGACCGTTGACACCTGGATAACCAGCATCTCCCTTAGGTCCCTCATCACCAGTTTCTCCCTGATTTCCTGGTCCTCCCTTAGCTCCCTGTACTCCTTTGTTACCGCCTCCTCCTGACTCACCAGAATCACCCTCAGGCCCTGGCTCACCACTAATTCCATGGACACCTTTGTTTCCAGCTAGACCAGGGCTACCAATGTTTCCTTTTAAACCCGTCTGTCCTTTGGGTCCAGTGGAACCGTCTTCACCAGATTCTCCATTGGCTCTAGGGATACCCTTGAATCCTTTTGGACCATCATTTCCGTCAATTCCACTTTTACCCTTTGCTCCATCTTTACCACTTACTCCCTTTTCTCCAAACACTCCCTGGTTTCCAATCGTGCCAGTATTTCCTGGATCACCTGACAAGAATATAACATAAAACTTGCACCGTGCACTTATATTCTAAAAGAGCAAACAAAGTTTAATTTCAACTGGAGAAAATTGCTATCCTGAAATCGACGTATTACAAGCGGCTGTTCTCATCTGAAACTATGCTTGGTGTAGCTCGTTGGGATAGTATAGGAATTTTAGTTCCTATAGTTGGGAATGAGATAGTTGTCTGTTCACAGATCGCCCTCTAAACTTACAAGGAAATATTTCCTGTAGATCCTTGTTATATAAGCAACATTTGACTGAGCATAGTGTGGAGTGAGCTATGTGCCCATCCTTGGAGAACCCGGTGGATGTCCTTGCTGTACGGCAGTGTTAAACAAGGAACTGAAACCGAGGGGTTCCGTTCAGGCCCTTCACACTTTGTTTCTGTCTAGTTCTAATGTACCGTCACAATAGTGACTTTAAATATATAATGCCCATTACTCACCTTCTGAACCAGGTTCTCCCTTATGACCCTTATCTCCAGAAGGTCCCTGATGTCCCTTATCTCCACTAGCACCAGGAGTGCCGCGCTTGCCTGGTGCAGCAACATCTCCAGGTTCACCAACATCTCCACCTTCTCCTTTCTTTCCCATGACTCCAGGGTGACCGTCTTTGCCGTTAGCTCCAACACGGCCATTTTCTCCAGATCCTCCAAGAGCTCCTGTGGCACCTTCTTTGCCTGAATGGAAAAGGTATTCGTGATGTTTCATTTGGACAAGTAATGAGATATCAAAATAAAACACAAAATTTAGATTTCCTCTCGTACAATTTGAATAAATTTTAACAGTCATAAAGTTTATCTGGAATTATTGGTTCGTAATATAATATCTAATAAACCTTTTTGTCCTTCGTCGCCAGCTCCTCCTTTTACCCCTGGCACTCCTTTTAATCCCGGTACTCCAGCTAATCCCCACAAGCCTTTTTTTCCTTTAATGGAAACACCACCAAGTCCACGAGAACCCTGGTCTCGTTGCTCCCCCTTGTCTCCTCGATCTCCCTGTTTCCCGTTTATACCTTGTACATTATCCCCAGGAATACCTGCTTCTCCTTTTGCTCCATCCCCTCCGTGAGTGCCATCAGCTCCGGTGTTACCTAAAGAGAATGTTAGGTTTGACAATGAGAAGTATAGCACAATGAGATTCCCCTCACAAAGTACAATAGTAGTAGCAAGTAGTAAGTAGCAAGTATAACGTGCATCGTTATAACGCAGTTATTTTGGCAGATTGTTTCCACCCTCGATGCACGTTATAGCGAGTTTTACAATAAATACTGTACTTGAGTGGAAATTATTACCTGGAGCTCCTTGAGGTCCCTCGTAACCCTGCTTTCCTTCGACTCCCTTTTCTCCATCTTGACCAGATACTCCCTCTTCTCCTCGTACTCCTTTCGCCCCCTGTGCTCCAAGTTCTCCAGGAGTACCCTTGTCTCCGCTATTTCCAGCCGGTCCTGTTGTTCCTTTTCGTCCGGTCTCTCCTAATGCTCCGGTATCTCCTTGTTCACCTGTTGATGGTTACGAATGAAATCAAATTTCCTGAAAGAATTACAATTGACTGTGCATCATTTACGTGAACGATATATTTGTCGGAAAATATATTGAATTCGTATTATCTCTCTATATTTTTCAGTCGACAAGAAATTATAGTAATGTTTTTGAGTCTTTTCCGTTATATCCATTATTCCTTGTTTAAAAGTTTGCAACTTTCATTGAATAAACAAATGTTGATTAGCGATAAACCATAACAAAATGAATCTTTAGACCGTTAACTTTAAGTACACAACTTTAAAAATTAATACTGTGCCCGTTGGGATTTTTTAATTATCCGACGTGCTAAATCACTCTACAGTCAATATTGATCGCTATTATAATGTAAAACATACTGCTATACTGTAAGAATAATGCTTTAATTTTATAGTACCATGACTATAAGCTGTAGAGATGACAATACGGACTGTTGATGCACCAAGAAAATTAATTTACACTTTGGGGTGACTGCGAAAGATGAGACCGTTTATATTGTGAAATTTATCGGTGTAGACAACTGATCTCCAACAGGGTAGACGTGGCTAAATTTCAATAAAATATAACCAATAACTAAATTGCTTGCCCTCATATCAATCAATATTCTAATTGAATAGTTTTATAAAACTGTTTGATTAAAATAAGGAGGGTGACTTTCAAAAATATCTAAAAATATGATTCACTTTCAAGTTGGATTTAACCTTTATTGCCGGGGACTCCAGATAGACCTTTAGATCCTTCGATTGTGTCGATTCTGGTCTCACCAGGATCTCCTCTGTGTCCTGCAATGCCTGAAACACCCGGTCTGCCATCTTTAGCACCTTCACCATTTTCACCGACAAATCCCTTTACTCCAGCAGCGCCACTAGCACCAGTTTGTCCAGTCTCCCCTTTTGGTCCTTGGTCTCCACTTTTCCCAGAATCACCCTCATAACCCTTAATTCCTTGAGATCCTTCGATTCCTTCATCTCCTTTATCCCCTTTTGCTCCAACCTCCCCTGGGTCGCCTTCAATACCATCAAATCCAGATGAACCATGCAGACCAGTGTGCCCTACTTTCCCAGAATTTCCTGATTTTCCAGGCGCTCCTTCAAGACCAGGAACCCCTGCTCCGTCCTGTCCCTTCTCTCCCTGATAACCTCGCGCACCTTTATCTCCTCTAACTCCGGGTATCCCAGGTATCCCGGCTACTCCAGGATCACCAGTTCCGCCCTGATCACCTTGATCCCCGCGTGGTCCTCGAACTCCATGTCCTCCCTCAGCTCCTTTAACTCCAGCTTTGCCAGGAGACCCAGTGTTTCCAGGACGACCACGGTTTCCAGGGAGCCCAAACAAACCCTGAAAATGAAACAAAATCATTGTAAAGTATAAAGGTTGCAGTACCACATTGTGAAATGAATTCATAAATGGGAAAACAACAATAAAGAAATTTGTTAATGCAAAATACATTTTAAACTATCATATTATCATTTATGGTTTTGACTCAATAAATATAAATTACTCCAAAAAACGGCTGCTTTGAACAATTTATTGAAAATATTTCAATGAATATGGTGGTTTTTAATAACACTAACCCAGACACCACGATCTCCAGGCAGACCATCCTCTCCAGGATCACCAGGGTCTCCTTGGTCTCCTTTAACAACGTCACCAGGCGGGCCTGGACCTCCGGGGGCTCCTCCTGATCCAGGTCTACCATCCACACCGCGTACCCCCTGTTTATTAGTTTTACTGAGTTACTTCATCGGTCTAGGATTTGGGCAACCGCGGAACAAAAACGACGGAATATTTGAATTAATATCTAAATTTGAAACACTGGTTATATATGATACCAGATTCTCTCACAAATTAATGCTGATGCCCCAACTTAGTAATTAATCGCACGATGCGCTGTGATGTATACATAACTCAGGTAATGCATACATAACTCTGTTGATGTATACATAACTCAAATGAAATCCAGGACCGCAGGCTCTAAAAGCTTTTTTGTGCCATTAGATTTCCTTAATCACTAATACAGAACGACTAAAATATTTACTAAGATAACTATGGGAGGCCGATTATCAGGGGTCAGATCATATCATCAATTACATACATGTTACATGGTAAGGTCTCCTCCTAGTCGTTGGAGTGGCCTGCATCACACACATCGCGTTGGCGGCGTAACATATGTCTCCACTGTACTCGGTTGGTAGCCAAAGCTTCTGTTGTGTCGTTGTCGATGTTTTCAACACCTGTAAACTTGGCAGCATCTTCGAGTACGCAGGACTTCCAGTTCTTACGGGGTCTGCCCCTTGACCTCTTTCCATAATTTGGCTTCCAGTTCAACAGAAACCTCGGTAGTCTAGAGTCTGGCATTCTAACTACATGTCCATACCAACGTAGCCTGGCAGCACTGATGAAAGTCTCAACTGACTTGATGCCAGCCCTCCTAAGAACTTCGTCGTTGGTCACATGAAAGAACCATTTAATCCTAAGGATCCTTCTCAAGGAGGTTTGATGGAAAACCTCGAAGCGTTTCATCTGCTTTTTGGTGGTGTTCCAGACTTCAGCTCCATACAACAAGATGGTGAGGACAGCAGCCCTATACCTTACAAGACTTTTTTGTGGCGGACCAATTTGCGACGACCGAAATTTTGGCGGTCCGAAAATATGGCGAAATTGAACAAAAACCGTCACATTTCGGACGTCACAGAAAATAAGGGTATTTTTCATCATTTTGTTTTCTGACACAAAGGAAATTCAAAATTTTCTAAAAATCGGTAAAATCATGTTGAAACAAAATGAAACTTATAAATCGATTTCTTCATCTTCCTCTATACTTAAGGGGTCCGGCTCGACTCTTTCAGTTTCACGCTGTTCTCCAGTGTACTCCCAGGAGTAATATTCTCGGATAAGCGTATTACTTGACATTAAATTCATCATGGAATATTGTGTTTATTTGTCCCACCATTATATCACTAACTTTTCAAGAACAAAATGAATCGATGAAGCCACAATTATTGGAATGAGCTAAAAATAATGCGACGGATTCTATTACGACGACCGAAATTTTGGCGGTCCGAAAATATGGCGAAATTTCGGGAAAACCGTCGCATTTCGTACGTTATGAAAAAGTCTTGTAAGGTAGATCCTGATCTTGGTTGGAGTCTTTATAGTTCTGCTATTCCAAATGTTCCAGAGCTGATGAAAGGCGCCATTAGCCTTCTGGATACGGACATCCAGGTCTCTGTTGATTGTCCCATCCCCACTGATAGTTGCACCCAGGTAGACAAAGTTGCTAACCTGCTCGACGGGTTCACCCTCAACCGACAGCTCAATACAATCATCCTTGATGAAAGGTCGCTGGGAGGCGCACTTGCTTACAGCCATGCATTGGGTCTTCTTTGCATTTATCCTGAGCCCAGCGTAGGAGCTGTAATGAACTAATAGATCAGTTGATTCCTGTAGGCCTTCCCCTGAGTTGTCCATAATAGCCATGTCATCAGCATAGTCGGTGTCCAGAATGACCTTTTCCTCGACCGTCTTCATCTCTTTCTGCAGCACTGCGCCTTGACTGATGATCTTGTTGGTCTCAGCCAGAAATGCAGAAAATTTTAGGCAGAAATTAAAGACAGGAGGTGCTTGAATGTCACCCTGACCTGTGCCTGAGTTAACATCAAACCAGTCTGTCAGTTCCCCATTAACCCTCACGGCACTCATGGTACCCCCAAAAAATGACTGAAAAATTCGGACATATTTTTCAGGCAGCCCATAGTGTCTCATACTGCACCAAATAAAGTCCCTTCTGATAGAATCGAACGCTGCCTTGAAATCCACAAAATTAATGTAAAGAGGAATGTTAAACTCAAGACAGTTATGAATAATAGTTCGGAGAGAATAAATCTGATCAATACATGAGCGGTTCTGTCTAAATCCGCACTGATTCTCCCTGAGGAGACACTCCATACCAGCATGTAACCGCTTAAGAAGAATCATCTGAAAAAGCTTGGATGCTGTAGACCTTAAGGTGATCCCTCTGTTGTTCCCACAGACTGAAGTGTCTCCTTTCTTCCCAATAACAATGATCACACCCTTTAACCAATCTTCAGGAACAGTCTCTTCTTCCCACACTTTCTTGAATAGACACTCTAGTTGATCAACTAGAGCACTCGCACCATACTTCAGTTGCTCGTTAGTTATCCCGTCCACTCCTGGGCTTTTGTTGTTCTTAAGCTTTGTCAGGGAATAACTAATCTCGTCTCTGGTGGGTGGTCCATCCGAACAAGAGAGAGAGTTAAAGTGGGGTTGGGGTGGTACTGTATCAAGGTCGGCAAGGTCGACACTTGATAATGGAGGGTTCAGAAGTTCAGTAAAGTGCTCCTTCCACCTGTCCCTCTGCTGTTGGGGATCCGTGATCTTCCTACCGTCCTTGTCCCGGACACAAGATGCTTGAGGCTTCTTGTTCTTACCAGAGATCTTCTTGATCTTTGCCCATACCTCACGCTGCTGACCTTTGCTCGCTGCTTCCTCAAGATCAGTAGCTACTCTAACTGCCCAGTTATTGTCGTCTAGCTTGCTGCTTTTCTTGACTAACTTATTAAGTTTAGAATACTCTGACCTGTTAGCGTCTGAGTTTGGGTCTTTGCGCTTAAACTGTGCCCGCTGAATCAATAAATCCTTGGTCTTCCGTGACAGGTGTTGCTCCTTTGCCTTCCGGGGTCTTTTGCCTAGTACCTCCAGTGAGACATCAGTGACGGTCTGACTGAGATTACGCCACACATTAAAATCGCCGAGCAGTAACTTGATATCGTGACGAGGTAGCCCATCAAATGTATCTGTGAGTGTCCTATAAAACTTATCTTTCTCACTCTCCTCTGCACCCTCAGTTGGAGCATAGGCCACAACAACAGAGATGTTGATTTGCTTACTATGCAGCCTAGCAGTTAAAACCCGCTCCGATGTGGGAGTGAACGATATCAGGGAGTTTCTGATTCGTTTTGAAAGACTGAGACCGACTCCCTGTCTCTTGATTCCGTCGACTCTACCGGAATGGATGAGTAGACTTCCATTGTCCAGTAGAGTGGTGCCAGATCCAGGCATGTGAGTCTCGGTGATCCCCAAAAGATCCAATCTGTACTGATCAATGTTTTGACTAAGTTGGTAGAGCTGTGTAGATGAGCTGACAAGAGATAGAACGTTCCATGTTCCAAAACGTAAAAACTGTTTGCAATAATTTACTGGATTGGATTTGTTGGAAGCAGGGTCAACATGGATGATCTGTTGACTAATAAATCTGGTCGGATGACGAGTACCCCCTCTTCTCATCAGGCGACTGGGGTCCCGTAGGCTTTGCCCAGCCTCCGTCATGCTGGAACCATCCGTCCTTGAATTGGAAGTAGCACTCCGTCATATCATATCATCAATTAGTGACGTATAATTAGCGATGTGATAACTTATAATACCGCTAATCCGTCAGATATCAAAATCAGTTTGTTTTCTTTTACGAAATTATTACCTTGTTTCATATGTAAAATCCGGATTGGAGTATTGTTTATGAGTCGCATTGTTGTAATGCGTAAAATTATCTTTATCCCGGTTACTGCGACAAGTAAAAATGCTCTTATTAGGGAAAGGAGTTTACTCGACGTTTCAATGTAACTACATCGTATTCATGATGTTCTACATTCATATGTTCTATTCTCAGAGTCTGATCATGTTAATGTTATTGTTAAATGTTAACTGACACTTGCTTGTGCTTGCACAAAGTCGAATTTAAGGAACACTACTCAACTTTATTTATTTTCCTCATTCATACTTTCAACAAATATATACTGACAAAACTTACCTTAAAACCGGGGTGACCAGGTTGGCCAGGTTTGCCAGGTGTTCCATCAGTACCATTGCAGCCGTCTACACCCGGTAATCCATCTCTACCGTCATATCCAACCCTTCCGTGAGGTCCCTGTGGTCCAGAAGCTCCTCCCCTTCCTCTCTCCCCCTGTGGGAGGAACATAAGTAGTAGTACTGGCATACTTTTCAAGTCCTGCATATTTATTAAATTAAGAACGATGATTTCAGTTTGTCAAGTTAAAAGTAAAAAAATAAGCCGGAACTTACTCGGGCTCCCTTTATTCCACTAAGGCCACGTAGACGACCTTTGGTTCCTTTTAGACCAGGTGGTCCGACGTTCCCCCGCAATCCTGGTCTACCAGGAGGGCCAACTGATCCCACGAGACCTGGTGGTCCTTCGAACCCTTGACGGCCTTGCTTTCCTGGGATCGGAGATTAGGATCACGATCCTGGGATCACGATCATTTTTGCAAGGTTGAATTTTGGCTAAGTTAAAATGATGGACGTTTAAAACCGTGATGAGTGCTTTGGTTGTTTTCGTGCCGATCAAAACCTTACCTAGCTTGCTTATTGCTAGTTTATTGCTCGCTCCTCTCACGTTCAGGAAGCTTGAAAAGAGCGCCGCTCACAAGGACTGCCCTGCCAGGTAAATCAAAACCAAGTACAATTACACAATAGCCGATAACATAGTCGATATTTATTATTAATGCTTACATGGAAAATTTGCCATCAATCACGCGATCCTATTCCTTATTCCTACCAATGGAATATGCCTTTATAAATATGTTTTTATAAATATAGATGAATATTTAAAATTCCACACAAAACTCTTAACGAACACATCTTGTCTAAATAGCTTAGTACAATGTTTACCTCTAGAAGCTCTCACAGGTGTAGAGCAGCAGTCTTTGGGGAAAGCTTCGGGGTCAGGCTCAGTTTTAACACACACAACAAAAAGGAGGGTAAGTAGGACCAAACTTCGGGATACCATTCCTCTGCTGAAACTGGGAGCTTAGATATGTGAATTTCATTTGAATTAAAGATGTGTAATTATGATCACGTTACTACGTTAGGTTCTGGTTATACTTATAGGACACAACGCGCAAAGATGTGCAACGTGTTAATTTTAGGCGGCGGCGGTCTGGACGCCAAAATTGGTCGGCGGCGGCAGTCTGACCACGGTCTGACTATGACACATCTAAACCGCGGTCTGTGAGGTGTACTGTGTACATTATGGTAATTTGGTTGTGTTACTGATGAATATGAATCGATTTCTTAATATCACTCTACATTGAAGAACTAATTCATCGTTAATATATTAATATATATAACAGCTGTATTTGTTGATCTGACGGCCAATACTATACCTCAAAGACCGCGGTCAAGCTTCAAAATTTCGCGGCGGGGGGGGGGGGTCTGAGACTTGCTGACCAGCTGACGTCAGCAGAAATACCTGCATTTTGGCAAAAACTGAACTCTGTTGACCAACTGTTCAAATAAGTCAGACATAAATCCCAGGGTCCCTGCCTACACCCCCCTCAGGATTTCAAAACACCCTCGCTGGCTGACATGAGGGAGGGGGTAAAGGGGTAAAATTGGCCAAAATATTGCTGACGTCATAGACATATGTGAACGCTTTCATACGACGGCGGTGGACAGTACGGTGGTGGACACTACGGTGGTGAATAGTACGGTGGTGAATAGTACGGTGGAGGACAGTACGGTGGAGGACAGTACGGTGGAGGACAGTACGGTGGAGGACAGTACGGTGGTGAATAGTACGGTGGAGGATAGTACGGTGGAGGACACTACGGTGGAGGACAGTACGGTGGAGGATAGTACGGTGGTGGACAGTACGGTGGTGGACAGTACGGTGGAGGACAGTACGGTGGAGGACAGTACGGTGGAGGATAGTACGGTGGAGGACAGTACGGTGGTGGACAGTACGGTGGTGGACACTACGGTGGTGGATAGTACGGTGGAGGACAGTACAGTGGAGGACAGTACGGTGGTGAATAGTACGGTGGAGGACAGTACGGTGGTGGACAGTACGGTGGAGGACAGTACGGTGGTGGATAGTACGGTGGATGACAGTACGGTGGAGGATAGTACGGTGGTGGACAGTACGGTGGAGGACAGTACGGTGGTGGACAGTACGGTGGAGGACAGTACGGTGGAGGACAGTACGGTGGAGGACAGTACGGTGGTGGACAGTACGGTGGTGGACACTACGGTGGTGGATAGTACGGTGGAGGACAGTACAGTGGAGGACAGTACGGTGGTGAATAGTACGGTGGAGGACAGTACGGTGGTGGACAGTACGGTTTAAGATTAATGCAAGTAAGACGTTCGGTTCGAGACAAGAAAAATTAACGGCATGTGCATTCAGCTTTGTGCAAAGTGGTAACTCTGTACACTGTAGAAACCGGGAATTAGTTTTATCTTATAATCTCAATAGTATTAAACTTAGACCATTATTTAATTTATAAAATGATTAATATAAATAAGATATTAGTTTTACGGGACCGCAATGACTGTAAGTCTAAAAGTAAATCTATGATCTATCATTCGATCGAAAATTCTGCAGAGAACAAATTTTACGCTCCCACGTACTACTACTACTACTACCACTACTACTCCTACAACTACTACTACTACTACTCCCACTACTACTCCCACTACTACTCCCACTACTACTCCCACTACTACTACTACTACTACTACTACTACTACTACTACTACTACTACTACTACTACTACTACTACTACTACTACTTCCTCCACTACTACTACCACTACTACCACTACTACCTCCACTACTACTCCCACTACTACTCCCACTACTACTCCCACTACTACTCCGATCCCACTACTACTACTACTACTACTACTACTACTACTACTACTACTACTACTATTACTACTACTACTACTACTATAACTACTACTACTACTACTACTACTATTACTACTACTACTACTACTACTACTACTACTACTACTACTACTACTACTACTACTACTACTACTACTACTACTACTACTACTCCCACTACTACTCCTACTACTACTACTACTACTACTACTACTACTACTACTACTACTACTACTACTACTACTACTTCCTCCACTACTACTACCACTACTACCACTACTACCTCCACTACTACTCCCACTACTACTCCCACTACTATTACCACTACTACTACTACTACTCCCACTACTACTCCCACTACTACTACTACTACTACTACTACTACTACTACTACTACTACTACTACTACTACTACTACTACTACTACTACTACTACTACTACTACTACTACTTCCTCCACTACTACTACCACTACTACCACTACTACCTCCACTACTACTCCCACTACTACTCCCACTACTACTCTCACTACTACTCCCACTACTACTCCCACTACTACTACTACTACTACTACTACTACTACTACTACTACTACTACTACTACTACTACTACTACTTCCTCCACTACTACTACCACTACTACCACTACTACCTCCACTACTACTCCCACTACTACTCCCACTACTACTCCCACTACTACTCCCACTACTACTACTACTACTACTACTACTACTACTACTACTACTACTACTACTACTACTACTACTACTACTACTACTACTACTACTACTACTTCCTCCACTACTACTACCACTACTACCACTACTACCTCCACTACTACTCCCACTACTACTCCCACTACTAC
Organism: Bolinopsis microptera; assembly: GCF_026151205.1. Classification (NCBI taxonomy): domain Eukaryota; kingdom Metazoa; phylum Ctenophora; class Tentaculata; order Lobata; family Bolinopsidae; genus Bolinopsis; species Bolinopsis microptera. The sequence continues at coordinate 1,756,080 of NC_087072.1, read as the reverse complement.
TACTACTACTACTACTACTAATACTACCACTACTACTCCCACTACTACTCCCACTACTACTCCCACTACTACTCCCACTACTACCTCCACTAATACTCCCACTACTACTCCCACTACTACTCCCACTACTACTACTACTACTACTACTACTAATACTACCACTACTACTCCCACTACTACTCCCACTACTACTCCCACTACTACTCCCACTACTACCTCCACTACTACTCCCACTACTACTCCCACTACTACTACTACTACTACTACTACTAATACTACCACTACTACTCCCACTACTACTCCCACTACTACTACTACTACTACTACTACTACTACTACTACTACTACTACTACTACTACTACTACTACTACTACTACTACTACTACTACTACTTCCTCCACTACTACTACCACTACTACCACTACTACCTCCACTACTACTCCCACTACTACTCCCACTACTACTACTACTACTACTACTACTAATACTACCACTACTACTCCCACTACTACTCCCACTACTACTCCCACTACTACTCCCACTACTACCTCCACTACTACTCCCACTACTACTCCCAATACTACTCCCACTAATACTCCCACTACTACTCCCAATACTACTCCCACTAATACTCCCACTACTACTCCCACTACTACTCCCAGTTCCCACTACTAGTCTCACTATAACAACTAGTTTTGCGGTCACGTTACTGCAATTAAATGTGCAATGACAGACTCTAAATCTATTTTTCGATTGAAAATATTCTAGACTTTCGGGAAAATAATTTATTACCTGACTTGATTCACGATGTTAATCCTTCGCAGCTCGGTTAGGCCCAGTGCATGGTGCATCGCGCTACAATTACCTGACTTGCTAATACTATTGCTATAACGAACCGAGCGTGCTAAATCACAAATCACTCTACAGTCGATCTTCGAGATTGTTCTAAAAAGGCCCCCGGCCGGCCGACGGTTATAACCAACTTCAATCTATGAATTTTTGGACGCTGCATTTTGCAAGTTAGTATGCATAATTGTATTACATATATTCATATGCAGAGCTTGGCTTACATAATGCAGCGATTTCATTGGACGAGAGCAACTTTTGGCGACGTTTGACTACACATGGCAGCGTTTGATCGAAAACCTGGTTTCAGCTCCCCCTGTGCTTACTGCGTGATCCGCTTGTTTCACAATTGTAGAATATCTCTCGCGCGATTCACCTAACCATGTGCTTTCGCGCCACTGCGGGCGCGCTTGTTTCACAAGTCAAGCCGTGAGGCGGGCGCGCGCTACTGCAAGCGCAAGGGCTCTGGATAGAGCAACTCGCGCGATACTACAAGCGAGAGGGCTCTGGTTAGAGCAACCTAAACAATACTTTTTACTTGTATGATCACGTCGTGACCCCTATATATTGTCGTTTCGCTATAGAGTTTCTACGATGCATGGGGAGCCGCGCACTTGACGGATGTTACTCGTCTAAATTTCTTCGAAGTAGCGCGCGCGCCGCTTTCTTCTCGAAATGGCCCGACGGCAAGTGCTACGAAGTAGCGCGCGCCGGGCCAGACCATTAACAATGGTCAAGCCGCGCACTCGTGCGCGGCGGGTTTGCTCTAACCAGAGCCCTCTCTAAGAGCAGTACGCGTATACACATGGCTATGTAAAGCGGCGGGTCATACAACGTATGACAACTTTTTACTGCATCAAAAATATCAATCACAACCAAAGTTTTAATGGGTGATACTCGTAAAATATTTGTTTCAAATATTTATTTCAAGGCCGCGTCGACGAGTCCAACTCAGTGGCGGGCGTTTTGGTTGACGGATGTTACTCGTCTAAATTTCTTCGAAGTAGCGCGCGCCGCTTTCTTCTCGAAATGGCCCGACGGCACGAGCTACGAAGTAGCGCGCGCCGGGCCAGATCATTAACAATGGTCAAGCGTTTTGGTAAGTTTTAAAACTACAAATGCAAATAAAAATCGATCAAAAACTTAGTTTCAGCCCCCGCCCCCACCCCCCCTGTGTTCTCGAAATATTATTATTATCACGTACTAACTCTGCCGAGGCATGCAAAGTGCTACTGAGCTGAGCTTAGTAGCGCGCGCCAGGTTAGTTTAGTTATTATACTATCACTGTATATATTATATTACATAATAACCATTTATATTATATGTTAACAATGAACAGGTAAATTGGGTGTTTATCTAGCTAGCCATGAGTCTACGCGTACTGCGTGACGCACTTGTTTCACCTTCGGCGGTCCGGTCGCGCGCTACTGCAAGCGAGAGGGCTCTGGATAGAGCAGACGTTAAGATTAGTATCAAATAAAGGGTTTCTGGGTGCCCGGTTTTTGTAATAACATATATTATAAAACTTTTGTGTTCGTAAACACAAATATTTTTTATTGTGTTCGTATAAACATTAAGAATTTCATGACAAAATGTGAACATTTAAAATATAATTTGAAACATTACAGGAACGTTATTCAAATCTCAAACAGAAACAGTATATAACAAAGTTTTGTGTTTTGATCATATGATCGTGGATGTATAGTGATTGATTGCATAATTTTGAATTTGATTGATGGTGATTGTGAGTGAGAAGATGTTTGGAGTGCCAGCCAGTAACTCTGTCAAATGAACAGCCCATTGAAGAGCGAATGAGCGCAATTTCGCAGGAACAGCAGAGAGGGTGGCACAAAACGGCACACACGGAAAGGACGAAACAAAAAAGAAAAAACGCCGTGCGCGGTAAGCTTGTGAATGACAATTTAGTTGTAGGTTTACAACCTACCAGGACGCGCGCCGAGTTGGACTCGTCGCCGGTAATATATCATATATGGAACAGATATTTTACGAGCATCACCCGTTAACAATTTAGGCGCGCAGAGCACCGTTAAAAATAACGGACAATGATTTTACACTACTCGTTTGAAAGTTATGAGAACTTCGAGCGCTTAGTTTTAAGGGGGCCGGGGGGGGTCTTCATCAAAATTCTCTCGAAATTGACTTTATAGTTGTTTCTGGTAGAAGGGAGTGATATCTACCAGCTGCTTTTGGTCCCATGGAAAAATATTGTTCCTAGCCGAAATTATTGCCGGTCTAAGGTCAGCGCTTATGTGTATTTGTATTGCGCGAGCGATTTTCAATCGCAAATTCTGAAAATCGAGTCTAAAAATCTATCTTCTCCTACAGTTTTTGAGCAATCACCCTGAAACTTTCAGGATATGTTCTAGGGACCATTTAGAAGATTTGATCGAGCCAAAATTTTGAGATAGGCCTTTAAAAATTTTTTATTCAATTTTGAAAATCTTGGACCTGAAAAAATCGTAAAAAAACGAGGTCCAAGATTTTCAAAATTGAATAAAAAAATTTTAAAGGCCTATCTCAAAATTTTGGCTCGATCAAATCTTCTAAATGGTCCCTAGAACATATCCTGAAAGTTTCAGGGTGATTGCTCAAAAAATGTAGGAGAAGATAGATTTTTAGACTCGATTTTCAGAATTTGCGATTGAAAATCGCTCGCGCAATACAATTACACATAAGCGCTGACCTTAGACCAGCGATAATTTCGGCTAGGAACAATATTTTTCCATGGGACCAAAAGCAGCTGGTATATATCACTCCCCTCTACCAGAAACAACTATAAAGTCAATTTCGAGAGAATTTTGATGAAGACCCCCCCCGGCCCCCTTAAACTAATTACAACACTACAAATCTATTACATTTATTGAGGATGTCGATGGGAAACCGAATGTCGTGCTAAAGCAGATACCGTGGGGTGTTGTTGCGTGCCTGATGGAGCCTGCTGCTGAAGACAAAGCCTAGACTGAAGATGAGTAGATCACCAAACACATCTCAATAACACTACACATCACTAAATCCCTACCCTGTCCCCCTCCTGAGCAAAGACATTCGGCTTCCCATCAAAGACTCCTCAAAGTATTTGTATTGTATAGTAGTGTTGACTGGGCTTAAACGATTAATCACTACTTTTCCTCCTTCAAAAAATTTAGCCTTATCAAATGATTATAATGATAATAATAACATTGTTGAATATACAGTATAATATTATATATATAACTGTTGTTTACAATTTATAATATCTTTTGATACTTATTGATTATTGACCCTAACCCCTCCCTTCCCTTTGACACTTCATGTCCCACCCAGTTCACAACACTCCCAAAATCCTCCACCTCCCCCACCCACCCACCCACATTACTATTGATATTGGTAATGTCTTTGCTCTTGAGTCAATTTATAAAATCCAAAAAACAAATTTCTTTAATGAATCACCTTTTAAATACTAATTACCCAGATTTCCCCAACTGCCACACTTGATCTACTCTTTTTCAGGACGGGCTGAGTCAGACGCAGCAGTCCCTCCTGACGGCACAAAGCGCACCCCCCGGTTATCACACAGTACGATTGCGCAACCCTCGATTAATCATTGTTATGCGTTATACACCAACCCCACCACTACCAGGAGCAACTAATCGCAGACAGTCTCCTCGCGACAGAACTGGATCATCAACCTCACCTGTAGGAGCTCGAGCAAGATCCCCTTCAGCCACAAGTTCCAGTAAAACCTTAAAGATGAAACTTAACCAGCAGGGCAAAGGCAAAAAGGAAGATACACTCTCACCAAAACTCTCCAAAAATGGTACTAAATCAGAATCCTCCACTCTCAAAAGACCCAGCAATCTTGTGGTGGACAAAATCAGTCCTAACCTCAGAGGTGATGATTCCATCAGAGAGAGTCCTCAGAGTCCTCAGAGTCCCTACTATAAATCCTTCCCGCCCTTTGTACCTCCTGAAGAAAACCCAATAAAGACTGAGTCAGACATCATAGATCATATAGTAGATATAGAAACACCCCCTGCAACAGAATCAGACAAACTGCGGGCTAACAAGACCAATTGCCCATGTCTCAGAAATTCCCTTGGGAAAGAGTGGAAATTCAAATGCACAAGGTGCAACCAACAATGGCATGCTTCATGTGCCAACCTCAAGGGAGCTAATGATATCCAAGAGGAAACACCACAACAAGCAGCACTTGATACTATCCTCCAAAGCTGGCTTTGCCCTTGGTGCTTCTCTACTAACTTTCCAAAACCTGGTACAAGCACAGCAGCCAAAATGGACCAGACTCTCCTAGATAGCGTTCACTACAGTAAGAATATACAGGTCATCTCAGACGCCATTTCAGGTGCTGTGAACCAGAGCATGCCAACCCTAGAGATTTCATCCCTTGAGATCAGACTAAAGAAGCTCAGCGAGGAGATCTCCAACTTCCAAAGATCACGAGAGCCTGGGACCCACATCACACCAGACCCCAAGCCTGTATCCATTCCCCTCCCTAAAACCATAGAACCACCAATTAAGGACTATAAGATGGACTTCCTTGATGAAGAGACCCTCGAATCTGTGACCAGCTTTCTGTCTGACTGCAAGACCTCACAGAAATTTGTTCAGAAAAACGGCAGGATGGTCCTCAAGCTTGGGGAAAGTTACATGTACTCTGGTGATAGTAGTCCACCCAGCTCGTCTGAAATTCCCCAGCCATTAGTAACAGCCATAGACAAAGTAGCATCCCAGTGTGAGCTCACACATAGGCCTAATTCAGTACTAATAAACTATTATCCTCCACCAGACAATGCTACTTTGTGCAATGGCAGGTAGCCTTTCATTCCGATGACGAACCTGACATCTTAGCGGATTCAGAAATTCAATGAAACAAGAAATTTCAATGAAACAAGAAATTTAATTTTAGCACATTTTTACAGAATAAAAAGATGTAAAACAATTCATAAAATATAATGCCCATTTGGTGTATGACTTTTTGTCCTTGACTGCTAGTTTGGTTTTGGAAGGACAGGTAACTAACGGGGCAAGGAATGCGCGTGCCTGAAAGCTTTTGCACACACCGAAACGCTAGTTCAGTTAAGTTTATAGAGACAAGGCTCAGATTAGGACTAGAAGAAAAATTGTAAGCAGACATTAGGGGTTCTGTTTATAGTTGTTAAAATAGGTTGCAGTCTTGTTGTGACAAAAAGTCTACACTAAAACATTCTTTGGTTTATATTGTGTAGTTCAAGGATATAAAATGCAGCTTCAAGCTTTCAAGGTGGATATTGGAGAGCTGGCGAAAGATTATGGCCTTTGTATCAATGGTTATAATAAGCTTATAAATATCTTAAACTATACAGTGCTAATTAAAATTTCTTTAAACTTCATTCTCAAATTAGATTTTTAAAATTCAAAAGTAAATATACAATAATTTTATTAAAACTTTCTCACACATACTTTACTCACAGGACAAGACTTGGAAAACAGTAGCCTAGGGTAATTTTAATTGAGATGTGTGTGACCAGCCAGTTATAGTGTTTGGGAAATAAGATTTGCGCAGTCAAAATCTTTGACAGTCCAATCAAGCAGGGCGTGATTATGTTGATTCGTTAATAGCGCACGTTTTAGCTTACCTCGCAAGCACATTACACTAGTAGTAAAGTCAGTCATTCTGAATTTTGGGGTTAAAATGTTAAAAATTTTGGTTGATCTAGTGTTGTGATTGTCAGGTGGGTCTGCCTGACAGATTAGAAGGCAGGGTTTCCTCGAGGAACACGTGTAACCTTCATGTAAGGATATTGGAGCACGGAATTTCATTATCTTGTAGAGCTCGAGGTAACTGTGGTATGTATAGAGATTTTGTATAGCTAGAATATTATTATGCTTAAATATCGGTTTGGTGTGCTCTTTTATGAAAAATTTTTGGTCAAGTTTCTGGTGTCCTATAGGCCTAGTACGTGCACAAGTCTTAAACTTATCAAGGTACGCCAGCCTGTCACCAAATAGTACTCTGAGACAGTACTTCTGAGCAGTAAATAATGAGCTTATACGTTGTTTCGCTGCCCCACCCCATACAGATATACAGTAGGAAAGATGTGATTCGAACAGAGTATAATATAATTGTTGGTGTAGAAATTCTGGAAGGGAGCAGCGAAGTCTACATAAAGTGGATGTGGAATGATTTAGAGTTCGCTTAAGTGCTTTGATGTGATCTTCCCATGATAGGTTCTCGTCAATTATAACACCCAGAAATTTTGCGGATGAAACCTTTTTGATTGGAAAGTTGTCTATAGTTAATACAACTTCAGGGTGTGATAAAGTCTCTAACTTAGAACCTGCCATGGTGGGTTTGAAGTGTATGTAGCAGCACTTAGACATGTTTATATGTAACTTATTCGCTCTCATATAAGACTTTAATGATGACAAAAGCTCATTTCCTCGTTCATATGCCTCACGTTTTGTTTTTCCGACAACAAATATATTGGTATCATCAGCAAAGGTAACAAATGATCCTAGTTTAGAACTGTTTGTGATGTCGTTCATATAAAGAAGAAATAGGAGAGGTCCAAGAATTGAACCCTGTGGGACACCAAATTGAATAGATAGGGTATCTGATTTTTCTCCTACAACTTCGGTGTATTGTTGCCTGTTTGTCAAGTAGCTTTTAATGAGGTTATTTGCAACTCCTCTCACTCCACATCCCTCTAGTTTTATAAGAAGTGTTGAATGGTCGATAGTGTCAAAAGCTTTGCTTAGGTCAATGAATATTCCTAAAACATGATTCTTAAGTTTAAGAGATTTCGTAATCAAATTTACAGAGTAATTGACTGCATGAGATGTAGAGTGAGATTTCCTAAATCCAAACTGCGTCTTCGATATAACTCCCTGGGAGCTAACAAATCCGTATATTCTAGAATATATGAGCTTTTCAAAGATCTTACCGAAGACGGACAGTGTGGAGATAGGACGGTAGTTCTCAATTTCTTCTGGGTTACCTTTCTTATATACAGGTGTTATTTTACCAGTTTTCAGGACATCAGGAAATATACCTTTGGTCATAAGGATATTGAAGTAATTCGATAATACAGGTGCGATTATAATTACATGAGATGACTTTTTTACTACACTTATGGGAATGTCACTGGCTTTACCATTTTCGAACTCGCTTATGATTTTCAATATTTCGTTTGAGGAGCAATCTTCTAGCCTAATATTTTTTTCATTTCTTGGGTTCAGGAAGTCATAGAAAGTTTTCATGGGTAATATAGGCAGGCCATCAGATAGATTATGCAGTGTCTCATTCAGCGTTGGTGCAATAGAGACAAACCAAGCATTGAATCCATTAGCAATTGCTCTTCTATCAACTATTCTTTGGTTATCAATGATAAATGGGGGCTTGGTTTGCCTCTTCTTTTTGCCCCAGAGTTCGTTAATAATTTGCCAGGTTTTCTTGCTGTTTTCACAGTTGTTTACGATTTCGTTACAGTAATGCCAACGTTTGGCAGCTTTAATGATAGCTTTGAGCATCCTACGATAATCACTAAATACTTGGTAGAGCAAGAAATTACCACCAGGGTTCTTATTAGTAACGGTGTCAGACCACTCCTTACGCAGTTCATGCTTTCTTTCTACAGACTGGATGATACTGTCTGTAATCCATGGGTTAAGTTTGGGAGTTCTTTTTGTCACTTTTGGTACCTCCAGTTTGCAGTGTTTGTCAAGTGTCTGGTCAAAACATGCCGTGAACTCATCAAATTTTGTTGAAGGAGTGAGCTGGTTTACCCTCACCTCAAGTTCAGATACAAAGCTTTTTAATTTGGAACTTGAGTAATCATAATAGCGGACATGTTTCTGAGGCTCTGTATTGCGAGGGGTCTCTACTGAAGTGAAGGTAAATATAGGGGCATGCTCACCAAGCCGTTCTTCAATAACACCTGATAAGACTATATTCTCAATTTTATTTGTTAAAATGTTATCGATGCAGGAACTTTTACAGTTTTGACGAAAATGTGTTGCAATGGAGATAGTCGGGTAAAAGCCATTTCTGTATAAAGTATCCTCAAAGAGCTGGGAACTGGTAGATATATTAAGTATGTTTGAGTTAAAGTCTCCCAACAAATTGACAGTTTTCCCATTTAGCTGCTTTGCAAGTAATTCAAGGGTTTCGCAAAAGCTATCAAAGCAGCCATTAGGGGGTCGGTAGATGACTCCATGAACAATTTTGCAGCCTGCGCTATCTGTGGTTTCAACAAAGAGACTCTCAATATTTGTAGTACAGTGTGATACATTTTCTAAGACCACAGTGTTTAAATGGTCAGATACATAGAGTGCAACACCTGTGCCTTTTTTCTTACCTGCCAATGTTTCTTGATAGAATCCTGTGTATGCTGGAATTTGGTACAGACCCTGCTGTGCAGGATCAGTATTGGTTTCAGCAAGACCAATCATATCAAACGAGTGCCCTATACTTTTGAGTTCAATTAGGAAGCTATCAAAGTTAGATGCGTTTCCATCTATATTGTAGAATAAAGTTGATAACATAGATTTTTTTGAGGAATTGAGCTGCTTGATTGCATTTAAGAACTCGAGTTTAGAGTAGCGACGGCAACTTTCAAGTACATGGGCATATGATGCAATTAAGGCATCCTCCTGGTTTCTATTATCATAGAATCTATCAGAATCAATAGATTCCTCATCAGATGGAAATGGGCAGTACCGTTCTTCTGCAGAACTGGCACACTCGCAGCACATCCATAGTCCATTTTTGCATGAATATTTAGCTGATTTGAAACACTTAGTATGAATGGCATTATTACAGTTTTCACACTCTAGTAAAGGTTGTCCGATATTAATAGATCTACTGCATGGCTCACACACATCTTTAATAATTTTCATAATCATTTTTACTAAGTGGGGTTGTTAGACCCCACTGACTGGTTGTGTTTTCCACGTCTTGTCCGTTGCAAAATTGCAACCATCAGTATTGGTGACGTGAGAAAAGTCAGCTTCAGGTCTATTCATAGTGTAGTAGACACTTCCGACCATCCTAGTTGTCTTAATCCAGCCTCAAACTCCGTATACATCATGACACGGTCCTCCCAGGCATGGTATCAGCATAGTATAGGATCAGGAGACTCAGTTCCACCATCCAGTCAGCTCCCTGTGCAAACAGGCCGGTATTCCATCACACTCAGAACCATAAGCAAGCAGTTCAAACGTAGCACTGTGATACTTGGAGACTCAAACACAAAGAACATCAAGTTTGGGTCTGGAACAGGTACTATGGGTCAATCCTTCCCTGGTATGCGAGCCAAAGCTAGCAAGATCAGCAACATTGACCCGTCACTGTGCATAGGATACAGCAATGCTGTTATTGTGTGTGGGACGAATGATCTCCGGACTGAGAACTTGAAATCTCCTAACGATGTTCATCAACTCGTGGATATTCTCCACTTGAAGCTACAACAGATCCAGACTATATGCCCTCGTATTAAGATATTTGTTACCGCTGTGTTGCCTTCGCGATTTCCCCGCATGAACATGAACATCATCATGTTCAACAGACTTGTCTATGATATGCTTGAGTCAAGCTTCGAGCAAAGCGTGTGGCAGATCGGTGTCTATCACTTCGTTGATAACAAAGGTCTGCTTGCCATGAACTTGACCAGAGATGGGGATGAGATACATCTTGGCAACCGCGGTCTATCTAAGTTTGTGAGATGTGTTAAACATTGGGTGTATGTGCGTGAGAAACTTGAGAGAACTAGACAGAGGAAACCTGGTCAGACAGTGGGATATGATCCCACTTGATCAAAATGAACTTGAAAATCAATAAGGAGGTGTGCTATCCGTGCAGTAAGTCGATTAATATTGGGCAACCTATGCTTGAATGTGAAAACTGCACCAAAGTTATCCATACTAGATGTTTTAAATCTGCTAGTTTTAAGTGCAAGAATGGCCTATGGATGTGCCCAGAATGTGCACTTATCACAGAGGATAGGTACTGCCCCTTTGACAATCAAAAAGATCTCGAAAAGTCGGACAGGCCCTACAATGAGGGTGCAGAAGACACCCTCATCCAAAAATTTTGTCATACCCTCGAGAGCTGTAAACGTTATTCCAAACGTGAATTCACAGAAGTAGCTACAAAAATCAGCAGTGGTGATGGGTCCTTCCTCTCAGCACTGTTCCTCAACATTGATGGCAATGCCAGTAATTTCGATACATTCCAAGTTGAACTCAAACGGTTATCTCATCCATTTGATGTTCTTGGACTTGCTGAAACCAACGTTGGTAGTAGCTTACAAGAATTATACCAGATCCCATCTTACACCAGTTTTTATCAAAATACCCTCCCAGATAAGAAAAAGGGCACTGGGGTTGCGCTTTATGTCTCAGACAACCTTAACACTGTTGTCCTAGAAAAGTTATCCTACTGTACTGTAAACATTGAATGCCTATTCGCCGAAATCACTGATAGCACTGGTGTTGGGGTTGTCTACGGAGTTGTATACCGTCCACCTAGTGGCTGCCTTGAGGCTTTTTGTGAAACTTTACAAACCATTGCTAAGCAGATATCCGGCAAGCCCTTTCGTTTGCTTGGCGACTTTAACTCAGACCTCTTCAAAGTTTCGTCACACAACCAGTTATTTGAAGACACTATAATTAGTAATGGTTTGTATCCATCCATCTCAATTGCTACCCACTTCCGGCCTAACTGTAAAAACTCGTGTATAGATAACATCCTAGTTAGTGATATTGATAATGTTTTGCTCTCTGGTGTACTTCAGGATAGATTAAGTGAACACACGTTCATATTCTCCTTCACCTCAACCCCGGCCCCAAGAAATAAGAACAATGAAAAACATGTCCGCTACTACGACTACTCAAGTGCCAAGCTTAAAAATTTTGTTTCTGACCTTGAGGTGAAGGTGAATCAGCTGTCCCAATCTTCAGATTTTTGCGAATTTGTCGATTGCTTCACATCCACCCTTGACAAGCACTGTAAATTAGAAGTACCGAAAACGACCAAAAGAACACCAAAGCTTAATCCTTGGATTACAGATGGAATCATCCTCTCAATCGACAGAAAACATGAGCTTTGTAAAGAATGGTCAGATACAGTAACAAATAAAGATCCATCTGGCAATGTCCTTCTTTATAAGATATTTAGTGACTATCGTAGGATGCTTAAGGGTATCATAAAGGCAGCCAAACGCTCCTATTACTGTAACGAAATCTATAAAAACATTGAAAGCAGTAAGAAAACTTGGCAGATAATAAATGAGCTTAGGGGCAAAAGAAAGAAAACAACCAAACCACCTTTTATCATCAATAATGAAAGAATCTTGAACCGGAGAGCAATTGCCAATGGTTTTAATTCCTGGTTCGTATCAATTGCTCCCAAGCTCAATGAAACTATCACAACTGACTTGTCTTCTGGTATTCCAATTCTCCCCATGAAAACATTCCATGACTTCCTTAGCCCTAGTAACTCTCGATCTATTATGTTAGAGGACAGCACTCCTGAGGAGGTTCTAAGAATAATCAAAGAATTCGAGAATGGAAAGGCCAGTGATATTCCCATAACCGTTATTAAAACTTCGTCCCACGTTATTGCACCAATTATCAGCAGATACTTAAACAAACTTATGTCAAATGGTATATTCCCTGATATACTTAAGACTGGCAGAATCACACCCGTATTCAAAAAAGGTAATCCAGAAGAAATAGAAAACTACCGTCCTATATCCACCTTGTCCATATTTGGCAAAATATTTGAGAAAATCATATATTCTAGGATTTATTCGTTTGTCAGCTCTCAGGGAATAATATCTAAGACTCAGTTTGGTTTCAGGCAATCGCACTCAACCTCCCATGCAGTAAACTACTCTGTTGACCTCATATCTAAGCACATCAAATTGAAGCACCATGTGTTAGGCATATTCATCGACCTCAGCAAAGCTTTCGATACTATAGATCACTCAACATTACTTACCAAACTAGAAAGGTATGGCATCCGTGGCGTGGCAAACGATCTGATCAAGAGCTACCTAACTAATCGATTCCAGTACACTGATGTTGTAGGAGAAAAGTCCGACCTACTTCCAATAAAATTTGGGGTTCCCCAGGGGTCAATTCTCGGACCCCTTTTATTCCTACTTTACATAAATGATATCTCTAATAGCTCTAGCTTGGGATCGTTTGTCACCTTTGCGGATGACACCAACATATTTGTTGTTGGTAAAACTGCACAAGAAGCATATGAACGCAGCAACGCCCTACTTTCAAACCTTCAAACATACATGCGGGCTAACAAGCTTCACATAAACATGTCAAAATGCTGCTACATTCACTTTAGACCTAAGTCACGTACTGAAGCAAACGTTGAAGAAGAATTCATAATGAATATAGACAACTACCCCATCAAAAGAGTAACGTCAGCTAGATTTTTAGGAGTCGTCATTGACGAAAATCTAACATGGGAAGAACATATAATAGCCCTAAAACGAAAGCTTAACCATGCCACCTCAACTCTGTGTCGTCTACGCTGCTCCCTCCCAGAATTTCTCCACAGACAGTTATACTACACTCTTTTTGAATCCCATCTGTCGTACTGCATATCAGCATGGGGTGGGGCAGCTAAAAATCGTATAAGCTCAATATTCACTGCACAGAAGTACTGTCTGAGGGTCTTGTTTGGTGATAGAGCAGCCTACCTGGATAAATTCAAAACGTGTGTTCGAACCAGACCATTTACTGACCAGAAACTTGATAGTAAATTTTATAAAAAGGAGCACACTAAACCTCTGTTTAAAAACAACGAGATACTCACTGTACAAAATCTTTATACTTACCATAGCTACATAGAATTATTCAAGATCATGAAGTTTTCTACTCCTATGTCTATGTACGAAGAGTATTCTCGTTCTTCCAGGAAACCAATGCTTATTATCAATAAACCGGATCCCCCAGACAACCATAACACGAGGTCAACGAAAATATGGAATATAATAACCCCTAACCTTAAAATCTTTGATTGTTCTGTTAGTATTTCTTGCCTGAAATCCAAACTGAAATCTTCACTACTTTCCAACCAGCATTGTCATGCCGTGTATGACTGGACAAATAAAGACTTTGATATATGTAACCTTAAATTTTCGTAGGCTCCTGCAGGGATTCCACCTGACCTCCAAAATTTCATGACCAAATCGACTTACTCTGCCAGCGTATTCCTCTGTCAAGTTAAATGTGATGTGTGAGTGAGTAAGTGTAGTGTAAAGATATCCTATTTTTGTATCCAATTTGAATTCTAATAAAGACCCTAAGCATTATGATCAAATTTTTAGTACAATAGTTATATCAGGGTTGACATCTATGATTAATATTATAACCCAATATTCATTTCTTTTTCTCCCTTAAATTTAAACCCCTCTTAGACATTTAGCCATGATTTAGTATTGAACACCCAAAATACTTACCGTCCTTAACAATCGTAAAGACCATTTGTTACAAAATAGCTGCTAGAATAATGCATGCCAAATATTCCCTCTTACACCCACAAATTATAATGCCTTCCTATCAACGCCTCTAATTTGGTCACTAATCAACCAGACTAGCGTTCTGGTGTGTACAAAAGCTACCAGCCAGTACATTCCTTGCCCCGCTAGTTGATTGTCAAAAAATCATACAGCTCAGAACAAACGGCCATTTACCACTAAGAGCATTATATGTTTTCATTTGTTTAAATTTTATGTAAAATGTGCTAAAACTTTGATTATTTGTTTAATTGATTATTTGTTTAATTGAAGCAAATATTCTGCGCGTTACGTTTTGAGCGCCATGCATAGAAAATTACATTTGAACGTTTGGTCTGTTTACACTATAATATAATATGTAATAAGTAAACAATTGTGTTATACACAGTACCGTAGGTTTTACAACGCAATGCCGTATAATTTACTGTCATTCCACTTGCATCATTCCACCACACAGAAGGAGCAAAGTGCAAAGAAACTGCCACAAACTGCTACAAACTGCTACTAACTGCTACAAACTGGCACTAACTGCCACAAAATGCTACTAACTGCTACAAACTGGCACTAACTGCCACAAACTGCTACTAACTGCTGCAATCGCGCCCACACATTCGCGCGCCGTTTGCAGCAGTTTGTAGCGGTCAGTGCCAGTTTGTAGCAGTTAGTGCCAGTTTGTAGCAGTTTGTAGCAGTTTGTAGCAGTTTGTGGCAGTTTCTTTGCACTTTGCTCCTCCTGTGACTATATCTTCAATTGTGTATATAAACACAAAATCCTTATATGCAATACGGTCAAGGCCCCAGAAATGCTGCGCTTAAGTTATTGGGTGACGCTCAGCCTGTCATTCCGCCGCAGCTTCTATCGGTGTGTTTATGAACATTATCAGTCTGGGATCCCCAGGTAACGCTTAAGTTGCAACCAATACACAATAGTTAATATACCTGGGAACCTCAAGCTTTTGTGTCCATAAACACGATAGAAGTTATGGCGGAATGACAGGAGTGCAGGTTTTATCCTTAAGTCCTTACTGCTTACACTTCTTACTTATTTATACTTCACAGATTTGCCACATTACTTACTTCGTTACTTCGTTGAGTTCATCCGTGGAGCCGGAAGGGTCATCAGATATCTGACCACCTGGATGGCGAGTAGTCGACCAGTGAGTTGCACACAAGGATGAAAAAGATTTAGATATTCATTTTGTTTCCCGTTATTACTGACATAATTGGTTCCCTCAATTCTTCCTTATATTAACTACAGGAACCTAGGGGCTCCAGCAGACAAGTGCCTTATTTGCCCGTAAGAGCCTCTACTATTAACTACAGATTATATTATTTCAGTTAGTATCGACTTGAATGTTACGATTGCAGTTTATTTTTCTATTATATTGTACTCAATAAACCGGTTTCAAAGCCCTTAAGGGTGGCCTCGGGTCTTTAAAACAAATACTGATACTTCATTCGAAACATTCAACACTTTTAGAAATCACATCTTTCGTAATCCTCCTAATTCAATTTTAAAGCTTAACTTAAAACTTAACTGTCACAGAGTTCGGAGGGAGTTTGTTCCAGTGAGGATTAACTCGCTCCGGAAGAACTACATCCGTTGCTTGAAACAAAATTAGGACCGGGTCTGCTTATTCTATTCTTAACATACCCGATCCACAATCAGTCATACCACAAGTTACTTTAAAAGTTCCTATAAGGTCACCACTTATTCGCTGCTCTGCCAGCATTGTTAAGCGTTCGTACCTCAAAGTGTAGGGCCTGTCGTGATAACATGGATCACTTAGGTTCCACCAGGATCTGGTAGTCCTCATAATTCTGCGGCCTCTATGCATCGTCATCTTGCACAACTCCTTAAGAAAAATAGGTGCTGGGCATGTGAAAATTTGCAGCCTTCCAGACATTGATTGAGTTAACGAGGTGTCGTACATCACCTCAAGATCAGGTACGTGTAGCTAGTGGTCCCCTGAACTCGTATATGAATTTTCATCCAGATTGGACAAAAATGACTGAGTTATGAGCCAAAAACCATATGCTCATATTTGGGCATACACACCAAATTTCGGCCAAAATCTAAAATTTTTGGCCCATAAATTGGTAAAATATCAATATTTTTGTATGAAACCAACTTTATATAAAAGGTAAGCATAAACTATACATTCTCTGAGATATATAGCTTAATATTTATAGAAATGTAGAAACTAAGGCCAAAAGACCACTAAAAAAATTGGCCATATCTCAGTTCGCAATTTTCGAAGTCACTTAGAAAGTAAGTGACTTCACCAAAAAGCCTAAGGCTTTTTCATTTTTCAAAATTTTCCCATTTAAAATTTGGTGGCCCTGTTTTTCTTGTCCTCAGTTGTGTCAGAATTGTAAAGAGCAAAATACTTATAATTATTTATGATATGTTTGATTTCTTGTTATTGTTTGTCATGCAAATTTGGTAGACGGCCCCAACGTTAATGTGCCTCTTGCTATGTGTTGGTTCAGCCGAACTAATTATTATAATATAATAAAATTTATTTTTCTTGTTTAGTTAGTTGTCATTCGGCCACACATTAAGCAACTTATATTGCAGTCCCATAATATATCAATTAGTATATCAAAATATGTCATTGTAATTTTGCATGGCTGAAATGTAACGCTTGATTTATTTTCAAATAAAAAATAAAATAGTTTTGGGAACTGAATTTGTTGCGAAGACAATAACTAAACAAATATCACAGGGTGATGTCTGAGTTTGACAATGTTGACAAGACAAGGCTTGAGAAATTAGCCAATGACATGTACCAAGAAATGGAAAAAGGTCTTTCAGGGAAACAATCAAGCCTGCTTATGCTTCCGACCTATATACATACCTTGCCAAATGGTAGCGAGTCTGGAAACTTTTTGGCATTAGGTATGTCGATAACCCTAGGGTGTACTCTATTTGAGCCTTGCACAATCTGCAAAGCGTCTAGATCTTGACCAAATCGATGGCAAAAATTCAAGTTTCGGGAGCTAGCCACCTCCTTTTAGATTGAACATTTTCGCTCAGTTTCGTGACCTTGAAGTAAAAAACAAGAGCCGAATTAAATATTCTGCTTGACACGGGTCATGTAGGAATCGATTGGTTAGGACTGTGTGAAGTCCCCCAAAAAGGCGATTACCTGCTCGGATTAATCTGTGCGGCGCTGCATAATCATGCAAAGCCAGCGATGTTAAATTTGCCAAAAAGTGCAGATATCAAAATTATTTCGGTTCATGTAGAACTAGAGTCCAGTGAGATCAAGTCGATCAGCTGCCTTCGTCCTTCGATCTATAAAGCCAAGCGTTTTATATTTCAGTTCGATCAGGAATTGGGTATATTCACATTATTAATATTTATCTAATATTTTGAATTAAACTTTAAATTAATTTGGCGCCACAGTTACTCACTGCGTACACATTTCTTCCCCTAAGGTCAATTTATAATAGCAAACATAATATATGCTTTTTAAGATGATTGAAGTTTAGTTTGACAATTGTAATAATTCATTGACATGGATTATAGATCACAATCAAGACCTATAATTCTAACACTGAAAGGTTTTCAGCCTTTTAAAGCACGATAGTCTGAATATGATCTCAACAACCCAGCTGCCTAGTTTTAAAGAGAGACCTACAACTTTTGCAAGTTTCCAAATTAATGCCAGCTGAACTATAATTCTCTGCAGATTTCGGTGGGTCAACTTTTCGAGTCATACTTGTGAAATTGATACCAAACAGTAGTCCTGTTATAAAATCAACGACAGTTTGCATGGAGAGTAGAATGAAAACTGTGGGAGGGGAAGAACTCTTTGAGCACTTGGCAGATTGTGTGGCAAGCTTCATGAAGAAGGTCAGTACCTACATTCAGTACCTACATTTACACATGTAGCTGTAGGTCTTCTTTAAATATTACCACCTTAACCTTAACACGCTATTGGTTATATTTAAAAATTTCATCACAATTCCGTACTCTAGGAAAGTTTGGAAAACACCGAAATTCCTCTTGGGTTTACTTTTTCCTTCCCAATGCAACAATCTTCATTGTGCTATGGTACATTAGTTCGATGGACAAAAGGCTTTTCGAACTCAGACGTGGTGGATAAAAATGTAGCAGAACTTTTAAACAAAGCTTTGGCTAATAATGAGGTTTGTACTTCTTACATAATATGAAACTTGTAAAATCAACTTCCCTCACTCTGTCTTCATAACCTTACCTATATTTCTACACCTACAAAATACGTGTCCAAAATGGCTAAAATATCAACAATTTATATTTTACAATAACATCAATATTGTCAGGTCACCAAGAAAGTTAAGGTTGTAGCTTTAGCCAACGACACTGCAGGAACACTAGTGTCTGGATGTTCTAAATACGCTAACTGTCATTCAGGATTGATTTTGGGAACTGGTACTAACGCTGCCTACACTGAGAAAGTGTCCAATGTTCCGAATATCAAGTCTTCTGAGGAGATGGTTGGTCAGTTAAAGTTAGCTGTTACAATTAGCTGTTAATTAGCTGTTACAATTAGCTGTTTATTAGCTGTTAATTAGCTGTTAATTAGCTGTTAATTAGCTGTTAATTAGCTGTTAATTAGCTGTTAATTAGCTGTTAATTAGCTGTTAATTAGCTGTTAATTAGCTGTTAATTAGCTGTTAATTAGCTGTTAATTAGCTGTTAATTAGCTGTTAATTAGCTGTTACAATATTCAATATTCACCCGTTTTAACAATTTTGTCTTGTTTCATTTGGAATGAACTTGATTGATGTATATAATTTCTCTAAACAAATAAGTCCAACTCTTGTCCAATTGATAAGGTAGTAATTAACATGGAGTGGGGAAACTTTGGTGAGCTGGGCCACCTTGCTGATCTACAAACTGACTACGACAAACAGCTTGATGCTTCCAGTGTTAACGCTGGCAAGCAACTGTAAGTATCACAACCATTGCTTCTTTCTTCTAGAGTATATTATATATATATTATATAATAATAATATTATATGCATGTATTATCATAATTATAATTCGAAAGATTCTTTTTGTCTGTACGACCGCCCACGTGCAAATTAGATGAGAAATAGGAAGTTGCATGGTAACCATGGTAACGGTGTTGGAACGTGCACGTGCACGTGCAAAGATTTGCGAGCGACATTTTGATCGGTTTTGACGTAATTGCGTTGTATTTGTATTGTGTTTAGTGCGAACTATATTTTGATCGGCTGTATCTTCGGTTGTGACGGATATTTTTTGAAGCGATAAAAACTTACTATCAAAGGATACTATTACCTTCCTCCCTGTGACCACGGGCTTGCTAGTATAACTATATAACTATGTTTTCCCTATCTCTAAGATGACCCACACTTACAGGTATGAGAAGATGATTAGTGGCATGTATCTCGGGGAACTGACAAGACTAGCACTACTGAAACGAACTCTACATAAAAACTGCATCTTCGCCAGGAACATCCCAGATATGCTTCACAAGGAAGACTCACTCGACGGATCAACTGTCAGTGATTGTATTAAGTGAGTTTAACAGTTCAGTTTAAATAGTCGAATGGCTTGGTGCCAAGACTATGAGTCCAACTTATTTGCACTGAGCAGACAGAAATTCCAAACCTTGTATTTTATTTTACATCCTTCGCTCTCCTGAGTGGATTGCTGGGGCAAAAGTCTACGATCACTATAAAGCAAAATACATCTTGTATTGTCGACGTTTTTGCCTTTAAAATCTAAGAGGAAACCTAGTATTTAACAGTCCAATGTGCCCAGTTCTGAAGAAGAGTGTCGTGCCGTGTTCCCTACAGCGAGTCCTGCAGATATTGCTGTGGTGCGACAAGTTTGTAATGCTGTTAGTAACAGGGCTGCTAAACTTGCTGCAGCAGGTAAGTTATATGTAGTATATTGACAAATCACAATTATTGTCCGTAATCATTAAATCCTTGTTAACAAACTGCATCATTCACACAATATGTTACATGACATCAATATTACTTACATTATCCACAATTTTATGTTTGCATATTATTGTTGTCACCGGTTGCGTGGAAGATAGATACTCGAAGTGAAAATCAGTATGATGGTAAAATCGGAATAATCGGAATAATGAACAAAGTAAGATCGCAGAACCTTGACCCTTACGCTAAACCTACATGTTTCGGAGAGGTCTAAGTTTATAATTAAAACAAGGTAGTTAACCGTTGTTTAACTATCCTCTCTACGAACTAGTGGTTTTAACTGTCCTCTTTACGGACTAGTGGTTTAACCCGTAAATATCAAGAGATATTTGGTCCTCGTGGAAGGTTCTAGAAGAATCAGGAGAGAGCTAGGAACTAGCTCGATTCAATCTATAACAGATCCCTACGGACACAGAAAAAGATTTTATTGGTAGATAAAATCTTTACGGGGTTTTTATTATATATGTCTCAAAGGACTAAAATACTTTGATGTAGGGATATGTCACAAAGGACTTACTCCCACCTGCTGTTGGCGGTCCACCATAGCAAGGTGGAAATATTGTTCAAGTTAACTACGGTCAGCAAATCCGTGTCCTCTTTGACCTTATTCAGTTCATGAAGTGGTCCTTTGAACCTGAGCTTTATGGCCAATCTTATGGCCGAACTAGTGGTTTTAACTGTCCTCTTTACGGACTAGTGGTTTAACCCGTAAATATCAAGAGATATTTGGTCCTCGTGGAAGGTTCTAGAAGAATCAGGAGAGAGCTAGGAACTAGCTCGATTCAATCTATAACAGATCCCTACGGACACAGAAAAAGATTTTATTGGTAGATAAAATCTTTACGGGGTTTTTATTATACGTCCACAATTTTGAAAAACAAGCTATGGGTCTTGTCACAAATATCTCACATATTACTGAGTGGAGTTGGGTTAAAAACATATAAGAGATACGATGATTTAACTTGTAGAAGCTTTCAATAAACATGTGTTAATCGTCGTCAGCTGAATGTGATGTGGTGGACAATGCTTATATGTGATTGAGTGGTGTCAGGGATGGAGGGTGGGGGAGGTGTGGGTGGGAAAGTGAAAATTACAGTACAAAGTCAATAAAAATTTTAGTCTTCTGTTGAGGTTGAGAAGGAAATGCCAGATGGTCTGGACTTTAAGGATTTGGCAATTTTAGGAAGAGTGGGGTCCCAGAGGGAACTACATTTGGGTGCGCGGTCTGTTCTGTTCATAGCTGGTTGTCGTATTTGTATAGCTGCGTGTTCTGTGAGGTCAAGTTGGGAGCGTGAGGTGAGGGATTTGAGGACTTCGATGTTGTTCCAGGAGATGGTGTGGCCGGTGGTCAGGGCATGATGTGCAGGGGCTGATTTGATTCTGTCTGTGGATTCGTCGATGGCGTTGTTGAGTCTGTAACATCGTTCGTGTTCTTTCATGCGGTGGACCAAGGGTCTGTAGGTCTGTCCGGCGTATTTGGAGGGGCACTGTGAGCAGGAAATTTCGTAGATGGTGTTGGGAGTGAGGTGAGTAGGGGGTGTGGTCTTCGTTTTGGTGAGGAGGTTGCGGAGGGAGGTAGCAGAGGAGTGGGTGACTTTGATGTCGTGTTGTCCGAGTATCTTGGAGATGGGTTTGGATAGGGAGGGATGGAAAGGAAGAGAAACACTAAGGGCATGTTCACGGGTCTGTCGGTTGAATGAGGCTAGGGATTGGTGGCGAGAGGGGTTGGTGAATTTCCGTTGTACTTCGTCCATGATGGTGGTGATGCGGTGAGGAGGGAAGCCGTTCTGGAGGCAAACGTGTCGTACTGTCTGGAGTTCGTCGTCAAGGTGTTGGGGTGAGCAGATGTTGTGGGCTCTTCTGGTCAGTGATCGGATGACTGCGTTCTTAGATGAGTTGGTGGTGCAGGAGGAGTACTTGGTGTAGAGGTTGGTGTGGGTGGGTTTTCTGTAGACTGATGTGGATTTGTCAGGGTGGATGAGAACGTCAAGGAAGGGTATAGTTCCGTCTGTAGAGGGATGTTCTTGGGTAAAGTTGAGGTCTTCAGTAAGGGAGTTAAGGAATGTAAGGAAGGATTCTGCGTGGTTTCTGTCTCTGAAAGATCCAAGGCCGTCGTCAACGAAATGGGAGTAAGTGTTCGGAGGGTCAGGACATGAGGATAAAGCTAAGGTCTCGATTTCAGCAAGGCGGATTTCAGCTAGTTCAACAATGAGGGGGGATCCCATTGTACCACCTTCGTCTTGGGAGTAGAAGGAGCCGTTGAATTCAAGGTATGAGTTGTCAAGGCAAAAGTTGATAAGGGAGCCTATGGTGGTGGTGGTGACATTGGAGGGAAGACGAGAGGGGTTCTGTTCAAAGGAGGAGATGACAGTTTTGAGGGCTAGGCGCATGTCACAGGAGGTGTACAAGGATTGGACGTCTAAGGAGGCGTGGTAGTGGAAGGAGGGATTGAGAGAGGAGTCGAAGCGATGTTTGAAGTCGGAAGAGTCTTTGAGGCGTAAGGGGTTCTGGGCTAGGGGTTTGAAAATATATATTGAAAATCAAATGTTAACACGAATTCACAGATTCAATTCTTCTCCATATTCTATTAAAAATAATTTACACGAATTGTTCGTTGGTTTTCAAGGAAATTTTATTTTCTCCAGTCTGTTATTTCATTTATTAAAAAACTATAGTTTTCGGATTGTCCATTTAGAAGTATTTCAATGAGCCGTTGTTGGCGTGAGCTGATGTTCATCAACTAGGATCGTGTCTATTCTTGTTAGTTAAGCTTTAGTACGACGGTTGATCCAGAAGGTAAGTCTTTCACCCAACTATTGTCAACTTAGATCTTCAAGGTCTTTGGGGTGATGTGGGCTCTATTAGTGTCTTCTAAGGACTAAGTAAGGTAAATGCAGGAGAAATTTTCAGGGCTTCATGAGAGCGGAAGTGACGTTTAGGACTTCGGTGGAGAAGAAGTAATGTGCAGGGCTTCAATAGAGCAGGAGTCACGTTTAGGACTTCAGTAGAGAAGAAGTAATGTGTAGGGCTTCAATAGCTAGCAGGAGTGACGTTTAGGACTTCAGTAGAGAAGAAGTAATGTGCAGGGCTTCAATAGAGCGGTAGTAACATGTGGGTAAGGGTCCATAGAAGAAGGGTATAATCAACATAGATTTTGTGGAATTCCCAATTATGATCTAATATGATCGACACCTCAATTATATTTTGATTTATGATTCTTACAATCGTATGTTGTTTTTGGTTTTTATTTTCCAAGAAATGAATAGACGCATTTTTGATAACTGCACCAAGGTAGTAAAATTAATAGTGATATATTACAAAAGTAACAGTGTTATATCATAATATGGGCAATTTCATGAAACATGAACAAGGAGGGGAAAAAATAAATTTCAGTTATGAAACTAGCTTTGATTGGAGTCTGAAAGAGAAGATCATAAACTGTAAGACACAAAAAACCGCTTATAAATATCTCACTTCGTTTCTGTGTTATCGCGTTTTCAAAAGACCCATAAATTGTCATGTTTTACAGGCCAAAACTACTCTATAATAAAAGCTGTTTACTTAAAAGAGATTGTTGTAATATTCATTAATTCTTGATCTGTAAAGGTGCATACCACTTCACTGAAGCTGTATGCAAAATTTGGGACTCAAAATTTAAGCAGAGTCGGAGCAATGCTATTCTACTTTCTCCTGTTTTTAGTGTAAACTACTTTACATAAAAAACAAAAAAGTTTTCTGCTGGCCACATTTCATGTTATTTCTTGCTGAAATCTTGCTAAAACAAGCTAACTCTGATGTCAAGACATAATGTACTTGTTTATTTAGATCCATAGATATCAGATCATGTCAATACCAGCGTCAAGTAAGTTACATGTCAAGTAATTTACGTGTCAAGTAATTTACACATATGCTTTTTATTCAGTAATAGTAGTAAAACACAACAAGTAACGATTGTCAAACAGAATAAAAGTTATTTAAAAGTGATAATAGATTGGTTCTGGTCAGAATTTCATTAAAGAAATCTATAAAAATGGTTAAAAATGGTTAAAAATTGACTTTTCGAAAATAATACTTTACTTTACAGAAAATCCAGTGGCCTGCTTGAACACAAATTTTTGAGCTGGGAAACATTCGTACATTTACGCCCACCTACCTACTCTGTATAACTGGGCTAACTGTGGACCCAATCAGTGGATCAATCAACCAATTAAGGGGGCCGGGGGGTCTTCATCAAAATTCCCTCGAAATTGACTTTTTAGTTGTTTCTAATAGAAGGGAGTGATATCTATCAGATGCTTTTGGTCCCAAGGAAAAATATTATTCCTAGCCAAAATTATTGTCGGTCAAAGGTCAGCACTTATGCGTAATTGTATTGCGCAAGCGATTTTCAATCACGTGTCCTGAAAATCGAGTCTAAAAATCTATCATCTCCTACATTTTTTGAGCAATCACCCTGAAACTTTCAGGATATGTTCTAGAGATAATTTAAAAGAGATGAGCCAGACAGAATTTTGAGATAGGCCTTTAAACATATCTTATTCGATTTTGAAAATCTTGGACCTCGTTTTTTGACGATTTTTTGAGGTCCAAGATTTTCAAAAATTGAAAATCGTTCGCGCAATACAATTACACATAAGCGCTGACATTTGACCGATCATAATTTCGTCTAGGAACAATATTTTTCCATGGGACCAAAAGCATCTGATAGATATCACTCCCCTCTATTAGAAACAACTATAAAGTCAATTTCGAGAAAATTTTGATGAAGGCCCCCCCGGCCCCCTTAATTGGCTTATGATAAACTGATATATCATTATTAATCATATATTACATAGTTCATACACTTAGCAAACGAATTAAAGACAAAGGGGCAGCTTTAAACAGTTAAAATCAAAGGATTGTGTAACAGTGTAAACTACTTGACACAAAAGAGTAACTTACTTTACAAGGAACAAAGGCTTCTACAGAACACAGCTATTAACCATTTACCAAAACAAACCCTTTCCAGTACAGGCAAGACATTTGCCAGTGTGCATGAAAAATATTTAAATGTTTACTCTCACACCTGGGCACGAAATGAGATTTCAATACACGTTGGTCAGGAATGTCAATTTGTGCCCTGTAATTTACTTTACATTTTCAAACGTGCCTCACTCAAAAGCCATAGTAGTTGGAGTAAAAAATCTTAATATAGCTGTGTGTGGAGTACATAGGAGATGTTTCATGCAATTTATCATGATTCTGTTATGTTTGTGTAATGCTTGAGAGTCAGAATAAGGCCACATTTTTGTGCAAAGTGTAATTTACTTTACGTGAAATGGCCCATATATAGAATATATGTCTCAAAGGACTAAAATACTTTGATGTAGGGATATGTCACAAAGGACTTACTCCCACCTGCTGTTGGCGGTCCACCATAGCAAGGTGGAAATATTGTTCAAGTTAACTACGGTCAGCAAATCCGTGTCCTCTTTGACCTTATTCAGTTCATGAAGTGGTCCTTTGAACCTGAGCTTTATGGCCAATCTTATGGCCTCCTTGTGTATTTTGAATTTTCCCCCCCGAAAGAGGGGTCTATACACAACGTCGTTCCTATTATCAACCAGGAATTGTATTATTCCCTGTATGGTTTCTCGCATTAACCTCTCTATCTTCTCTATGACCGCTTCTATGGTCTCAGTCCTTTCCAGTAGTTTTTTGGGGTTCCAGATCCCCAGGGGATCTTTTCTGATCTCGTTCTGGTCCGCTATGGACGCGAATGCGTGGACAGGGATGTATGGGGTTTTCCGCCACAGCATGGCGAGAGGGTGATACCCCGGTTTAAAGAAGTTTGAAGGCGGGGTTTGTGCCCAGGGGCACATGCCGGCCCATATGGCCTCGTGCTTCCGTAGCCTCGCTTGCTCAGGGGCACCTGGTTGAATCATATGATTAGTTGTTTGTTTATCAGAGATCGCTTCCATCAGTTTTGAAGCTTTCTGTGATTGAGTATGACCATGATATTTAGCTAAATCGTTCAAAGGTCTTTTCTTACCACTTTTGTTAGCTGGCAGCAAGGCCTGACTTGTCACGTTCGCTGACACCAAGGTCTCTCCGTTTGCGGGGCTATCTCCGTCTGCGGGGCTATCAGTATCCATTACGGTGACGCTCTCTAGTGTCTCTATGAGCTCCTTCTCTGCTGCTCCTTCTGTCTCTGCTGCTGGTCCTGTCACTGCTGCCTCTTCTGTTGTCGCTTCCTCTTCTATCGTTGCGGTCTCTACGTTCGTTACTGCCTGGGGTCCGGGCTCTTCAGTCTCTGGAAAAATACTTTTTGTTACGAACGGGGGAAATAGTCATTCATTAGATTGACCTTGTAATATATTGTAATTGTAATATCCTGCTGCAAGCCATTTATACTTAATTAATATGGCGGTGTGAGTATGCCAGAAAGTGATTTAAACTAGTTGTATAAATATAAAATAGAAAGTTTAACTGGCTAAAGTACTAAAACTAGCAGAGTATCATGATTAAAAGAAGTCTCGATAATAATGATCACAACTGATTAATCGGTTTAAAAGGTACCCGAGTGCACATGGGCACACCTAAAATTATTTCCGAGAAATAGTATCATACGACTTCGTTGCTAGTTTAGAAACTCACACATCTGCAGAATTACAGTAATTAAGTACTCACTTCCTTTTTTTGTTGTACTTTTTATTGACCGTCACGTGGTCATGAGGATAATCAAACCTATCAATAGGCAGATTTCTAGTAGCCCTTGGGTTATTCCTCGCTAACCTCTCATATATAGAAGCTTCATTTGAGCTCGTAGGGTCTACTTCCGTGCTAGTTATGCCGGTCAATGGGATAGTGTTATCGGGCGAATGATGGCCTGGTTGACTCACTGCAGTACCAGGTTCTGGGGCAATATGTTGTCCCGTGCCAGTCGATATATCTATCTCATTTTGAATCTGTACGAAATGATTCAGGATAGGAGCTTGATCTAGAACGATCACGAAGATTTTTTTTATCTCTGGACCGAGATCTCGAATGGTCCCTGCTATTATCAGAATCAATATGACTCACTGATCTTGATCTAGATCTAGAACTGTAACGATTCATTGATCTATTTCTCGATCTATTCCTTGCTCTATGGCCTGACGGACCTGCTGATCTACTCACGCTGCTATTATGGATATTTTTAATTTATGTATCATCCGAATTATTTTTGTTATCTTCAATGAAGAAAGCCTCGAGAGATTTGGCACTACTTACTGCCTTGTCATATGTTAAGTCTCTGACAATTTCTATTTTTATGGCAATGTTTCTAAGGCCTTGTATGAAAGCTTCTAATTTATGACTTGTAAGGTCAGATGGAGAAAAATTTAGATTCTGGGCTATGATACCAAGTCTATAATTATAATCGTCAATGGATTCATGGCTCTTTTGCTTTAGATTATATAATTTTGCAAGAGCATTTGCATTGCTTACGACCGGATTTATGGCATTCTTAAAAGCATCGCATAATTTAGCCGCATCGGCTTTATCATCATCATCCAATTCTACGGATTTCAAAGATGCGTGTGTTCTATTTTTGACCAAGGATAGAAATATCATGTCTAGGTTTTTCTTTAACTCATTTATGGTTACGTATTCTGTGAACCGATCGCAAAACTGATGAAAGTTATCGCCGTAGACAAACTGGCGGGGTCTACCTATGATTGAAATACGACTCATCTGGTCTGTAACAGTTTGAATCTTACCTGTCGACAAGGGCATATCTTTCGGTGGCTTCGTGTCGTCCATGTTTTATACTCGTCGCCGTTTTATCCTCGTCGCCAATCTGTTGTCACCGGTTGCGTGGAAGATAGATACTCGAAGTGAAAGTCAGTATGATGGTAAAATCGGAATAATCGGAATAATGAACAAAGTAAGATCGCAGAACCTTGACCCTTACGCTAAACCTACCTGTTTCGGAGAGGTCTAAGTTTATAATTAAAACAAGGTAGTTAACCGTTGTTTAACTATCCTCTCTACGAACTAGTGGTTTTAACTGTCCTCTTTACGGACTAGTGGTTTAACCCGTAAATATCTAGAGATATTTGGTCCTTGTGGAAGGTTCTAGAAGAATCAGGAGAGAGCTAGGAACTAGCTCGATTCAATCTATAACATTATGCATTAATTTTTTCCACTTCTAAAGTTAAACTGACCCCGTAATAAAAACAAATTACCCAGGTGTCTACGCTATCTGGCTGAAACGTGAGAAAGTACCGTTTACCGTAGCAGTGGACGGGTCAGTCTTCCTAAAACACGCTACGTTTGCTAATGTAATGAGGTCAACTCTCCAGGAGTTGAACTGCACTGTTAATCTGGAAGTTGCCACTGATGGCTCTGGACTTGGGTCGGCTCTTATTGCTGCCATCGCTTAGTAATTCTTATGTTAGATAGTGGGAGGTGAATAATAGTGGGAGGTGATAAGGAGTTGGAATTACCGGATTACGCCACATTGCGGCACTAGATTTATTAGAGTCAATTTATAATTTGATTTATATTAATATTGTAAATAATGGGTGCACCTAAAATGTTAGGAATTGTTTAAACATGTTAGGAATTGTTTTTATTGACTTTTACACAGGATTTTACTTACGTTTTGACTTACGTATCATCCGATACGTAAAAATGGAGCATCATAGTACTTTTATACAATAAGAGTTTGTACCTGATTTGTGAAACGTAATATGGATATTTAACATCGTTCAGTCGAGGGAATATTATATAATATTACTTACTTACTTGATAACGTCTCCTCAATCATTCGAGTGGCCTGCACCAAGGAATTGACGCTTATGTCGTATCATCTCTCTCCAGTGCTTTCGGTTTCCTGCCAACTCTCGGACCTTATCATTATATTACTGTGGTAAAAATGTTTTAAGTTGACACATAGTTCTACCGAGTTCTAGAACATTCTAGAAAAGTAAGGTTCTAGAAAAGTAAAATTCCAGAAAGCCCAGAAAGGTACGGTCCTAGCAACAAATTTTCTTTTTGTATCATAATAGCTTAAATTATAAGAGTTTGTGTTCTATAAATTTATAAATGACTTAATCAAGGAAACGGTATTAGAGTGGTTTAATTGGTGGCCTGCTGCTTTTAAAAGTAGCAGTTTGATCTGAATTATAGATTATAGATTATAGATTATAGATTTTATTTCATCACGAGACTTTGCTCCTCGGCCTGAATGAGTGGCTTCTCTGCAGGTGCTTTATAGGAAGTTCAACTGGAGTACAATATTCCGTTTCGATACGTTATTAAGTTTGAGTGTGTTTCTCTCCATCGGTACACGTACTCAAGTTCGACACGTTAGCTAGACCGCTGGTTGCTAGATTTCAGAAAATTGTTTTATCTGCCATTGAACCCTGTGATCCTATGATGAGGACCCGGCAATAGCCGTTGGATTACAAGCAGAAACTATTTGTCGAACTAGAGTACGCTGCCTGGACTCTAGTTCGACACGTACCGAAGTTCGACAGGGGTGATATCTGGCGAACTATAGTGCGTGTCGAACTAGAGTACGTGAATCCTTTCCATCCTCACTCCGGTAATGTTTCATAATTTTGTTTTAGGTATGTTCTTCTGTCACTTGAGATTTTACAAACACATCTTGATTGCTTGATAATGTTTTGCAGGCTGAGCAGGTTTATACTTTTGCACCATTTTAAGGCATCATGTAGCCGGTGGGCCCGACATGATACGACATATCTCGACACGTCGGGGTTTGTCGGGTTTGTCGGGGTTTGTCGGGGTTTGTCAGGGTTTGTCGGGGTTTGTCGGGGTTTGTCGAGCCTGGAGGCTTTTTTTGGACGGAGTCATCAAGCTTTACGTGGAAAAACACTACACAAGAAGGCCTCATGTAGCCGGTGGGCCTGAGGCAAAACCCCTCGACAAACCCTGGCAAACGGGGTTTGTCGGGATATGTCGGGGTTTGTCGGGGTGTGTCGGGGTTTGTCGGGGTTTGTCGAGCCTGGAGGCTACATGATGCCTATTTTAGCTACGACAGCGGAATCCCGACCGAAGGCTGGGTTACTCTAGTATTATATAAATTAAATTCCTTTTCTGAAGGAACACTTTTTACTCTTTCATATGTTTTTGACATATTTAAATCTACACCAAGGATATCAAACATTTATTATCCTGTGATCAGAAATTTAACTTTAAGTATTAAATGCTAGAGGAACTATCAAACAATGCATAGTTACCATGACAACTACACTAGTTACCATGACAACTACACTACATGGAGCTAGAGGAACTATCAAACAATGCATGAATAATTGAATGTGTAGCTGTTTAAATATTGAAATCCATGCGATATGAAACATAATTTATCTGATTAAAATTAAATGACCCGATTAATTTGCACGTTTATGTTTATTGTTTATAAAATGAGATAATAATAAGTGTTTATATCATTCAAATAATTTACAAATTTCATTGAACAATTTTACTGTTTTGACTAAATTCATACTGACATGTGCTCATCTAAAAATTTAAAATATCACAAGAAGATTACGTATCATTAATTTTCATTATGAGATATAATAGGGAATAATAGAATGATTCGATGAAAATTAATTGAATAGGGACGGTGAAACTCTGAACCAAATTAATACCGGCACAATAATGTATCAAATAAAGTGGATTAATCACAACTAATTTAGAAGATTTTGTTTAAACTCAGTATCTATCAATATTTTCTTCCCTCAATTCATAGCCCCCAATAGAATGTTGCGCTTCCCAAAAGTGCACCACAGAAAGTATAAAAAAGAAGATGAAACTGAGAGAGATTGGGTAGACTCCCACTTTAAATACACTCCCCGATACCAGATGCTGGGGAACCCCTCCTCCGACCCAGCTAAACCCTCCGTCCACATCCTCCCGGACGACTGTATCGACCTCATATTCTCCTACCTCTCCTTCGAGGAGCTGGTGGTGGTGTGTGGTGTGTGTAAGAGGTGGTACAATGGGTGCTTGTTCGCTTTCTCAAGGAGGGGTGATAAACTCTTCATGTTCATGTTTATGAAGTATATGAACACTAAATACTTTGCTGGGAGTGGGACAAGTCGGGCTGCTGTCAGGTGATCAGATTGAGAATGTTTACGTTTTTACCTAGACTGGTGTGAAAGGTTAAAGTTGTGGACACAACAAGAAAATTGAGAATAATCTTGTGCGAGGGTAGGGATATGGTTGGTTCGCTTGATGCGAAATTTATGAACGCTTTTTAGATATTCTATTGATTTTTAAAGCTTCAGCTAGTTTAAATTATTGTAAATATTGTGAATTGTAAAATAACCTTAAATATTGTGTGTGTAAAATAACCTTAAATATTGTGTGTGTGTGCGTGTGTGTGTGTGTGTGTGTGTGAACTGTGAAGGACACGTTTTTTTTTAAGTGTGGTGAAAATGACTTTGAGTGCCATGACACTTTTGACAATGAAAGTAAAATGACTAGTAACTAGAAAGTGTTGCACAGAAATGCCTTCAATCTTTACTGCCCCTGTAAGGAAAATCCATTAGTTAATTAATATGTCATAATATAGTACCAAGGTAGTGCCAGTTTTCAGCATTTTGGACTATAATGTTTAAAACGCCCGTAAAAAACTGAATTTTGCGACTTTTCTGTTCAAAATTCAGATTATGTCTCAGAATTATTCAAAGAATATTTGGATTGGGGTAGGAATACTTGAACTGTGCTCAAAATAAGCAAAAAGTCATTTGTTTGGTAAAATTTCTAGTTTGGTTGAAGGGGTTGTACAAGGCCCATACTTTCGATCAGCTTGTGAATGAACTGTAACAACTTTCAAGAAACGTTGGTCTGGAATAATGTAACCTAGGAAAAACCTATTGTGTGCCTGTATTCAGTAACAATTCACTCACAAAATTACAATTGAGTTTTTTTACATTGCAGTAGCTAGACAGCAACAAATTAGAACGTTTTTCAATCGTACTGTCGAGATTAAGTATGCTCAACAGCATTCTGTTCGAAAATCAACTTAAGAGTGTGTCAGTTTTCAGTAAAAAGTCATTTTTAGGTCAAATTCATCACGATTAAAAATTCAAAAGAAATGACTCTTTGCTGAATATTGGCACTATACAATTGATGTCTGACAGCATAAGCAGGTTCATCAAGATGATTCTTTACAAAATCTAACGATATTGTGTGTTCTAATTCAGCAAAAAGTCATTTTATAAATAATATTTTTAGCTTAAAATCTTCATAGAAATGACTTTTTGCTGATTATTGGCACGATAAAGTAGATTTCTGACAACAATATCATGTTCATCATGGAAATTTGGGACATACTATTGATGTTTGAAGTTCATTGTGCCAGTTTTAAGTTAGTTATAGCAGGTTATCACAACACTGCTTACAAAGCACAAATTTTATGTGATTTACCATTGGTATATGCCTAGAAAAAGAAGTTATTTTAAGCTGAATAATGGCACACAGTGCAACAAAATTGTGCCACATTAAACAAAAAAGGCACACCGCTCCCTCAAACAATATTCTGAACTAAAAGGAGTGCCATATAGCAGTAAGAATGACTATTTCTGTCAAATAAGTCACTTTTTACTGATTTTCAGGACACATTTGTTGTTTAAATTTTCAGGATATAACTAAACTAAGATTCGTATCTGCAACATAAACAATTTGGTGGTTTGACATGATTGATAATGCTGATATTGACTTACAATAGTTGGTAATTCCCACGCTGGCTGCAGCAGTCACTACAGCTGATTAGTGGCACTCTAATATTATTATCTGTTTTTGACCCCTTTATGAACACATTAATTTTCGAAATAGATGCTTAAACTAACACTTGTACACCCATGGATCAAGAAATAGACAATTTTTGTCTTTTTACATCATTTATCTATATGACTGATATGCTGAATTTTGGCACTCGGGACATAATTGAGTGTAAGCAGTACAGAGTTCAAGCCGTCTTTTAACTGATTAATGGCACCTTCAATCTAAAAGTCAATAAGGTGACTGAAAAAGAGAACTAAAATTTCGATACTTATTTCATCAATTAAAAAAAGATAAATTTCAAGCTGATACATGTGTGACTTTTTGCTGATGGCTCGCACATAGACATGTAAGAATAAGTTTAAAGACACAACCAAACATTATCTTATCCAGAAAATAGCACAGTCACGCCTTGATCTTTTTAATATTTTGACAAGAACCATCAATAGAGCAGTCGTATTCAGATATAAAAATGACTTTTTGCTGGATTCTGTCACTTACTGGAATTGCTAATAATGACTAAAATGCTGAAAACAGTTACTCGCTCCAATCTACTAGTGTTATGTGAACAATATATGAGCAAAATATGGCGAAATCAATGGACTTAGTCAATTGGAGGTTAAAATGGTTTGCTGATTTTTGGCACTCAGTTTAATTGCTCATAAGTCATATTCTGCTTGAGCCTGGCACTTCGTTTTTTCAAATCACAACTGCTGAATATTTTCACTTCATCCTATGTACAAATGTATGATTGCACTTTAAAAAGCATTGCGACTTTTTCCTCATTTTGTGCACTCTACTTTGAAAAAGGTGAAATCAGCAACTCACCACACTTAAAAAAAAACGTGTCCTGAATACTTATACTGACTTTGAGTGACTTATGTAGTAATCAAATAAAAATAGCAATAATAATTACTTAGATATCCTAAAAGAAATAACTGTGTGTATTAAAAGAGAGATTCCT
Organism: Bolinopsis microptera; assembly: GCF_026151205.1. Lineage (NCBI taxonomy): Eukaryota > Metazoa > Ctenophora > Tentaculata > Lobata > Bolinopsidae > Bolinopsis > Bolinopsis microptera. The sequence goes on along the minus strand of NC_087072.1, from coordinate 1,721,982 downwards.
TTAACGATGCCTAATGCAATCACCATGACAAGGAAGGGCACTACGTCAGGACAGAAAATAGACAGTTCTATCGAACAGATAATCTGATACTCATTTCGAGTTATATGAACTATTGCATGATCATATTTAGAATTGATTAATATCATATTATTTAAAATTTAATTTACGTCGTATTATAGGATATAGCTATCTATATATAGATTGCATGTTCATCGAACTAATTTATCGTACATATATTTGTTTAGCTTTAGACTTTAACCCAGGTAGATGTAGAGTTCTGTACACTATCTTTCTATAATAAATCTATAATAAATCTCCTTTCCCTAATAAGAGCATTTTTACTTGTCGCAACAACCGGGATAAAGATAATTTTACCCAGAATACATTACAACAATGCGACTCATAAATAATACTCCAATCCGGATTTTACATACATCTATAATAAATGTTGAACTTTTGTATATTATTATTGTTTAGCGTTTGCATGCAGTAACCTATAATTTTTGTGTTTTACTCAGAAATCAGAATCATCTCAAATTCAATGTTAATATTAGCGTGAGTATGCCACATTTTCTCATTATGTGGAAAATTTTATGATTTTAGGTATTGATTTCATTTTACTATCAATATAAAATCCTGTTTTCAGCCATGCCAAAACTTACCGATCAAACAGACGAGGAGATCCTATCCTTACTTGAGACAGGCCAGATAAAACAATACACCCTAGACCGAGAACTGGAACCTCTGAGAGCAGTGCAGATCCGACAACAGTTCCTTCTATCAGACTACCCTGATCATATCATAGATACTATCCCCTACAAGCACTATTCTAACTACGAGACTGCTACTAAAAGTTGCTGTGAAAATGTTATTGGTTACGTGCCCGTTCCTCTGGGTCTGGCGGGACCTCTTCTTATAAATGGGAGCGAGTATAATGTTCCCATAGCAACTACTGAGGGAGCGCTGGTTGCTAGTTTGTCTAGAGGATGCAGGGCTGTTAGAGAAAGGTGCTAGCTCTTGTTAGTATTGTACCTCGTTATTTTTCACGTTAATTTGTTATTTTATCTCCCCTCTCCAGTTTATAGGTCCATTATGGAACCTCCTCTTTGTGATTACGTTAAACTTGCTTAATTCTCATTAAACAAAGCAGATACCCCGTTGAAATTTCTGAACCACCAACTATTTTCAGTGGTGGAATAGACAGTACTCAAACCTACTTCGGGATGACCCGGGCTCCACTGATCAAGTTCAGTTGCGGCAGGGCAGCAAAGCAAGCTGCTGATTGGATATTAGAACCTGGTAATTTTGAGAAAATAAGGGCGCAGTTCGAGAGTACCAGTAGATTCGCCAAGTTGAAGTCGATTAATCCGAAGCAAGCGGGAAAGTTACTGTTTCTGAGGGTAGTAGCCGCGACTGGTGATGCAATGGGTATGAACATGATCAGTAAAGGCTGCGAGAAGATGCTTCAGTTTCTTCAAACGGTTGACGTTTTTGAGAACATGACTGTCCTTAGTATAAGTGGTGAGTTTATGTTAGACTCTTAGCGGAAAACTCTTACTGTGTAAACAATATTCCTTTTGTTCAATGATGAAACTTAATATACGAACCTGCAAAGTGCAAGCCCACTGCATCAGAATTCATCGATCTATTTCAGTTTTTCCCTATTTTATCATTAAAGACGAGAAAAAACTTCGTTAATTGAATAAGGTGATAGCCTCTAATGTTTTGTACATTGGAACATTTCCCCTCATACACCACACTAATCATTACTTGCTACGATTCAGGTAACTACTGTGTTGACAAGAAACCGTCAGCAATGAACTGGATAAACAACAGAGGTTACAGCATTTCCTGTGACGTCACTCTTAAGTGTGACGTCATCAAATCAGTTCTCAAGACATCTGCTGGAGCTCTTGCGGAGTTGAACTCCTCTAAAAACCACGTCGGATCCAGTCTTGCTGGCTGCATAGGTTCGTCTGCACTTTTGTGAAACTCTGAAAATTGTGTCAAGGATATCAAGGTCAAATACAATCAAGGCTCGACCGGAATCCCGCTCGTGGTTAAAATTGGCCTATTTTTGGAATCCCAGTCCCGATTAAAATTCGGCATTTTAGCCGGGACCAAACCATAATTTTTTCTAAATTTTTGCCCATTTTTGTTAAATAATATTGAGAAACTTTTCGTAGAAATGAATAAAAACACTAATTGTTTTAAAAACTTAGGGGGGGGGGGGGGGGGGGGTTCATGTCAAAAATTAATGGTTTATCGATTTTCTGTTTTAAGTGGTTTCATACACTTGAGACGATTTGGAATCTTGTGGTGAAATTCCCATGTCGATATCTTATTGGGAAGTTGCCAAAAATGGGCTTCAAAAGTTGGTCACATGGCCCAAAAAATGACCAAAATGACCAAAAATTAAACTTTCCTCAATCCATGTGAAATTCATGTCAGTTGTACTTCAAATGATTCTAAACAACGTAGTGAAGTCCGCATGTCGATATCTTCTCAGGAAAATACCCAAAATGGGTTTCAAAAGTTGGTATCTACCCGTCGGAAAATCACAAATTTTTATTGTTTATATAATATTGTGACTAAATTGGATTTAAAATACTTTCGAATCTAAATTTACGATAAAATCGTAAGCGTAAAAACCAACTTTCACCTGCTCTCAGTAAACAAGCATTATTTGTTTTAAAACACAACAAATTATTTTGTGAGTTCATATATAGTTTTTGTTAAAGATTAATTAAATTAGAGTTTTAAATTAAGTGGTTTGGCCAGATCACGATAAACGATTCACTGGCCTTACCTCAGGGTGGTATGTTGAGGGCCTTCGGGTCCAGTGATACTTTGACCAGAAATGTGTTTCACCGCACAACCCAAAATTTGGTACGTTTGTTTCATTTTGAACTCAATTATACAAGCATCTCGTCTATAAACTAAAACAAAACGTTTCTGTATGACATTCAGATATTTACCAATGTTTTCGATTGTAAGTGAACTAATATAATTCTTTGATTTCTGACAATGAGTATTAGTTATAGTCATGGGACCAAAAAAGCGCAAGATGTCTGGTTTTGGAAATCTTCCCCTGGATAAACGTGTTCAGAAAACTACACCCCAACCAGATCAAAGTCCTCAACCTCAGCCCATAGAAGTTCAAACACCTCCACCTCAGACCAGACCGACGACGCTAGAGGATACACCGACTTCCAGTATTGTCCATGTTGAGATCAGTAGTCCTGACTTGAGTTCCCAAGATGGTAGGTAGATAAAATCCCCAAATTATAGGTCCGTTTTGTAGTTTATTCCAGCTAATATTTGAGTACTTCATTGGTAATGTCAACTTTGATATTTCTAAGTGACTAAAAGTAATTTCCCATTTTCCAGAGGGTGCTGATAAACTGGAGGAACTGCAACTAAGAGCTCTGAAAAAGTCCACCTCCAGAAAGAAACTATACAACATTGTGTCTGGTACAGAGTCCCCAGAGTCCCCAACTTTAGCGAGGAAGGCAGTACTGCAAAGGTCAGCTGCAGTCAAGGAAAGCGAAGAGTCGGGTTTAACTGTTGTAATGTCCCAGGAAAGTTTGAAGGAGCTTTTGAACTTGTATCGTATAATCACTTGGACGTTGGTGGACGTAATAGGTAATCCCATTTTTATGATATTTAACCTAAATGATCACGAACATAAATTGATTAAAATAATATAACAATTATTATCAGTTTTCTTTATTGAACTCTAAATAAATATATTCAGATGCACGAAACCAATGAGAGAGTTGGAAGTTGACCAGAGCGCACAAACCACCTCCATCAGAGTTCACTGCAGCTGTAACCAAGTTGTCCAGGTTAGCGATTGGTCGCAACAGAGAATGCAAATGTCAATGAGGTGTCTGGACATCCATTTCGCAGGTATTATCTTATTTTTACTCTACCATCTCGTATCAACTTATCAACATCTATCTTTTAGTATTTTTGTAAATAACCTTACTGATCTATCAACAGAAATTTATGTTTACATCAGGTCTCAACAAGTTCAAAGGCCTGATGGGGATAGAGCACCAAGATTCCAGTTCAACATTCAAGAGGAATCAATCGAAGTTACTGTCCATAGAGTCGAGGAGCTTTCTCTAGCTAAGAATCAGCAGTCAACTTTGTACGTCGGTGAGAAACCTCGAATCACAGTTAAAATCGACGGAAGCTGGTCGAAAGCGGGTTTTACGTCAAACTTTGGGTTTGTTGTGGTGTTGTCCTCAAAAACTGGTAAAGCGTTAGACTATATCTTCAAGTCGAAATATTGCAATAGCTGCAATATGCAGAAAGACAGTGAGATTGTTTCCTGTGCCAACTGCTCAGTAAGTTCTTAGTAGATACTGCTAGTGCTATCGTTATATTCAGTCTTTATGATAATCAGTAAACGTACAATAAGAATTGCTCAATGACAAACGGCAATAGTGTCCAATTACAAAACTTACAGTCTAATCGCAGGCTAATTACGAAGGATCCAGTGGCGGAATGGAGGCCACAGGTGTTCGGGAAATGTTCGAACGGAGTCAAAGCTGGCCGGAAGGAGGGGTGGTGTTTGACGGAGTCGTACGTGATAGGGACTCAGATGTAATGTTCCATATCAGAATTGCGTACAAGGATTTGGGTCTGTGTGCCACTTGTACAAAACTACAGCATTCAGATGCAAAGTCTCCTGAATGGAAATCATTTCTGTAAGTGTGTTTTATGGCCTATCGATTGGTAATAGTTTTTTTTTTGCTTTTGATATAACCAAGTTCTGCACTGTAAATTAATAGTAAATTATACTTATAACAGGAAGAGCGACGAGTTTAAGCAGTGGGAGCTAGACCACCAGAAGGGTGTTGTCGGATGCCTGAGAGTCAACGATAACTACTGCGTGGAACACTGGTGCCGAAACCTCGGAGCTAGATTGAGGAATCACAAGTTCCCATTTGTGAATGTTCTGGTAGAAAAAAAGAAGAAGGACAAAATCGAGGTAACAGAGCAGAAGAATGCTTCCATAAGAGGGGCTGGTGGTCACCCGATGACGGGAGAGAAGTGCACCAGTTTGCAGATACAGGTCAAGAAGGTTGTTAAGAGCGTGACTGCTGAAACGATATCGGTCGAAGCGAAGGTATAAATATAATTTTATTATAAATATTTCGTCACAAGTCCTAAGAGGTCAAACAATGCATATTTTTTCTGTCTCGCAAGTACCTGACATCGGAAATATACAAGCTTACAACGACAACTATCACAGATGAAACGTTTGAACAAAGGGATCCGGGGAGTTTTCTTGCACAACTGCATGGTGACACCTCCTGCTCATCGTCACAAACTGTGCCCCAAAGGAAAGAATAGCTTTTGTGGTTGGAGGAGACAGCAAGCTGGTGACCTTTCAGAGTTAGTCTTATTGAATCACTAAACATTTTTAATCATATCTTAGACCAGCTGTTATTTGCAAAACATTTTTACCCCCATTGCACAGGAGAGGAATTACTGAGCTCTTTAAATCAGGTATGACGAAAAGAAAAAGACGCACTTGTACGGCGAGTTCTATCAATTGCTGCTGCCAATAATTGACGAATTCACTAGCGATCTAATGCTTGTGAAACTCTCGAAGGGTCTCCACACTGACGACTTGGAATCCCTCTTCAGCTCGGTTCACAGCCAGCATTCGAAAAAGAAGGTATAATGAGCCGATTAATCATTTGGGCTATAAATATAATCATTGTTTCAGAATTCAATTACTTGTGCGAGTAGTAATCATATAACTGTCTATTGTACCACATTTATCTTTTCAGTTCCGAGGTCCTGAGATTCTAAGAGGAGCTTTTGCACGAGGTGTCGTGCAAAATAACTCTGGGCACTCATACCTGAGGAAGATAGTTGAGAAGAACAGTTTCAAGCCAACCTTGTTCTTGACAAAGTTCATCGTCGAAGAAGACAAGAAAAGGATTGTAAGTGAGGAGACTTACATGGACAAGGAGATGATTGACATCGTAAAGACAGCAACTGGTGCTGCTGCTGCTGTTGACGATTCTTATAAATCGGGACAATTCGATTAGTGTTTTATTTATTATGACGTGGTATATTGTATTATGTTGTTCATTTATTATGTTCTAGTTGGCGGCCAAATTCCAAAATTTGCACTGCAAAATTCAGAATTTGGCCGCCGAATTTTTTTAAAGGCCTAACTCAAAATTCCAATACAAAACTTAAGGTCGAAATGCGATTCTACGTTGATTCTGAAAATTTCATGTAAAAATATTGAAACCCTATTGAGTTCTATTGTTTTGAGCGAAATCAGTTTTGCAAATATCGCGAACTGAGATATGAGCGATTTTGTTCATTTTTTGCGATTATTTGAACATAGAATCTACAGTTAGGTAGATATTGAGCTGATAATCATAGAGAATGTGTAGTATAGACTTATCTTACATATAAAGTTGGTTTCATTCAAAAATATTGATATTTGACCAATTTATGGGCAAAAATTGATCAAATTTGGTGCGTATGCCCAAATATGGTCATATGGTTTTTGGCTCATAACTCAGTCATTTTTTGTCCAATCTTGATGAAAATTCATAGACAAGTTCAGGGGACCACTAGCTACAAGTAAAGCACCTAAAATCTGGTTTCTGAGCATGTTCAAGGTATTTGGCTAAATTGGGCCTAATTTGGACCAAATATGGGCGTGGCTGCCCCGCGGGCACCTTTTGGCGGTTGGGGTCCGGGACCCCCTCAAAAGTTTGGTCACTGGTCCTAGTTTGTCGGACAACTGCTATCTCGAAACCAAGTTTCACAAAAAAATCAGGGTGAACCCCCCCCCTTAAGTTTAAAGCAAAATGCTTTCCCTCATCATCTGTAAATTCAATCTCACTGCCTCTTCTTCGGACTCAGAAATCATACTGTCGTTGCGTGAGTCGTCATCAGTATAGTATAGTCTTTGTTCAGACTGTTACGGGCCAGGTTACCAACAGGTGGGACTTGACCTGATCTATTTCGTAGTTTATTGCCCTTAAGTTGTATTTTAAAAACAAGTTCATTTCTACGACCGGAGGCTCAGTCTGTTATTCCCTACAACTTTTTTTCGCCACATTGAAACTAAGGGAGGAGGTGTACACAGATAGATCCGGAGAAGCTGGCTCAGCTAGGGATACAGATTGTTATTGTTTTTAGAAGCTGTTATCATTACATCGCTGAATGTACAATAAAAACTGATGATATATAATATCTAAGGTCACGCGGTAAAAACAAAAGTCATTTTTTATGGTTAGCATTAATCTCAATAAATAATGCATGTGTTATGCCGTAATAGGTAAAGTAGTCGCACATGAGGAGTATGTTTTATGCTAAAATCAAAATATAAAATATTATGGAAACACCATGTACGTTATATAAGATCAATATACTAAGAGTCATCGAATGAGATCGGCTGTGTGATAATACCAAATTTTTATTACAAGTAAAATTTTTCCTATACTAGCCGTTCCCGGCATATTTTTCTGGTCCCGGCCAAAAAAGTGGTTCCGGCCGAACCGAGAATACAATACAGCCCCCCCCCCCCCATATAGTTTGACAAAGCAGAACTAAATGTAATCTTCCCAGGTGGTAATAACGCACACGCTAGTAACATAGTGGCAGGTATTTACCTAGCAACAGGACAGGACATAGCGCAGGCAGGGACCAGTTCCATGGCAATGGTGAATATGGAATGTTTGGATCGGGGAGACCTGTATGTCAGTGTCACTATGCCTTGTATTGAGGTTAGTTTCCAAGTTAAGCTTAATTGATTCTCTTTTACAGTAACTTGGAATGGTTTCTAGATTCGGATACTGGTGGAGAGGTGAGACATTCTCTCGTGGGCACCAAGACCCAGCACGTCTAAAAAGTAAAATATTATTGATCATGATTATAAGGTTAATTTCACGTCAGGTAGGCACAGTTGGTGGAGGAACCTCACTGGCTGCTCAACAGAATAACTTACAACTTCTAACAAGTGCCCCGGACGTGAACATTAATGCTGCTTTGTTAGCTCAGGTAACTCTTTGTGTTAGGATTCCTCACATACTTTCTGTAAAAGTATAAGATTGGCAGACTCAGTCAGTAGTCAGTCCCTTCTGGACTAACCTTTACCAAAGTGTAAAACACGACTTTACATGTTAGATGATACTGCATTTCTCTATTGTATTTCAAACTAGTTTAGGTACGGTATGTTTCATGTTTCACTGTAAACAAAATATGTTGAATTCAGAGAGCTGTAAAATAAAGGGTTGATTGAGTTGTTCGTTTTTGATTAAATGATGGAATGTGACGAGTAGGAGTTCGTTAGTCGAGCATACTAAATCACTCTACACTCGATCTTCGAGATTTTTCTAAACGGGCCCCCGTCAGTTGAAACCAACTTAGAACGATGTATTTTCGGACGCTGATTCCGAATCACCCCCCCCATGCTCCCATGAAATAGGGTTAAAATGCTCCCCGGGCCAGATATTGGCGAAGAAAAACTGTCTCGATCAGGTGATATTAAATTTAAAAAGTCACGTGACAGTGTAGAGTGATTAATCATCATCCTTCGCAAGTGCCTTTAATTTTCCAACACCTTTTTTCCACAAATGGACAGAAACCCTCTCGTTCGTAGATTAGAGAGTTAGTCATTATATATCAACACTGCTGAATTATACATTGTCCTTACCTGCAATCAATAAATTTGCCTCGATATTTGATTGTTATCGTAAATCGCAATACAGTGTAACATTAACAGGACATATTATGACGTTGTCTAATGTCTACTCAACCATGACTTTCAGTGTATTTCAACTTCTAATGATTATACTGGAGTGATACTCCAGTATAGTAATATCTACTCCAGGTATAGTAATATTCCAGTACACAGAGCTGCGTGTCTGGTTTCTTGGATTCAGTCCAAGTTTTAACCCAACCAGGGGGTTATAATTACTGACGGTATTAGTGAAACTTGATACCATCTGTGTTTGTTACTGTACCAAGGAAGGTCATCATACCAAATGCCTATCTGTGTTGCTACTAATAGGGACACTCAGCCACCAACATTACGCCCCGGTAATAGCATGAAGCTCACCACCAACTACCGAGTAGATGTAGAAATATTTCTTGGTGAGGAGGGTGACACAATCTCTCCTCTGATCATGGTGCCGAATTATTGTTATTTCTTATTTTTTGAAATACGAACTCACGTGTAACCACGGTAATTTCCACCCGGACTATGATCCTTAGTGTTGTGATAAGTTCTTTAGTTGTTCCGGAGGAGGGATAACCGCTGTGAGCAGGACCTCTGTGTCCGCTTAGCAGCTGAATGCTGACTCCAGCAAGAGAGACATCACACAAACTTTAATCATTTTGCTAATGGTGTTTGTTTTGTAGTGTGTTGTTCAGTAGTGATACTTGATAATAGATAATATGACATAATATAATAAGCACAGGTACAATAATTCCCGCTCCTATTCCTATAAGAGAAATCTGCCTTACTGTTACCCACCTGGTGTACACAACTTATTATTGAAGTTTAAGTTTTTTAAAGCGTTTAGTAAATATTTTAACAATGCTTGTGTGTTTTGTCCCAGGTCACCATGTACTTCCTGCATATTGAGAGTTTACCTCATCAAGTTGTGTAACTTCCACAGTTACAGTTGTTCATGTACCTGACCTGATTATTGTAGTCTCAATGGATATGACCAGTGTGAATCATATTAAAGGTAATCATATTAAAAGCATCACCGAAATGCCCTTTCGAAGATGGGTGTAGGATACACGAACACTGCTTACACTTAACTATATAGGGTATATATAATACATTATATATTATACACTTAACTTATATACATTATAATACACCACGCACCATGTTTACTTTATGATTTAGTTTCCTCAATCTCCCCTATTACAGGTGGTATGTGGAGCAGTGTTTAGTTTCCTCAATCTCCCCTATTACAGGTGGTATGTGGAGCAGTGTTAGCTGGTGAGATATCCCTTCTCTCCGCTCTCTGTTCTGGAGACCTGGTTAAGTCTCACATGCAACTCAATAGAGCAGAGAGGTAGCGTAACGGTGGACTGAATATGGAGTATATAGGTAGCGTAACGATGGAATGTTTTGGTGAGGACTAGGGCTATTTGTTATTCTTATGATTTGTGTATGATTTCTTTTATTCAGACTGCGTGTTTATTTTTGTGAATATTGACCGTTTATCTGTGCTGTAAACGTTCTTCTCAAATGAGAATTGGAATACGCGACAATCGAATTTGTAGACAGTCTTGCGCAATAAAACACGTGTGCGCGCGTAGATCAGTTTCTGATGTGCGTGACGGACGAGAGAGTGCATGTAATGGAGAGTTCCTGGTGTGACCAAAATGAAAGATAGCTAGAGCAGCCGGCGCGGCATAGCCGAATAAATGTTTGAATCACAAAGGCTACTGTTAAATGATTAAACTCTACTGAAAGGGCCACGGCATCCGTATAATTGAAATAAAATCGACACCTAATTGGTCACTCACTTAGGTTTATAACTCATCACCCGTTCAGTCGCGTCGCTCACATATTACTTAATTACTAAGGAGGGGGTTCAAACTGAAAGGAAGGGGTAAACAATTGGCCAAAAAGTGAATACTGTAATGTGCGAACTACAAACGGCCCATTACCACGATACTTAATTAACTTGCTCTCCTCACCCTTTAATCAGAATCACTAATTATGCCAGCCTCGCCTTCCTCTGAATTCCATCATATTAAAACGAATCCGGGGTCTTTTAAAACTAATACGAGGTTGTCAGGTTGGAGCTTCATAGAGTAGCCTGCAGTCCTCCAGCGCAGGCCCCCCACTGCAGTCCTTCGGTGGCCCCCCCCCCCCCACTGCAGTCCTCTTACCTGGGGACCTCAGGCTATCGTGTTCATAATTACATATAGATTAGGCGCCCCCCCCCCACTGTAGTCCTCCAGTGGCGCCTCCCCCTGCAGTCCTCCAGTTCCCCCCTCCCCCACTGCAGTCCTCCGGTAACCAAACTGTAAGTTATGATTGCTATGCATGAACCAACGATTCTACTTTCCATCACAGCCAAAAATTTTAACATCTCTCCCTGAGAAGGAATTGCTTACCATCATATCAGATGACAGGAGGTGAGCGAAACATTTCCCAAAAGTCACCAGATCATGAACAATGAATAGTATGAGCTGTCAGCTGATCATCTTTGCTACATGATAGTACGTGGACCAGCTGCTACAATTTACATATACTGTTGAATACCCGCAAAGTAGCGTGATATACCTTCGCAGGTGCACGGTCCGACAACTACTATAGTCTATTTAGCACGTGGGCGTACTGCATCTTCCAAGTATCACCTGATATTCAACTCGGATGATCTTTGTTTCGTTAGCATGAAACGCGCAGCCACAGCGCTGCTTGCGCGCAAAATGGTCTCCCTCAGTACGAGTGTAAGGTGTTCGCGCCAGCCGTCTGCACCATGCTGTAGACTTTAAATTCAAAGGATAGCGGAGTATTCGTGGCTCCATGTTTTTTTTCAATTCTTGGCACTGCAATCTTATCTCAAATTAAAATGTTAAAAGTTTTCACGTGGCAGGGAACCAGAACAACCGAGCACACTTATTTCTTGGAAAACGTCCCCTAAACGGAAATTACCGTCGGATAACCTGATAATCTGATATCAGCTAATTTTAAATTTCACCTCCAGTCCTTGAACGTGCCGAAATAAATGTAAACTGCACAGAAAATAGACTTAATTCAAGTACATCAAAAATAAATTAATATACAGTAACAATTTTCAAATAAGATTAAAATATTCAGTGTACTCCTAAAAATGCTTCATGCACACAGACTCATGTCTGTGAAGTGAGTCACTGTCAAATAATTCAAATGTAAACCCCTCTATGGAAGATATTTAAAGAAATAATCAACAATAAGATGAGATGCATGCTTTAGTTTTGGAATTATTAAACCAAAGAACAGTGATATTTATCATACATTATAATCATAAATTCTACCTTGATGAATATGATGATACCACACAATAATAAAGCGGTCACTTTCCAAACAAAACAATCATGTCTTTGCACCTAATATCATGAAATCTAAAGACTATGTTAACTATGTATTTCTGAAGAGAATTCCTGAGAACATGAAATGCTTGTGGACACCATGTAGAATTGAACTATTATAACCAAAACTTACATTTACCACTATCATTATTATCATGATTATGAGGATTAATAAAACAGAACTTATTATTTATAAGGTTACCATGGCTATCAGAGATTGATAACTCAAACTAATAACTAAATTTCATAACTAAAATTGATAACCAACATAAATGGTATTATTTAATACTGCACTTTTAACCCAGGGACTGCCTAGAAAGTAGAACATACTGTATTCAACTTAAATTTTAAAGTAATATTAAACTTAACCTATATTAATAAGAAAAGAAGATATATTATATATATTGATATTATTATTGATATTATTAATTAATATATAAGACTTAGCACGGTTACCTTGAATAAAAAGATCGGCCCAGAGCAAAAATAAAAATATTTTCGTTTTATTAAAAACAAATTTCCGGACAACATGCCCAATAAGAATGTAAAATTCGATATATCGTATAAAATGATCCGAATCCGAAAAGCTACACAGTTCTAATTCAATAGAAATGGAAAGGTTCCGTAAATGTTATCTAATTTCAAACCTCTGTCACACTTCTCATCACAACCCGTCGTGATCTTCAACGTGCCGATGATTATTCTGGATGACAAAATATTGTGATCTTGTTAACGTTGACTGCTTATGATTTCATCTGTTTAACTCTGAATGCTTCTATCTAGTGTAGTGTTTTTGCGTTGTTTCTTAAGAAACTGATTTCAATCTTCGTGGCTGTGTGTAAATCTCTGAAATATTGCAAATATTTGAGAAAGTAAAATGTAATGCAATACACGTGAATATGCATCTAAAAATAACTAAAAGCATTTAAATAATAAATATGCAGTACGTGTCATATCCCGTAATATGTGTAATATACATATAATAATAAAGAATATATGTATTCTAGTTATAACTAATCAGAAATATTTAGAGGGGTGACGTGCACATTTGCACAAGGTAAGGTGACGTGTATAACCAGGCCCTAAAACCTGCTGTAGCCAGTATTAAACTTAACACTTATTGAGTTATGTAAGTTATAACACACAGTGTGTATAAGGAGGGATATCTTATAGGGTCCAATATAAGCAGTGATTTGGAATTCAAATTTAAAATATGTGGTATTGAAGTTAGGAGCTGTTATTTCAGTTCAAAGATATGTGATAACAAAGGAATGCGATATTTGTTACAGGAGTAATGTTGAAGGTGGTAACTGTAACCCCAGTGTGATGTCACTACACTGGGTTACAGGCTGCACAATAAATTACATGTTTATATCTCTGCTAATGCTGCTATTGTACAGCTCATAATGCTATTGTACAAAACATAATGTACTTTTCGTAAACACGAACAGATATATGTATAATGTACTAATGTTCTTAGCGAGTGGGTATAAAGTACTTACGAAGGCAGAGAGCTGTCGGCCGATAGTACCAAACGTTATGACTGCGCTGAATATTAGGGAGGGGATCCAGGATCGCAGCAAGAAGAAATCTGGTGCCTTATAACTGAAATAGGAGATGTGTTACTATTCGATTTGTTATATAAAATTTATATTTCATCTAATCAATGTGTTATTTAATCCGTGTAATTGTTATGTGTAATTTATCTTATTTGTGATTTATATAGTGTTAAGAATGATCCCACCCAAAATGACACTATTTAGTGGGTAGATTAAAGGGTGCAGGTAAAGAATTTCCCAATTTCCCACATTTTATCCCACAGCTGACAGCATCTGCATTCCTCAGTGAGGATTTTAGAATCTCGAGTGAGGAATCCTCACTCGAGATTCTAAAATTAGATTATAGCCTATAAGCATTAAGCCTTACACCAACACTTTTGCTTACACCAACACTTTTGCTTACACCTAAACCTAATCCTAGTCCAAACTCTAACATTGGTCTAATCCTAGTCCAAACTCTAACATTGGTTTAATCTTTTAGTTTCACAAGGATAGACTGGGCTGATGATCTGGGCAAAATTAGACTGCAACTTGTGATCTGATCTTTAAATACAAATTTGCAAATACTCTTTTAAGAGGATCCTTCTCAAGAAGAGTCAGATAAGTGATAACTTTCGTGAAAACCTTCTGAAAACCTTGCACAATGTTTTCATCATTGGAATAGAATGCTAGCGTTTACAAGTTACACTGACTGCAGATTAGTTCTATAAATAGCTGGTACCTACAAGTTATCGCTGTCCTCAGTAAACTACTCAGTATTCCACATCGTATTATAAACACGTACGTCTCCTGACATTTCTACAATATTCACTTAACCGGAAATACATAACAACAGTAGACTGTCTAGTATTATATATAATAGACTATTAGAAAGTATTATTTATAATAGACTATTAGAAATATAAGATTTATAATAGACTATTAGAAATATAAGATTTTGGAGAGGTTCGCTGTTTATCAGTCTCATGATAAGATAATGATTTTTGAGATAATATCCGGTAGTAGGGACTAGGTAGGACAGGTGAAACTACTGTTTAGAAGTTTAAACTACTGTTTACTACTGTTTAGCGTTTCCTCCTTAATAGTAGTTTCACTTGTCCAGTTGTCCTACCTAGTCTCTATTACCGGATATTATCTCAAAAATCAAGACTATTAGAAGTTAAACTAAGTGTAAACTATTTTAGTTTAATGCACCCGTAAATATGTGAATATCCGGGTTCATCTCTATTATATCTTCTCTCGGCAATTAAAACACTATATATCAGTAATAAGTATGTCAGATGTTTACAGGGTGTTTCTAAAGGCGCCACTTAGTTTATTTAAAAATATAAGGTCTTTACAAAGTTAAGTCTTTATTTACCAGAAACGAGATAACTATCCGGTTTTTGTGGACTCGGGCCAAAAATCAACTATAATGTGACTAAGGAATAAGGATCATGTTAAAGCTGCACAAATAAAGATTTGCGATGTTTCTGAAGAGATGGCTAACAAATCTTTATAGTTTGCTTCCTTACAAAATGTCCATCGTTTAATAATAATACAAAATTATGATATTTTTGCTATCTATACTAATAATCCCAAAATGTGTGTGGTCTGTGGGTAATTTCGAGTGGCTTTATCAAGAAAACGGTAAGAGTTGTGGGACTGGTTTTTTCGGTAAAGTTTATACAAAACTCTGACGAAGTTGATAAGCAAAGCTTTTCTAAATCGGCCGGCGGTAAGTGGTTTAATTGATGGTTTTGTTCCCCAAATGTGGTACTAAAGTGTCTCACTTTTTCTCACACTCTCTCTCACACTATCTCTCCCCATTTACAGCTCCCCTAATTACAGCTCTGGCATATAATTTAAGGTAATTTGGTAGTAGAGCCAGAGGACGCAAGATTGCCTAGTTTACGTATTACTATTGGATCCGTGTTGGCCGTTGGGCGCTCAGAATTAAATTGACTATAATGCTGCCGGTTTCGACTGGGCGAGTTCAAGCTTTCGCACCTTTTATAATTTTTCCAATTCAACTGCGATAGTGAAGTCCCGGCCGAAGGCACGGGTTACACTAGTAATTTATTATATTTATGAAATGAAATGAAATTAAATGAAATGACCTTATATGACAAAAGATATTGGCAGAAACTACAGAAGCTTTGACATTCAGTTATTTGTTTTAGGGAACAATTAGACTTAGGCATTGTTTTTAGAACTTTTATTTAATAAAAATGTTATTTAAAGATGAAAGATGAAAGCAGTTAAACACATACCTGGCAAAGCCGTGATAGACAAAGAACTGGGAGACAGATATGAAGACGATGGTGGAGACGAGACCCACAACCAGGCCGGACACTGTCCTGTCGAACAACCACCACATCGTTATAGACAGGACCCCAAGTGTTACTGATAGCTGCATGCTGTTCATGTAGTCCAGTTTCTAAAAATATTCAGTTGTTATTTTTCAACTTCATTAAAGTCAGTGCCAGTGCACTGCAGTTCTCATTTCCAGTGTACACTGTACACTGTACAGTATATATATATATATGATATATTGCGTGGTTTTGTTTGAAAATGAAGAAGTGTTGGCAGATGGCCAATTAGGAAGAGGTTAAAGTTTAACAAACAAACATGTTGCAATGTTACGGTATGTAACTGCTACATACCATGCAGGCGTGGTTTATGCCGAAGAAAATGATGGAGCAGCGAATGAGATTGGACCAATCACACTGTAACACTGGTTTTGTACCGTAAATACTGTCAACCTGAAGCGAATGTAGAATGTTAGGATTTTAAATAGGAATGTATTTACACTGGTGTTTAACATTTGCTTGTTGTGTTGAAATATTGAGTGTTAAAAGTACTACTTCAGGTTTACAGTATTGTTGATTTAATTGGCTTTACATGTACATATTTACAAAATATATATTATGTGAAGTATTATATTTATTCCTTCGCGAAACTTCGTTACATTCACAACATACATTTCTATTAAACTTCGGATTTCGCAAGCAGTCTATATTAGCTGCTGATCAGTGATCAAGTGTTTTACTTAACGTACACGACTTCGTCCTAAGTGCTACGTCCTAACCACTCAATTGGTTTAATTTAGATTTTCTAACTACCCCAAATATTCAGTACACCCCACAGTTACACCAGTTGATTGCAACAAGGAAGTAATTAGGTAAAATGATGGAATATAAAGATATAATACGAGTGATCAATTAGCAGTAGCAACACAGCCAGCAAGAACTAATTTAGACCATGGGTAACGACACTCGTCCTGTTTTCCTTTGTTGCACGATGAGTAGTTTGTTTAGACGTAAATCCTCACGACTCAAACACCCCTGCGGGTGTGAGACGAACCCCAACATTAGCAACACAGCTACACCCAGTACCCGGCCTAGAGTGATAGTAACTCAGCCTTCGTATAAAGTAGACAGCAACCGTCGTATCTTCAGTTTAGAGGAGTTAGCAGATAGATCCGCCCCAACACCACATGATAGCACACTAGAGACAGACATGCAGGCAGAGTACTATCTACTCGCTGGTAGGCAAGCTGTACTTCAAGAGAGAGTGGTGAGATTGGAGAGGAAGTTGGGGAAGCAGGAACTTTATTGTAAACAGTTAGCTGGATTATTGAGGAGTGATAACAGAAGACTGGCTAAAAACATAGCCAAACTACAACACAAGGTAAAAACATAGCCAAACTACAACACAAGGTAAAAACATAGCCAAACTACAACATAAGGTAACAAAATATTGCTTTTTCAGCAAAGTTGAGAACTATTTATGTCAAATGTTGTAGCTTTGTAGTGATAGCCTCTCTACTGCTACTGCCTAATAGTAACCAGATGAATGAACATGGAAATTTGAGAAATATTGATATAAAACATGACAGTTACAAATTGCAGGTAGAACTGTACGAGCAACGGTTTCCAGACACAACGACTAACATAATGACAGATCTCAGCTACAACTCCCATGCGTATCATGTAGAGGACCACTCAGCAGAGCTTTTGAATAACATCCACCTCCTGCAGATCTCACCTCCTAACCCTCACTCTTTAACAACTCTACCCTGTTCTATCACTACAGCTGTTCAGGACCAGCACTCCAAACTGGAGATCAGCGCTGCGCAGCGCTCACTCGCTGACCACCCAGAGGTGGATTGGTGCGCTGCGCAGCGCTCACTCGCTGACCACCCAGAAGTGGATTGGTGCGCTTATTACGGGGACCAGAAAGGATTTACTTGCTGTCTTAAGTCTCAGAAGATAATCAGTGCAGTGAGGGACTATGAGGACTTTCTCAATAAATTAGAGAGTGGAAAATCGAAGAAATGGGACATGAAGGGCGCAGAGTAAGACGAATTTACTGATGGTGTGCATAACTTTACCAAAATATGCAGCGGCTGTTCAGTGTTCAGTGTTCAGTGTTCTTAGACTTGATTTACATTTATACAAATATACTCTAAATATGGGTTACTTCAAGACTGAATTCTGATGTTTGAGAGGAAAAGACCAAAGGGTGGAGCTTAATTTGTACATTTGTAACCTAAAACCATAAATTATTTGTATGCAAATTTTTATGATTTCCGACAAGATGCGCACCTTCTGCAGAATAACATAATTACTGCAAAATCCAACAAATGATTTAAAAACGAGCCACTAATCTTATTAAGGATGAAATGTTTACTAACGGTGGGGTAGAGCATGCCGACACAGAGAGACAGTATCCCTGCAGCTATAGGAACCCACCACGCGGAGGACACCATGTCGTTCAGCAGCTCTGTTGGTAGTGATGTCACCTGGTTAGGAGAGGGTGTGAGGGTAACCATAGTAACCACTAGTAACCACTAGTAACCAGCTAGTAACCTAGTAACCTAGTAACCACTGGTTAGGAGAGGGTGTGCGGGTTAGGAGGGGGTGTGAGGGTTAGGAGAGGGTGTGAGGGTTAGGAGGGGGTGTGAGGGTTAGGAGAGGGTGTGAGGGTTAGGAGAGGGTGTGAGGGTTAGGAGAGGGTGTGAGGGTTAGGAGAGGGTGTGAGGGTTAGGAGAGGGTGTGAGGGTTAGGAGAGGGTGTGAGGGTTAGGAGAGGGTGTGAGGGTTAGGAGAGGGTGTGAGGGTTAGGAGAGGGTGTGAGGGTTAGGAGAGGGTGTGAGGGTTAGGAGAGGGTGTGAGGGTTAGGAGAGGGTGTGAGGGTTAGGAGAGGGTGTGAGGGTTAGGAGAGGGTGTGAGGGTTAGGAGAGGGTGTGAGGGTTAGGAGAGGGTGTGAGGGTTAGGAGAGGGTGTGAGGGTTAGGAGAGGGTGTGAGGGTTAGGAGAGGGTGTGAGGGTTAGGAGAGGGTGTGAGGGTTAGGAGAGGGTGTGAGGGTTAGGAGAGGGTGTGAGGGTTAGGAGAGGGTGTGAGGGTTAGGAGAGGGTGTGAGGGTTAGGAGAGGGTGTGAGGGTTAGGAGAGGGTGTGAGGGTTAGGAGAGGGTGTGAGGGTTAGGAGAGGGTGTGAGGGGAAGGAGAGGGTGTGAGGGTTAGGAGAGGGTGTGAGGGTTAGGAGAGGGTGTGAGGGTTAGGAGAGGGTGTGAGGGTTAGGAGAGGGTGTGAGGGTTAGGAGAGGGTGTGAGGGTTAGGAGAGGGTGTGAGGGTTAGGAGAGGGTGTGAGGGTTAGGAGAGGGTGTGAGGGTTAGGAGAGGGTGTGAGGGTTAGGAGAGGGTGTGAGGGTTAGGAGAGGGTGTGAGGGGTAGGAGAGGGTGTGAGGGTTAGGAGAGGGTGTGAGGGTTAGGAGAGGGTGTGAGGGTTAGGAGGGGGTGTGAGGGTTAGGAGAGGGTGTGAGGGTTAGGAGAGGGTGTGAGGGTTAGGAGAGGGTGTGAGGGTTAGGAGAGGGTGTGAGGGTTAGGAGAGGGTGTGAGGGGAAGTTATTCTGGTGCAGGTTGATAACGGATTTTATATTTCTGGGAAAACCAAATTATTAAAGCGGAAAGTTTTTAAATGTTTAAACATTGGCCGACAGCCTACACGTTGAAATAGCTAGACGGTACGTAAGTAGAGCGAATCGAATGATGATTCACCCATGACCTTATAAATATTCGAAATATTCACACTGAAATGCATCTGAGACACATTCTTTGGTCTAAAAGCTGTCCAAAGTAATTGACAAGTCCAACATTAAACACTAAATAAATTTGATAAAGTTGATCTCACCTCTCGTTGAATCAATAAGGTGGAGAACAGTAGAGAGAACACGACGCCAGCTAAAAATAACACTGCTATCCTCAGAGGCAACTCGGGCTGATTACTCAAACTTGTCATACTGAGATTTTAGTTAGTTTATTATCAGAGCTGCTCTCGTCAGTCATTTTAATGTCAAGAAACAGATTTTTGTAACTACACTTTAAACATAATATTCATCAGTTTACAGGGTGGTGTATGGCTATTATATTGGACCACTATCTCAACCATTTTCCAAACTGTTCAGTCAACACAGTACACACCAGCCGGTTAGCTTGCTTCCGGTTAGCTTGCTTCCGAAGTCTGCTCTCATATGAGATGACTCTGATGACAGTTGAAAACCGGCCCCATGATCCGCTCATAATAAGAAAGACAAAGAGCTCTAAATAAGACAAAGCAAATTATAAGCACGATAAAATTATGGCAGACCGGGCAGCAATTGTTAACACGAATTGTAAAACAGGAGTCTTTCTTATGTTCCAGAAACATCTGGAGCAAACTGGAAATGAACTGCAGATCCACGTACTATAGTTCGACACGTACTATAGTTCGACACGTACTATAGTTCGACACGTACTATAGTTCGACACGTACTATAGTTCGACACGTACTCTAGTTCGACACGTACTCTAGTTCGACACGTACTATAGTTCGACACGTACTATAGTTCGACACGTACTATAGTTCGACACGTACTCTAGTTCGACACGTACTATAGTTCGACACGTACTATAGTTCGACACGTACTATAGTTCGACACGTACTATAGTTCGACACGTACTATAGTTCGACACGTACTATAGTTCGACACGTACTATAGTTCAACACGTACTCTAGTTCGACACGTACTCTAGTTCGACACGTACTATAGTTCGACACGTACTCTAGTTCGACACGTACTATAGTTCGACACGTACTCTAGTTCGACACGTACTCTAGTTCGACACGTACTCTAGTTCGACACGTACTCTAGTTCGACACGTACTCTAGTTCGACACGTACTATAGTTCGACACGTACTATAGTTCGACACGTACTATAGTTCGACACGTACTATAGTTCGACACGTACTATAGTTCGACACGTACTATAGTTCGACACGTACTATAGTTCGACACGTACTCTAGTTCGACACGTACTCTAGTTCGACACGTACTCTAGTTCGACACGTACTCTAGTTCGACACGTACTCTAGTTCGACACGTACTATAGTTCGACACGTACTATAGTTCGCCAGATATCTCCCCTGACGAACTTCTCCTGTTTGCCACTCGGTTCTGGTCTAGCTAACAGGAAAATAGATTGATATCCGAATGTTTCCGGTTCAGCAGCCAAATCTCTAGACCGGTACTCGGTTACTTGTCGTTTGTGATAATATAAAGTGTGGTACGTACTACGTGGTAGATATTTATAAAGCGTACTCTAAAATGTAGATCTGTAAAACGGAGTACGAGTTATCACGATCACGATAGTCTTTTATCTCTCCGCTAAGTCTACAATTCTGCTTACTAACAATTGAGTCTGAGGTCAATTAAATGTTCATAAATATGGATTACAGATATTACATTCACACATAATTGAACAGCATGAGACAAGTGGAAAACAAACAAACGAATATATTACAAGCTCGTAAAGGATCGTTGATTGAGATCGGAGATTTCAAAACTCTAGTTTGACAGTCGAAGTTCTCTTGTCGACCTTGAGTCCAGGTAGCGCACTTTAGTTCGACAGAGTACGTGTCAGACTAGAGTGCGTGTCGAACTTGAGTACGTGTACCTGAACTGCAACTAGTCGCCAGATTGCAGGGTGTGTGACTCACTAGATATAATTTGTAATTATAACAGATATTTCACACTACGTAATATAGGTTCTAGTATCGAACACGTGACAGAGAATGGTCCAATGCTGTACACTTGCACTATTGTACCAATATTCTACCAAACAAATATGTTCTCGCACAAGGCAAAAGGACAAAGGTCGACAAACGGTTTCTATGAGGGAGGGTTCAGATATAACGTCAGCATCATGGGGGATGAAGGAAAGTGGCCGTTATGCTGATGCTAATTAATGAACAGTGATGTAATGACTTTCGTCAGAACATGCATCATTTCAATCATGGGATGAAGAGCTAGAGGAGTAAAAAGTCTGCTGCAATATGTGATTTGAACCTGAACTTGCTAAACACTCCCTAGATCATAAAATACATAAATTTTTGTTGGACAAAGAGTTGTAGAAAAAAACTTACTGTAGAAGGTTTCACCGTCACATCTGGTACGAATATACAGTTTACACTTTACAGTTCTTTTACAGTTCATAGTTGTAATGAAGTAAAAAAAACAGATAATTGCTAAGACAAACAAATGAAGAGATGAATCCTGGAACATACAGGGCCTTTAACGATATTTAAGGTCAATACATTATGAGTATTATAGAATCATGAAGTAAACAACACATTGTAGGGCATGATAGTCTTATACCTAGCATAAACCACGCAATAAAACAGTTTTCATTTAAAATTGTAAACCTGAAAAGCAGCAAGTGCAATAAAAGTATGCGGAGGCTAAAAGCTAATCTTACTGACACTACGAAGGAGATCCTCTTGTTTTAAGGTGTCCTATGTGTTTGATCAGGGTACTGGTCGAAAGTTGAATGTAAAACACAAAACATATTCATCACAACAAAGATGAAATTAATTCAAAAACTGCAATATTTATTTTGTCGAAACTTGAAAACTAGACATGTAACGGACATCTCACGCCTAGACTCTAGAGGGAAACGTTTTAGAAAAACAAAATTCAAAATTTTTTAACCATTATAACAATTCATCAATATAATGTTAAAAATAGGAAAAGACCGCTGTATGAATATTAGTGATTCAAAACAAACTCCGTTTCCAAGCGTTGACCAAAATTTGGCCACGACGTTTAATACATCGATGAGCACGCATCCGGGTGAGATAAATTCCCAAAGATGGGGTTAAAAGCGATAACAAAGATCAAACGGAACAAATGGAAATAACGATGCAATTTCCGGAATACATAGCCTTACCGCTCATTTGAGAATATGAAGCTACAATCTGTCTATGAGTTCACACAATAGAATTATCGAATGTTTATCCAATGCCGAAAATATTTGTTAACAAGCGCGAGATGATTTGAACACAACTTATTTTTATGCGCGCGTCTACTCTGCGTGATCATGGATTGTGGACGTAGTTTATATTATATTATTATTATGTTTTATTCACTCGTGCATACATCATTATTTATTATTATTATATATTAATACTTTGCTATTGACTTTTTAAAAGTAACAAGGGAAAATTTTTATTATTTTTTTAAATATTTCTACTCAATGCAATGAAATAAATTAAACAAATCTTTAATTAACTATTTTTATTTTTGCGTGCATTTACATTTAAATTGTTGATATTTTAATTTTTGATTGCCATGTAATAATTGGATTTATTTATTAAGTTTTTCAGACGCTGTCTGACCCAGGTTCATCATTATCAATTATAGACGGTACAGTTGATGGCTGTGCCGCGCATATTTTCACAAATTTACACTATATCTGATCACTGATATTACGGAAATCGAGCGCTCAAAATTTCAACGAAATACTTTTAAAAGTTCAAAGTTGTGCAGTGATTTTGTACATAGTATAATACTAATTACTAAAATTGCACCGTAATAATGCACTACAATGTAAAACAGGTACCATAAAAAGGTTTTTTAACTTTTTTTGCCCTACCCACTCACGATTTTTCAATAATTCCAGTCAACCGAGGAAAAATTACACAGATTTGTAATTTCACCAGACCCAACGGATCCTTAGATACATCCCTAGACTGGATGACATTAGGGTTGAGGGGTTCGAACCCTGGAACTTCTGCTCCAAAGGTGGACGTTCTAACCACTCTGCCAGATAGCCTTGATACATGTTATATAGCCTTGATACATGTTATATAGCAAGACGTTTCCTTCAACCTCATTCCCCAGAAGACGAGCTTTGAGGTCTCCTAGATTTGTTTATGTAAATTTTGTAGATATTTTACTGTACTATTTTATATTGTATACAATTTTACGGACGAAATGATCCCAGGGGGGACTCCCAACCCACCGTTTCGGCGGGTAGTTGATGCACCGTTCACAAGCAAGAGCCACATTGGTCTACTTACTGTGAGGTGTCTCAGCTACATGGGTTGGGGGTCCCCCCTTTTCTTTTCTTTTTTTTCTTTCTTTTTAAAAATTTGTATTATTGCCTTCTTCATGTAATTTGACCATATTTTGACATACTTTCTTTTTACTTGGGGAATTCAGGCTTTAGTGTTTATGGAACAGTGTTGAAGAATAAATTACGTCCAAACATGGGCAAATTACCTATGAAAAACGATTTGATTCCAGTTTTAAAGTCAATACTTTTCCTAACATTAGCTCCATCCTACCTGTGAAACCTTTGTATGGAATATTTGTTGGTAAACTTTATTTTCAATTGAGCTGATAAGTTAACCAAACTTTAGACCATGTGATAGATATATATGTATGTGATATTATCATGATATAATATAACACGTTACTAGTCCAAACTACTTTAGGTGATGTGAAGCGTAGTTACAATCTACTTTGGATGAGTGCGGC